>NC_141875.1:622030042-622342279 GCF_056163025.1 Triticum urartu
GCACTAAACTATCAAGTAGTCATCATACCGAGCTTGCCAAACGTTCATAACGTCTGCCTCTGCTCCTGCAATAGGTCCGTCACCTAGCGATGCATCAAGGACATAATTCTTCTGTGCAGCAATGAGGATAATCTTCAGATCACGGAGCTGGTTGTTGAGTTCTATGGTAGGGTGCGTCGACTGCAAATTAAAAATTTCCTATGAGCAGAACAACCAAGAACATGCTACGGGAGATGGATCATAGTTCGTTACCACTAGACACGCAGTGCCGTGCAGCGGAAGAAGAGTTGGGGCAGCGCGTCCGCGTGGATCGTATCCTCCTCGTCCGATCTCCCTCATACAGCTGGTAGTCGGTTCCCACGTATAGGTTCGTCGGAGCGGCGCAAGTGCACTGCCTCTAACGGTATTCGCGCGTGCAGGAGGAACATCGTGCGGTGGACTGCTAGGTCTGATCACACAACCGGCGGCGAGTGGAGGTATCTATTTGCAACACATCCAAACCCTAGTGACAGCGCCGAAGCGATCAACCGCATGAGTGTGCCGCACCCCACTTTATATAGGTGTCCGTCGTGGGCTCAACACTTGGGCCTCACACGGACCCTAAAGCCCATAAGTCTACTCGGCCACAATCCGAATACAGCTAGGATCACATCCGACCAGTGTCCTCGGATCCGACCTCGTAGGTTCCTTCCCTTAAGCGCGCGACCCCTTAGGTTCAAGCCGGCTTGGCCGCAGTTCGGATCATCTCCGAACTACATGGCTGGTAGCGGCCTCTAGCAAGGCGTGCCGACCACCAAGCAGACGTTGAAGTTGGTTAGACGAACCTGTACATCACACTTCCATTCCTTTTACCACACGATATATGTTGTCGGGCTCAAGGCAAGTCTATCATCCTTGTGCTAGCCCGACCTCTTTCTCGTTCCAGTGATCCGACCACAAACCAGATTATCTCATAATCCTTGTCACATGGCCATGCTTATCCTGGTCGGATCACACGAGGGGCACAGAGTATATCTCTCCTGATCGGAGGGGCAAATCCCATCTTGCTCGACCATGTCTCGCAGCATGGGTCTGGACAAGCCCGAAACCTATCTTTGTAACTACCCAGTCACGGAGTAGCGTTTGGTTGGCCCAAAGCAAGTCTGTTACCATCCCGAGTATATGCGCGAGCTCAGGTCTTAGGACATAGAACGTATGTTGTACTAGAGACTCACAGATGACATATCGCTGCGTCTCATAGTTGGGTCTGTCCGACTCGGACCTTATCTCAACTCGGATCTGACTACGTCGAATCCGACCAGATCCTTCTGAGTCCATATTATCTAGTTAGCATCCAATGCCCCGTGGCTAGTGAGACCAAGCCATCGACCGTGTCATATGCTAGTCTAGATGGCTGCGCGTCCACATAGCCCTTTCGACTAGGGACCATTTAGGACGTTCATCATACAATGCATAGTCCCACAAACAAGTCACATACTTGCTGATGCATATCATTGATAATGTCCAAGGACTATCTTTATTCATAAACACATAGGGAATATCATCATACATGATTGCCTCTAGGGCATATCTCCAACACTAGTCCGCATCATTGCTACTAACATCTTTCAACATAGTTTTTCTCTAGGAACATATCATAAATAAAATGGGGAAGCTATATGCGATCAATTGATCTACAACATAGATATGCAAATACTATCAGTACTAAGTTCATGATAAATTAAAGTTCAGTTAATCATATTACTTAAGAACTCCCACTTAGATAGACATCCCTCTAATCATCTAAGTGATCACGTGATCCATATCAACTAAACCATGTCCGATCATCACATGAGATGGAGTAGTTTTCAGTGGTGAACATCACTATGTTGATCATATCTACTATATGATTCACGTTCAACCTTTCGGTCTCAGTGTTCCGGGGCCATATCTGCATATGCTAGGCTCGTCAAGTTTAACCCGAGTATTCTGCATGTGCAAAACTAGCTTGCACCCGTTGTATGTGAACGTAGAACTTATCACACCCGATCATCACATGGTGTCTTAGCACGAAGAACTGTTGCAACAATGCATACTTAGGGAGAACACTTATACCTTGAAATTTTAGTAAGGGATCATCGCATAATGCTACCGTCGTACTAAGCAAAATAAGATGCATAAAAGATAAACATCACTTGCAATCAAAATATGTGACATGATATGGCCATCATCATCTTGTGCCTTTGATCTCCATCTCCAAAGTACCGTCATGATCTCCATCGTCACCAGCATGACACCATGATCTCCATCATCTTGATCTTTATCAACGTGTCATCACATGGTTGTCTCGCCAACTATTGCTTTTGCAACTATTGCTATCGCATAGCGATAAAGTAAAGCAATTATATGGCGCTTGCATCTTATGCAATAAAGAGACAACCATAAGGCTTCTGCCAGTTGCCGATAACTTTAACAAAACATGATCATCTCATACAACAATTTATATCTCATCACATCTTGACCATATCACATCACAACATGCCCTGCAAAAACAAGTTAGACGTCCTCTACTTTGTTGTTGCAAGTTTTACGTGGCTGGTACGGGCTTAGCAAGAACCATTCTTACCTATGTATCAAAACCACAACGTGGTATAGTGATTGCTTTTTTATCTTCAGAAAGAACCCTATTCATTGAATCCGATTCAACTAAAGTTGGAGAAACTGACACCCGCCAGCCACCTGTGTGCAAAGCACGTCGGTAGAACCAGTCTCATGAACGTGGTCATGTAATGTCGGTCCGGGCCGCTTCATCCAACAATACTGCTGAATCAAGAAACAACTAGTGACGGCAAGCAATATGTATATACCCACGCCCACAACTCCTTTGTGTTCTACTCGTTCATATAACATCTACGCATAGACCTGGCTCGAATGCCACTATTGGGGAACGCAGTAATTTCGAAAAATTTCCTATGCACACGCAAGATCCATCTAGGTGATGCATAGCAACGAGAGGGAAAGAGTTTTGTCGATGTACCCTTGTAGACCGTAAGCGGAAGCGTTATGACAACGCGGTTGATGTAGTCGTACGTCTTCACTATCCGACCGATCCTAGCACCGAAGATACGACACCTCCGCGATTTGCACACCTTCAGCTCGGTGACGTCCCATGAACTCTAGATCCGGCTGAGATAGAGGGAGAGTTGCATCAGCACGACGGCGTGATGACGGTGATGATAAAGCTACCGGCGCCGGGCTTTGCCTAAGCACTGCAACGATATGACGAAGGTGGA
Organism: Triticum urartu; assembly: GCF_056163025.1. NCBI lineage: Eukaryota > Viridiplantae > Streptophyta > Magnoliopsida > Poales > Poaceae > Triticum > Triticum urartu. The sequence goes on from NC_141875.1 coordinate 622,033,315, forward strand.
AATCTGTGGAGGGGGGCACCGCACACGGCTAAGACAACTGTCAACTTGTGTGTCTATGGGGTGCCCCTCCCTCGTATATAAAGGAGTGGAGGAGGGGAGGGCGGCTGATAGAGGCAAAGGTGTCCCGATGTTTCGATGAGATGGTGGCTATCGTTTCCTGTGGGAGTCGACCTTGACGATCCGACTACGAACGTGCGAGACGTCGCGCCTTAGCAATCGCTAAACCAACTTCCGAGGGGTTATTGACCACGCCGGAGCACGATCAACCTGACCACGAGGGCCTGTTTCCTGCGAGCAAACGAAGAACAAGCAAGAAACTGAGATTGCAATCTGGATATTGCGAATATAAGATGAAAGCTTTATTGATCAAGGTGGGGTTCTGTGACGTCTTGGTCTGGTCGTTGGACACAAACGAAGTACGAGAAGTTGCAGCTATGGCGAACTTTTAATCTAAACAAAACCCAAAGTCTAAACGATGCCCTAAGGGCTGTATATATGGAGGAAGAGAGGGGAATTTCGTGGCCCTTGAGGGTGGGGTCCGAAACCAACCCTAACTCTTGTTTCCCCACACATATAGACTCTAAAAATAGCCTATACTTAAGTATTTCGAAATTACATGGGCCTGGCCCATTAATAAGGTGACGCAGCACCTAGAATAGCCTATGGACGAATATTATGAAGTGGCATCTTGTATATTTCGTCCATGGCTTCATGCACTCCTTATGGCGGCTTCAAAGTCCTGAAATCATCACTTGTAACTCCGTTCTTGATCCCCTTGCGCATGCCATCAACTCCATGCGTGTTCTTGCTCCAATGTTCATCCTTCTCCAAGCTAGGCCCTTCATTTGAAAGCAAAACAAATGTATCTAATTTAGGCAGCATCATAATCTCATGAACATTAGAATCATTACCAAGAAACGAAAGTACCTGGTAATTTAATTGGCGTGCACGAGCTCTAGTAATTGGTCCAGTATATGTAAGAGTAGGGGCTGTGGGTGTAACAATGGTATTGATGTCCTCATCATCCTCCCCTTCTTGAAATGAAGTCGTCCTCGACGGAAGCTCATCTTCCTCACCCAAATAAGGCTTCAAATCTGCAATGTTAAAAGTGGGACTAACCCCAAAATCTGCAGGTAGCTCAAGTTTATATGCATTATCATTTATTTTCTCTAAAACCTTAAAAGGACCATCAGCACGTGGCATTAGCTTTGATTTGCGCAGATTAGGAAATCTATCTTTACGCAAATGTAACCAAACAAGATCTCCAGGTGCAAACACAACATGTTTTCTACCCTTATCTCCAGCAAGTTTATATTTAGCATTCATACACTCAATGTTTTCCTTAGTTAACTCATGCATTTTTAAAATCAATTCAGAACGTTCTTTAGCATCAAAATTAACCTTCTCCGAAGATGGAAGAGGCAACAAATCAATAGGTGCACGAGGTAGGAAACCATACACAATTTCAAAAGGGCACATCTTAGTAGTAGAATGCAATGAACGATTATAAGCAAATTCAATATGAGGCAAGCATTCTTCCCACATTTTCTTGTTATTCTTCAAAACAGCCCTAAGCATAGTAGACAATGTTCTATTGACTACTTCAGTTTGTCCATCAGTTTGGGGGTGACAAGTAGTACTAAAAAGCAGCTTAGTCCCCAACTTAGCCCATAAACATCTCCAAAAGTGGCTAAGAAATTTAGTATCACGATCTGAAACAATAGTATTTGGCACACCATGTAAGCGAATAATTTCACGAAAGAACAAATCAGCAACATTAACAGCATCATCGCTTTTATGACATGGTATAAAGTGTGCCATTTTCGAGAACCTATCCACGACAACAAATATGCTATCCCTCCCCTTCTTTGTTCTAGGTAAACCTAAAACAAAGTCCATAGATATATCCTCCCAAGGAACACTAGGTACAGGCAAAGGCATATATAAACCATGAGGATTGAGTCGTGACTTAGCTCTTTGACATGTAGTGCAGCGAGCAACAAAACGCTCAACATCCTGTCTCATCTTTGGCCAAAAGAAATGTGTAGCAAGTATATCTTCCGTCTTCTTGATGCCAAAGTGTCCCATTAATCCTCCTCCATGCGCCTCCTGCAACAACAAAAGACGAACGGAGCTAGCTGGAATGCATAGCTTGTTAGCACGAAACACAAATCCATCGTTAAGAACGAACTTGTTCCAAGTTCTCCCTTCCTTACAATTCTGCAATACATCTTTAAATTCAGCATCATTAACATATTGATCCTTGATGGTCTCCAAACCAAATATTTCAAAGTCAAGTTGTGAAAGCATAGTATAACGACGAGACAAGGCATCAGCAATAACATTTTCTTTACCCTTCTTGTGTTTAATCACATAAGGGAAAGTCTCAATGAATTCAACCCATTTAGCATGTCGACGGTTCAGTTTTGCTTGACTTTTAATGTGTTTCAAAGATTCATGATCAGAATGTATAACAAATTCCTTGGGCCATAAATAATGTTGCCATGTTTCTAAGGTCCGAACAAGAGCATATAATTCTTTATCATAAGTAGAATAGTTCAGACTAGGCCCACTCAATTTTTCAGAAAAGTATGCAACAGGTTTTCCATCTTGTAATAACACACCTCCTAATCCAATTCCACTAGCATCACATTCAAGCTCAAAAGTCTTATTGAAATTAGGAAGTTGGAGTAAAGGAGCATGTGTCAACTTATCTTTCAATACCGTGAAGGCTTCTTCCTGTGCGGTACCCCAAACAAAAGGTACATCCTTCTTTGTAAGCTCGTTGAGAGGTGCAGCAATGGTGCTGAAATCTCTCACAAAACGCCTATAGAAACTAGCGAGGCCAAGGAAACTCCTCACTTGTGTGACCATTTTGGGCTGCGGCCAACTCTCAATAGCTTCAATCTTGGCTTTATCAACTTCAATTCCCTGTGGAGTAACAACATAGCCAAGAAAAGATACTCGGTCGGTGCAAAAGGTGCACTTTCCAAGGTTACCAAACAAACGTGCATCACGTAGAGCAATAAAAACAACACGTAAATGTTACAAATGTTCCTCCAAAGATTTGCTATAAATCAATATGTCATCAAAGTAAACTACCACAAATCGTCCAATGAAAGCACGTAAAACTTCGTTCATTAACCTCATGAAAGTACTAGGTGCATTAGTTAACCCAAAAGGCATGACTAACCACTCATATAATCCAAACTTAGTTTTAAATGTTGTTTTCCATTCATCTCCCAATTTCATACGAATTTGATGGTAACCACTACGCAAATCAACTTTGGAGAATATTGTAGAGCCACTCAATTCATCAAGCATATCATCTAGCCTAGGAATAGGATGACGATAACGAATAGTAATATTATTAATGCCTCTACAATCAATGCACATACGCGACGTACCATCCTTTTTCGGCACTAAAATGATAGGAACAGCACAAGGACTAAGGGATTCGCGTATATAACCTTTGTCGAGCAGTTCTTGTACTTGACGCATAATCTCCTTCGTCTCCTCTGGATTGGTACGGTATGGTGCACGGTTGGGTAATGATGCATCGGGAATTAAGTCAATTTGATGCTCAATCCCGCGAATAGGTGGTAATCCCGGTGGCACGTCTTGTGGAAAGACGTCGGCGAACTCCTGCAAAATGTTAGTGACAGCAGGAGGCAAAGAGGAAGGCACGTCCTCGAATGAAAATAATGCCTCTTTGCACACAAAAGCATAGCAAACAGATTTGCTAAAATCTAGATCATCAATATCAGATTTGGTGGCAAGTAAACATGCACTTTTCAATTTAATTTCAAAAGCAACACTAGATTGTTTATTATTATTAGGCTGCATTTGTTGCTCAAATTCTTTTGCCACAATCTGATTTTCACTCTTAGTTTTCTCCTGTTTTGCTCTATTAGCTCTATTAATATCATCTTTCAAAATGGAATCAGGAGTCATAGGAAGCAAAGTAATATTTTTATCCTTATGAACAAGAGTATACTGATTGTTTCTACCATGGTGAATAGAATTTTTATCAAATTGCCATGGTCTACCAAGTAATAAGGAACATGCTTGCATAGGTACCACATCACAATCAACATAATCAGCATATGTAGAGATACTAAAATGCACACGAACAGTACGTGTTACCTTAACCTTGCCACTGTTGTTGAACCATTGGATGTAGTAAGGATGTGGATGTGGTCTTGTGGTGAGAGATAGCTTCTCCACCATCTCGATGCTAGCCAAGTTGTTGCAACTCCCTCCATCTATGATCACGCGAACAGAACGTTCCTTCACAACTCCCTTTGTATGGAACAAATTATGCCTCTGATTTTGCTCAGCTTGTGTAACCTGCACACTCAAAACACGTTGAGCAACTAAACATTCATACCTGTCAGCATCTTCAGGAGCCATGTATTGCGTCTCATGATCAGAATCGTCTCCACCGTGTTCGTCACGTGTAATGAGAGCCAAAGTCTCCTCATCATAGTCACTAGCGGACTCATACCCACCATCCTCAGTAACAATCATCACACGCTTAGATGGGCATTCTCTCGCATAGTGACCTCCACCCTTGCAACGTCGACAAATAATATCATGTGTTTGCCCTGTTGATGCCATGGATGAAGAAGAGCTCTTTGCAGGCCCAGAAGGTGTGCTCTTGGCAGATAGTGGTGATTGTGCCTACTTTATTGTATCACGGTTGGAGGTGGCAGCCGACGGAGGCGCCGGTGTAGCAGAACGTGTGGAAGTAGATGATGCACGTGGTGTCCATGAAGAAGGTCGACCTGCAGAAAAGTTAGTCCGCGCCAATGCCTGTCGATCCTGCACTTCACGTTCAGCTTTACAAGCAAGATGGAATAAACGAGTGATATTAGTATACTCCTTATACTCTAGAATCGTCTGAATCTCTCTATTTAATCCACCCATAAAACGTGCAAGCATAGCTTCATTCTCCTCAACAATACCACATCTAATCATGCCAGTTTGTAATTCCTGATAATATTCTTCTACAGAATTTTTCCCCTGTCTTAAGCGCTGCAATTTTTGAAGTAATTCACGTTGATAATATGGTGGAACCCAACGAGTACGCATAGCAGTTTTCAAAGCAGCCCAAGTAGCAGGAATGGGATATAATCTACAATGCTCAGACCACCAAACACATGCAAAACTAGTGAATGCACAAACAGCAGCAGGAACACGTCTCTCCTCGGGATATTGTAAACATGTAAATCGTTGTTCAGTTTCTAACTCCCAAGTAAGATATATATCAGGAACATATCTACCCTCAAATGGTGGAATATTCAATTTTAGTTTAGGGAGATAGTCATGATCTCATACCTGAGGGTGAGCCCTACCATTGCCATTATTTGCATGTGGACGACCTGATGGTTGCTGTGCTGGTGGTGGCACGTAGTTCTGATTTTGATCAACCTCATCCTCGTAATCGCCAGCAAAATCATCCTCCTCCGCATCAGCAGCAGGAGCCACAGAAGTAGCAACAGCAGCACCAACAGTTTGGCCAGGTGCAAGCGGGAGACGGCTCGCTCAGCGGAGGGCTGTTTCACGATGTGTAGGTAGTCGTCATTGTTGTTGTTGTAGAGGTGCGTTAGGTGCAGCCGGTGGTGGTGGTGGAAGACGCGCGAGCAATTCATTAAACCTGTTATCGAGCTTTGTTTCGAACGTCTTCTCCATGTCATCTATCTTCTCCATGGCCTCTTCAAATCTGTTTAGCACATCCTGCACCTGTCCATTCATCATTTGCTGAAATTTATCATGCAACTCCTGATTCGTCATGTTCTCCCAGTCAGTCTCGTCGGCTTGTGATCCTGCCATGGTTAGCAACAATAGAAAACACACAAGAATATGATCCTACAGAATACTAACAAGAGGTGGTGGTGGTGGGTGTCACAAATCCGTCAAGCAAATCTCAAATTCTTACCAGTTCTTACCCAGCAGCAGGCGGTGATCGGCAACCGTTGTAGTCAAAACTCTCAAAATCTTGGATAGAGCGATTGCCAGGGAGAGTCAAACGCACGACGTAGAGGTATGTGGAGCTGGGAAGGCTTATAGTATGGTAGCAAAAAGGGTCAGCAATAATCAATTCAGAGATGCAAAGTTGAATAAACGCTCAACGACGGTACTGTGCTGGTCCTAGGCTAGACCGTGCTAGAGACGCGAGCCTAGAACACTAACAAAATCACGGCGCTGCACGTAAATAAGGGAAAAGCACACTCTAGAACTTTTTTTTGCTTTTTTTTGCGCTCCTCTTTTTTTTCGCGCTCCTCTTTTTTTTTGTGAAAAATTACTATAATGGCGAGTGTCTCAAAACTCTTCCCTCGTCAAACTGATAGGATGAGCACGAAAAAAAAAATTTCACTTTTTTTTTCGAAAATCAGGGCAGCGACGACGAAAAAGTGCGACAAAAAATCACTATGATGGCACGTGGCTCAAAAGACTCAGAAAAACCTAAAAATAGGATAGGGAAAAAATATTTTTGCCCGTGGAAATTTTGGCCTAAAAACTGCCCGGGGGTCTCCACACTCTTTTTTTTTTCGAGACCTACGCAGGCAAGGAAACACGAATCGGAATTGAGATTGATCTCAAGAACAAACCTAATATGAGAAGAACTCGGAGTGGTGGTGGATATATGGTTACAGATTGGTGGTGGTATATGGATATAGATTGGTGGTGGTATATGGATACGGATTGGTGGTGGTATATGGATACGGATTCAGAACGGTGGCGGATAAGCAATGGTGGTAGATGGGCGATGATGATGGTGCGGCGGCGGCGTGACAACTTATGACCAAAACTCGAAACTCTAAAAGACTAGACTCTAAGACCAGCAACTTGACACGACGGTGCAACCGCAAATTCAACAAAGCAAAAACCCTAAAAAGATTATGCAAAGGCTCAGATTGGTTCGGATATGATGAACTAACCCTAATTTTTTTTTTGTGGCTTTTTCGTGGACTGTAGGTATGAAGAACAGACTCGATCTAATCTACGAAAAACTGTAAAAATCTCACCGAGCAACCTGGAAATCTGATACCACTTGATAGAGGCAAAGGTGTCCCGATGTTTCGATGAGATGGTGGCTATCGTTTCCTGTGGGAGTCGACCTTGACGATCCGACTACGAACGTGCGAGACGTCGCGCCTTAGCAATCGCTAAACCAACTTCCGAGGGGTTATTGACCACGCCGGAGCACGATCAACCTGACCACGAGGGCCTGTTTCCTGCGAGCAAATGAAGAACAAGCAAGAAACTGAGATTGCAATCTGGATATTGCGAATATAAGATGAAAGCTTTATTGATCAAGGTGGGGTTCTGTGACGTCTTGGTCTGGTCGTTGGACACAAACGAAGTACGAGAAGTTGCAGCTATGGCGAACTTTTAATCTAAACAAAACCCAAAGTCTAAACGACGCCCTAAGGGCTGTATATATGGAGGAAGAGAGGGGAATTTCGTGGCCCTTGAGGGTGGGGTCCGAAACCAACCCTAACTCTTGTTTCCCCACACATACGGACTCTAAAAATAGCCTATACTTAAGTATTTCGAAATTACATGGGCCTGGCCCATTAATAAGGTGACGCAGCACCTAGAATAGCCTATGGACGAATATTATGAAGTGGCATCTTGTATATTTCGTCCATGGCTTCATGCACTCCTTATGGCGGCTTCAAAGTCCTGAAATCATCACTTGTAACTCCGTTCTTGATCCCCTTGCGCATGCCATCAACTCCATGCGTGTTCTTGCTCCAATGTTCATCCTTCTCCAAGCTAGGCCCTTCATTTGAAAGCAAAACAAATGTATCTAATTTAGGCAGCATCATAATCTCATGAACATTAGAATCATTACCAAGAAACGAAAGTACCTGGTAATTTAATTAGCGTGCGCGAGCTCTAGTAATTGTTCCAGTATATGTAAGAGTAGGGGTTGTGGGTGTAACAATGGTATTGATGTCCTCATCAGCGGCCCTCTCTATGGCGCGCCCCAAGGGGGATTCCTACTCCTAGTAGGAGTAGGCTTCCCCCCTTCCCTAGTTGGAGTAGGAGAAGAGGGAGGGGAAGAGGGGCAAACCCTATTCGGCGCTGCAGGCGCCGGTTAAGGGCCAATTTTCCTAACCGGCGCCTGCAGTGGTGTTAGCCGGGCTGGCTCATTTTATCTGTTTCAATTTGTAGCTTCTTTCTCCTGTTTCCAAAAACTCAAAACAAGTGCGGCACTGGTGACTCGAACCGAGACCTGCTTTTTCGAGGAGCCACGCACTAACCACCCCGCCACACAATCTCCTCTGTTAACTTTCATCTTTCCCATCCTTATATAACTTCAAATTTTCCTTTTCCTTTTTTTCTTTTTCTATTTTCTTCTTCCTGGTTCGATGAACATTTTTCTAAAACTTCCTGAGTTGTTTTTCAGATTCGATGAACTTTTTTCAAATTTGATGACCTTTTTGCAAATCCGATGAACTTTTTTAAAAAAATGATGAATTTTTCCTATCAAATTTGTGAACTTTTTTCAAAATCGATGAACTATTTTTCAAACTCGATGAACTTTTTTTCAAATTGATCAACTTTTTTCAAATTTTGATGAACTTTTTTCTAATTAGATCAACTTTTTTCAAAATCTATGAACTTTATTAAAATATTTCTGAACTTTTCTTAAAATTGATAAACCTTTTTCAATTTTATGTGAACTTTTCTTAAAAATTGATGAACTTTTTTCAAAATCGATGAACTTTTTAAGTAATTTTGAAATTTCAGTTAATGTTTTATTAGAAACAATAAGTAGAATTGTTTTCTGTTAATAGATACCCAGACAAGCTTGGTCCAGTGGTTGTTGCGTTAGTGTGTATAGACCTGAGTTGGTGAGTTTGAACCCCAGCTCTCGCACTATTGTTTTTTCATGTTTTCCTTTGTGAGCAGGTAATGGACCAGATTCTAAAACGGCCTAGTCAAGAAACATGGAGGCGTTTTCCTTCGTGAGCAGTAATGGGCCAGATTCGGAAACGGCCCAGTCAAGAAACGTGCAGGCGCCAAATTGTCAAACGGGCGCTCAAGGCGCCGACTAGGGGCTCCTGGAAAGAGGGAGCGCCGCCCCCTCCCTAATCCAATTCAGACCAGCCCATGGGGGCGCGCATCCACCCCTTGAGGCCCTTCTCTCATTTTCCGTATGGCCCATTAAGACCCATTACTTCCCCAGCGAATTCCCGTAACTCTCCGTTACTCTGAAAAATACCCGAATCACTCGGAACCTTTTCGATGTTCGAATATAGCCTTCCAATATATAGATCTTTATGTCTCGACCATTTCGAGACTCCTCGTCATGTCCGTGATCTCATCCAAACCTCCGAACAACCTTCGGTACATCAAATCACATAACTCATAATACAAATCGTCATCAAACGTTAAGCGTGCGGACCCTATGGGTTCGAGAACTATGTAGACATGACCGAGACACATCTCCGGTCAATAACCAATAGCGGAACCTAGATGCTCATATTGGCTCCTACATATTCTATGGAGATCTTTATCGGTCAAACCGCATAACAACATACGTCGTTCCCTTTGTTATCGACATGTTACTTGCCCGAGATTCGATCGTCGGTATCATCATACCTAGTTCAATCTCATTACCGGCAAGTCTCTTTACTCGTTCCGTAATAAATCATATCACAACTAACTCATTAGTCATATTGCTTGCAAGGCTTATAGTGATGTGCATTACTGAGAGGGCCTAGAGATGCCTCTCCGACAATCGGAGTGACAAATCCTAATCTTGATCTATGCCAACTCAACAAACGCCATCGGAGACACCTGTAGAGCATCTTTATAATCACCTAGTTACATTGTGACGTTTGATAGCACATAAGGTGTTCCTTCGATATTCGGGATTTGCATAATCTCGTAGTCATAGGAACATGTATAAGTCATGAAGAAAGCAATAGCAATAAACTAAACGATCATAGTGCTAAGCTACCGGATGGGTCTAGTCCATCACATCATTCTCTAATGATGTGATCCCGTTCATCAAATGACAACACATGTCTATGACTAGGAAACTTAACCATCTTTGATTAACGAGCTAGTCAAGTAGAGGCATACTAGGGACACTCTGTTTGTCTATGTATTCACACATGTACTAAGTTTCCGGTTAATACAATTCTAGCATGAATAATAAGCATTTATCATGATATAAGGAAATATAAATAACAACTTTATTATTGCCTCTAGGGCATATTTCCTTCAATAACCGCTTCATCTCCCTCCACCAATTGATGGTTGTTACACGTGTCGGGGCGGGGATCCCCACTCCCCTATGAGGGTTTTCTTTGATCGCACAGGCCCAATCCAATGGTACCCCGCCCAGTACCTCGACCGCGGCAGCCGTTACGACGAAAATGTCGGAGTCATTGGCTACATCCAGTCGTTGTTCCCACCAGGGTTTCTTCTGGCGCCACTAAACCCGGGAAAACGTCGGGCCGGGCCGGGTTTCGGGCTAGGATTGTAAAAGCCTGACCTTCATTTCTCAAGCCCGAGCCCGACCCAAAGCCCGAAATACTCCCTGTCTTCAAGCCCGAGCCCAGCCCGAACGCTGTTTTTAGTGTACGCACATGCAAGCCCGGCCCAAAATACAGAAAAATGAAGCCCAAGCCCGACCCGAACGTTGTTTTTAAGTGTACACACGTGCAAGCCCGGCCCGAAATACAGAAAAACTGAAGCCCGAGCCCGACCCAAAATACAGAAAAACTGAAGCCCGTGCCCGGCCTAAATGCTGTTTTTTAGTGTATGCACGTGCAAGCCCAACCCACAATACAGAAAAACTGAAGGTCGAGCCCGTCCCGAGCGCTGCTTTTTAGTGTACGCACGTGGAAGCCCGACCTGAAATACAGAAAAATTGAAGCCTAAGCCCGGCCCAAACTATCTTCCGGGCTGCAAAACAAGGCCCGAGCTCGTCCTGAACATCGAGCCCGGCCTGGCCCAACCCAGGTTTTTTGCGATGGGTCATCGGGCCAGCCTTTCCATGCCTGGGTTCAGGCGGCACCCTTGCCGGTGCATGCGAACCCGGTAAGTACACATCTCTCTTGCAGATCCGATTTTGGGCTGGTCAGTTTTTTTGGGCAGCTGATTTGATTCAACTCGACTCGATTCGTCTCCAGATGATTTTGATTAATATGATGACGAATAATATCAGTGTACTGCTAGGATTGTTACGACTACTATGATTGGAATGATTATTAGGATCGGTACTATTGCTAGGATTGCTATCATGAGTGTCGGATTGCTAGGATTGCTTGCCTAGGATGTGTGCATGCTATGTCGGTTTGACATGATCGCTTCAATAGAATGTGCATGACCAGTGCATGCTACATGCCTGCTAATGTGTGCATGCAATGTGTTTGCTATGTGATCATAGCAATACCCATTTCCTTGATTGGCTTGCTCTGATCAAGGCAATGGGCATTGCTATGATTGGTGTGTTGACCATACCAATGCACATTGCTCAGATCTTACCATGTGCATAGTTCATATAGGGTCACATTTTTGGTTGTTCAGTTTCAATGCAGTGCTCTGCCGATAAGCTCGGCCCAGCAATGTTGTCAAGGGCATCTGACTGAAGCGCAAGGAGGTTGAGGAGGGCAACAACTCGAAGGGCAAGGAGGTGGAGGAGGGTAACAACTCAAAGGGAAACTGATCGAAGGGCAAGGAGGTGGAGGAGGGTAATAACTCAAAGGGCAAGGAGGTGAAGGAGGGCAGCACTGCCAAGAGGCCTCAGCTGAGAAATTACGACTAGTTTTATGAGGACATATGCCCATCGCACTTCTACAAGGTCATTCTAGCACCTATGTTGGAGTGTCTGCCGATCCCCAGTAACTTCAACATGCACATGGCCATCGTCCCACTGGAATTCATGTAGAGGACATACAACGACTACAATTGGAGAGTCACGCTCCGGGTGGCCAACAGTAGGCTCACCCTTGATAAAGGGTGGGTAATCTTCGTCTTTGCCGACGAGCTGAAGATCAAATTCCTCATCACCTTCAAGGTGTTGATTCCCAGCAACTTCTAAGTGATCCTCTTTGACCTTTCCGACAATGAGGTGGTGGCTAGGTGCAAGAAGCATGACGAAGCACTTGCGTTAACCCGTTAATGTGTTTTCGTTAGTAGTGGTTGTTTATTTAAGACTCTGTGTGGTTAATCCTTAGGGGTCTGTATGTTTAAGACTATCTATATCATGGCTATGCCTATTAATGTGTTTTTTGTTAGTATTGCCTAATCAAACAAGAGGTTACCACATTGCATGTCATGTATGTAACAAAACAACATCACTTTTTGCAACCGAACACTTGTGTGTGTGTGTGTGTGTGTTTCTACTCGGCGAGGCGGGAGTTGGGGGATGCATGCAACCAAACTATTTACAGATTTATTTAAGTCAAATCCCACCGGACCACATGTGCAAGGAGGCTACAATCCATGCGGGTAACCAAACAGGCCCTTAGCTGTTTCGAGTAGTAGTCTACTAGCTGTTTTGACCAGGCTTCTCAAGTAGTAGTTTACTAGCTGTTTTGACCAAGCAAGAAGTCGAATACTATCTAGTTGTAACAGCCCCGGGTAGTACCCCAAATTTGAAATGGATTGTTATTCAAACATCATGTGGTATTGGTTCATTAGAATCATTAACCATTACATATGAGGATAATGTTGCGTGTGTTGCTCAAATGCATATGGCTTTTTCAAAAGTTATATCACACAACATATTGCTCCAAAATTGTTTTTCCTCTTGAATTACAGAAAAATGGAGAAATTAACATTTTGCAAACAAAATCTTGTCAAATCTTACATATTTGTTTACCATGTCTTTACCAACAGCTGCATTTCAAAAATGCATTCATGGCATTGGTATGAGACAACTACGAAAATTGCAAAGTTTCGGGGGAGAAATATCCTGGAACTAAACTTATTAATTATCATAGAACACTATACTCTTTTCCTATGAGTTTTCCAATGGATTTCTCATATATGTTTTAATGAGCCAATTATTTACACCAACCGTGTATTGAGTTCATATAGTTATCCATATGTTTTCCCACATGATTTTTAAAGGACACAAGACCAAAGATCCTCGAAGTTTCAAGGTGAGGGACTACCAATGAAATGCAAGACTTTCCAACACTCAAGATATATAAAGATTCTCAAGGCAATGAATGAAGCTAATAAAACAACGTTGTCCAAGGAAGGATGTTAGGGCATCTCCAACGCTGACCCGTAAACCTCCCGCAACCGCCCGGACCGCAAAAACCATCCAACGCGGCCCTGTATCGGTTATCGGAGCCATCCAGATGTGATTTCTCCTGCAAACCGAAGACAAAAGTGGGGAAGGCTTGCGAGAGTGCGGACCGCTCCCAAGCCCATTTCTGACCGCCCTGGCCTACCAAAAACCCCTCACCTCTCCCGCACGTTTTTGTCAGCGCCCGCATTCATGCCCGTCCAGAGCGGACGTGACCGCTTACTGGCGCCGGCATTGAAGCGGTGCGCCGACCGAGAGAGCACCGCCCGGGCCGCTTCCCAGTGCAGGCGACTGCCGCGCGTTGAAACGATAAAACAACAACCTGTTCGTCCATCTGCCGCCCGCATTGATGGCATGCGGTTGCCTGGGCGTCTCCTCTGGCGCCACCCATCCGCCCATCTGTCGCCCACCGGTGCTATGTAAACCGCTGCCCCGGCCATAGTCACAGTCATCCCTCTCCACACCACTCCCGCCATGGATCCCTCCACGGCCAAAGCTCTCTGGGGCGGGCTGACGTCGGAGCTGAAGAAGGCCATGGCCGCCATTGCTGCCGACTGGTAGGCCAGCAGGTAGCTAGAGGGCGTGCAAATGCAGGACGCCTCCTCTGATGAGCCAACGCCACCCTCTTCTTCCTCCGCGGCAGCCTCCTCTTCTTCCGCAACACCCTCGCCGGTGCATTGCACCCTGACCATCGGCGAGGCTTGTGTCCATTATATGGACATGGTGCCGGAAGAGTAGTTCCGGGAGGCGCAGGCCGACGCCAACTACAACCACAGCCTCCTCTAGGAGCATCTGCAGGCGGAGGGGCAGGTCGCCGGCGGCAGGGCGGTTGCATTGGACGCGGACCTGGCGGAGCAGGAGGCGATGCTCGAGTCCTACCGCTCCGCCCGCGAGATCCGCCTCGCATGCTGGCAGTACCGGCAGCGGGTGGCGGAGGTGGCGGCCGCCGGCAATGAGTGGGAGGACGACGCGGCCGAGGTGTTGTTCGGCGACACCGACGACGAGGAGGCCGCGCCCTGACATCATGACCACGAAGAAGCTGGTACATCCGCAGACACCGTCGGCAGCGAGGAATAGTAGTGCACGGTAGGTCGCTGCCACTCGGGTCCCAAGAAGGCCACGACCCCCCCCCCTCCCGTCGACTCCAAGCTTGGTGGGCTCAGCATTGATGGCCAACTAGTCGCTTGGCAGCGACATCGAGGCGGACAACTTCACTTCCAGGGGCTCCGGAGGCGGAGGTCATGGAGGCGGTGCTGGAAAGGCGAAGCTTTCGTTCTCTTGGTTCATGACCGGAGACGGGGACCGGACGTTGGCGATCATTTATATTAGCCCACCTAAGACCGCTTTCATGTGTTTGTAATGAAATCGGTCATGTCTATATGAAATCCAACATGTTTATATAAAATCCGGCTTTGTTTATATGAAATTCGCACGTATTTGCACGAATTTTGGCCGGTTGATTTGAGTTGTTGTGAAATGTTGCGGCTACGGTTCAATGCCTGCCTCCTACGTTTATGTCCGCGGACGGATGCGGAAGTTTTTTTTTATGGTTTGCCGTTGAAGATGTCCTTAGAAAATATTAGCAGTTAGTGTCAGTTTAGGCCAACATAGCAATTAGGTTTTCCTATAGGCTAACTACATATAGTTAGCGTTGCCCAAAAGCTGCCAATACTGAAGGCTCTAGAACGGATACAGTCATTTTAACCGACGTATGTACATGCAGCGGCGAAGCTATGGGTTAGTCTGTCGGATCAGTTGACCCCACAGCTTTCTAGAAAATAAGCCTAAAAACACTGTTTAGTTATTGTTCATATTAAAGTAAAAAATCCAAAAAATACCATTGACCCCACGGAAACTTTAGGCTGGCCTTGCCGCTGTGTACATGCCTATTGAGGAGATATGAATACCCAACTCACCATCAGTACAAATCGCTCCATTCACTTATTTTTCCAGGACGCACTCTATTCATTTCAATCTCTCTATTTCCTCTCCGTCCTGAAAGAAAACAAGAGTCGTGTCAATGGAAGGCTTTGTAACGGAGTTAAGGCCACGTGAGCGTCAATGCATCCAATGATTTGTTTCCAGTGCTAGCACCTTTTTGTTCGTTGCGATGTTAAAATGCTCATGTTCTTTTTAGGACGGCCATCCTTCCAGTTGAAAGTTGATCGTCTCTGTCCTTGGGTCATTGCCTAGCCATTCCTTTTTCAAGTCAAACGACTTCAATGAATGTTTCATGAGTATGGTTTGTTAAGGTTAGATGACAATAACAAGTGCTTTCCGTTGAGCCCCCATGTGCACCATTTTAATTAGGCGCTACTAACTGTTCTTTAACGTCCACTAAATATCTCTCATATGGTGGTAGTAGTAGCTTTCTTCCTGAATGAATGCTAACACTAATGGAGACCCAATGATTCTTGGAGCATATACCAGACCCCTTGAAGGAAAATCTACATGATTTCGGAGTACATGATTTCGCCAAAGAATCTACGTAACCTATCATTAGTCCTATAGATAGATATGTTAACTAGTGATGCCGATCATTTCACCTGCTCCTTATATGTGGGATTATTATCAAAAATAACGTTTAGATAGCTAGGTACACCTGCGCATGGTCCTCAACAAAAGTTGGCACACTTGAACACGTGCATATGTATGCTCCATTATACTCGCCTACTCGGTGTTTTAGGAAAAAACAGCTGTGGCAAAGTAGGGGTTCAGCGCCTCAACGAAATGTTGTTGCGGCTAGCTTGAGCGACCGAACACCCTGGTTCTGGTCTGACCAGGCGTCCTCCGATCGCGATCTGGATGCACGGGCAGACCACGGCGGCGTTCCGGCATGAAACCTATTGATGGCCACGGCCACTGCGACAGCCATCCCGGGCGTCAACACACAAAATGAGGCTAGCAAGTCCGTCGTGCCTCGTGCTCTGCAACCACCTCACCTCACCAAATGCGATGCCCATACGGCGAATGGCGGTGTGGCTCTCCACCGCGGCTCGTGCTGCTCCCGTCGTTCGCACATGCGGCGGATCGGAAGGGATGGTCGACGCGCGCGGTGCACCCGGAGGCTGGAGGCCAGAGCTACCACCACGTACGTCTCGGCCGGCCGGTCGCCGTCCATTGAAAAACCGGCGGATGCCGTACGTGCAGAGCCCGGGGAACATCGTCATATGCGCCCGCACCGCACATGCTAGCGATGTGCACCGCGATCAGCTCAAGCTGATGCTGTCATATGCGCCGGCCCTTCGAGTCTCGTCTCTCTGCCTCTGGATTCCAAAAAAGAAGTCCTGGCCAAAGGGGAGCTTGGCACCTTGGCTGGATGCTGTCATCCTAGCTAGTTAGTTTTATACGTAACGTAATACTATAACTCCCAAACAAGCATCACAGAGTACTATGTCTAATCGTTAATTATGTCTAGGCGGTCAATGTCGTTTCGTTGGGTTTGGGAGCTAGTGTGTTAAGGGGGTTGTGTACGGCCGGGGAACAGGCGCCAAACTTGCACTGTTGGCGCGGCTGCACATTCCTGGCCTGGATAATAGCTACGGTGATGGTGGTGCCAACCAAACTCGAGCTTGGCGCATTCTTTGTCCTGCAGCTGATGTAGGCGGCAACGTGGCGGCCATGGTTACTGGGGAGGGCCATGGCCGTTCTCACCACAGAGCGTTTATGTGCTGACCCGTGAGTCCTGGTCGAGCTTTACCACATAGTACCCGCCATTTAGCACTTCACAGTTCAAACTCGCTAGAAAAATATAGGAAACAGCTTGCACTAGCACGGCCGCACGGGAGAGTTTACGTGCCTGTGGGTCGCCTGGGCTGGCGATCGAGATAAATAGGGACGGATGCTGATGCTCAGTTTCGACCTTAGTCTTATCGGCGACGTCGGTACGTACGCACGCGCGGCGGACTGAAACATCCCACAGCAACGGCAGGCGGAGAGCGAGGCGTGCTACGTCCCGGAGCCGGACGGTGGAACAGGACCGGGTTTTGATGTTGTCCCGACCGATCGGGCCAGCTGTTTAATTGCTGCCACGCGAGCTAGACACGGAGACTGAGCATCATGCCATGTGGCCCTTGTCCACCGCGTCACGTAGGCCCTCGCGTGCGCAGGCACGGCCCTGAATCCGTGGAACGAGGGGAATCTCTCCCGGCGTCGCCGTACGTAGGAGTACGTAGCTCACACACGCGGCAGAAATCACATATTTAACCTGAGGGCCAAATCAAATCACAAACTGACCTTGTTTCAAAAAAAATTCACTCTGCTGACCCTTTCATGTAGCGTCCGATAGCTGGGCGCCACACACTACTATGCAGCGCCTCTCTCTTGGGCGTCGCACCTCCTGCCAGCGTGGCAGCCCTAGTCCAGTTGCAGCCCCACAGACAGCACTGCAGCGCCTCAGGCTTAGGCGCCACGCTTGTAATGTGCAACGTCTAGCTCTTGGGCGCTGCACAGGCTGTGTTCCACTTAGGCTGGCCCCACCCTCTCTCCCATCCCACCCGCACCCCACACACCCCACCCCACACAAACCCTTAGCCTTGCGCCCCTCCTCTCTTTCCCTCTCCCCCCCTCTCAAATCCTTCTCAAATCTTGCAAATCCGAAGTATTTGACCGTGGATTTCGAAGCCAACCCCTCCCTTAAGGTAATCTCCTTCGATCCCCTCGTTTTCATTCATAGGAATTGTCACATTTGCTCAAATCTTGCTACTTTGGGGAAACCCTAGTTTTGGCTTGGATTTGCAAATTTGTATTGAATCATGTTATATTTCTTTGCTAATTTGGGTTGGTTAGACTTTCATAGTATGCTAGGGTTAGGGTTATGTGTGTTTGATGTTGGTGTTAGGGTTATGCTATGGTTAGGGTTATGGTTATTGTTAAGTGGGGGTTAGGGTTATTAATTCATATATATGTTATGGCATATGTATTTTGTGCAAATATTTTTGTTAAGTACTTAATTGATATATGTGTTTTTTTATTATTGTAGGGATGGGGAGAACATGTGTTTATGTTCATCATGTGGATAAAGAGGCCTTTTTGAAAGGCAATGTTGAGCCGGACCCGGATGAGCTTGACATGGTGTTTGAGAGTAGTCCAAGCTATGCTGAGCTCTTGGACCAAGTGAGGAAGGATTTGAATTGGATGGACCCAAGTGACGTTGTTGAGTTCGAGGGAAGGCATAATGTTGGTTTTGAAATGCACATCCGTTGGAAGACAATGCGTGTGAACTCCGAACAAACGTTGGGTTGCATACAAGGAGACGGTTGCCGAATCTCTAGACAAGGCTCTTGAGTTATTTGCCTCCAAGAAGGTTGAGTCTACTTTGAATTTGGACTTGAACCGGAACCCCTCCCCGTTGGTTGCTAGCACTCCACCACCCATGAACCAAGATCAAATGAGTGAACCTCATTTCATGCAACAAGATTGGCCAACATTGAGCCCGACTCCAAACAACCAAAATGAAGGTTTTGAAGAGGAGAATGATGAGTACGAGGAGGATGACAACGAAGTTGATCTCCATGACAACAATGTGGGTGATCTCGACCAATATCATGTGCAAGAGACAATGGACCAATCCATCCCTTTTTCCCATGCATATGCATCGGACTCGGATGACGATGGTCCCGATGAAGAAGTTGATGAGGAGGGGTTCACACCGAAGGAGGCCCAAGCATTCAAGAAGGTATTCGGGCGGGATCACAAGACACCATTGTTCAAGGATCTTAGTCTCGCGGATGAAGCCGTTGTGGATGGTGGCAAATGCATATCTCTTGAAGCTAGGCCAAGTTCTCACCGTGATTTGGAAGACGGCAAGAACGGGATATATCCCGGTTGTGAGTTTCAATCCTTCTTGGAATTGAAGATGTGGCTCGACAACTACTCGGTTACGCATTATCGTCCACATAAAGTGGCCAACTCGGACGTCAATGTGAGTTACACGGTCAAATGTGAAGTGCCAAGTTGTTCATGGATTGTGCGTGCAAGGCCATGGAAAGGAGGTCTCACTTGGCGCATAGTGAGTTGTCTACCAAATCACATGTGCCGGCACAAGAATGCGGATGGCAAGCTTGTGTACCAACAACACGGACAACTCACGTCCGAGTTCATCGCTTATAGGCTTTCCAACCAAATATCCACACTTCCAACAATGAGCATCAAGAGTGTCATTGACCTTGTGAAAGCCATCTTTCATTACAAGGTGAAGTACGACAAGGCATGGAAGGCAAAGCAAGCCGCATTCAAGATGTTGTATGGCAATTGGGAGGAAGCATACAACTGACTCCCTAGGTTGTTGTTAGCTATGGCCACCACAAACCCAGGCATGGTTCACGTGGTTGAGCCTCATGGGCACCAAACATTGATTCACAACGGGAGGACCGTCCGAGTATTTGGCCATGCATTTTGGGCCTTTGAGCAATGCGTGAGGGCTTTTGAGTATTGTCGGCCCGTCATCGCCATTGATGGCACGTTCTTGACCGGACAATACAAGGGCACCGTAAAGTGGGGTGCCGTAATTCGTCATCTTCATCTTCATACCAAGGATTAAACCTGACGCTCTTCGGGCGTCCAACAGGCAGACGCTCCCAGCTCCATACAGAAAGTAGAAGCATATTACCACCAATGCCTGCACTATCTGTGATCCTGCAACACGCATCGTCCAACTGCATATGAAAGAAAAACAATGTTAACTTGACAGCAAGCTTGCATTGCTAATGAAGAAATGAGTTGATCACAAAATAGACCAACTACCTGTCGGTACAAGTAGGCAAGAGTCGCTGAACCCCAACTCCATTTGCTATCGAAGACGGTCAGCGCCTTCAGCCACATCCATGGAGTGTTCTTGCCAGTGGAGTCAGGAAACAAAGTCCTCGACACAACATACCACATGTAGACACGAGCATGTGTCTGGATCACGTCATCAGTGGCATCCGGAGGGCACGTCGCAAAGTGAGTTTGAATCCACGTGAAAGCAGCTCTGGCTACTTTCCTTTCCTTCTTCTTCTTCTCTTCTCCCTCCTCTACATCAGCCTCAGCCTCGGTAGGAGCCATATCGATAAGAGCAATCATCTGCTCGCGCCACCCATCAGAATCGGTGCTCATACAGAGAGGCATCCCGTCGATAGCAAGACCGGTGATCAACGAGACATCCTCGAGCGTCACGGTCATCTCCCCAGTCCGAAGATGGAAACTATGCGTCTCCGGCCTCCACCGATCAGCAAGAGCGGACACCAGTGGAGCGTTCAGATTCGGCGTGGACCGGCTGACCAACTGAATCCACGGGAGTAGTCCTGCCTGCTTGATGTACGGTGTGTACCGCTCATCGTAAGGCATGGCAGGACCAGAGACCCCGTGATACCGAATCTTCAAAGGTTCAAGCTTCTGCAAAAAACAAGTAATGACAAATCTTAGGGCATGTAAATTTTAACTTAAGGCAAAATATTTAGATTACTCGTTATTATCATCTCCTTCTCGCGCGGCATGTAGCCCTGGTGTTTCGTGTCGTAGACATCGTCGAGAAGTCAAACCATCCTTACAAAGTTCAAACAATAAATATATATGAGTTCATCTTCATCTCAAATATCGGTATACACTAAACATCTAATATGTGTTCAATTACAAGAATCTCAACATCTCCTTCTCACACAATGAATATGTCATATGTGTTCAAATAAACTCAACATCTAATATTTCAAATAAAATCAACATCTAATATATATCTAAAAAACAGATCATATATCTCTACAAAACTCAACATCTCATTGTTATCTATATAAATAGGCATCTCACACACACACACACACACACACACACACACACACACACACACATATATATATATATATATATATATATGTATATATATATATATATATAGGACGGCAGTTTGGGACACCTAGATGCCCTGGCTCCTTGCCTTTCCACCGTTCAATTGCTTTTAGATGTGTGCTATTGCAACGGGTATGTGTATTAATACATTAATCGCTAATTGAATACCATAAATAAGGCTCATGCACACCATGCATTGGAACAATTCTGTAGTGGAAAAAGGAAAGAGAATAACATGCATGGCGATGTTGCATATTTGGAGTCATTAATAGAAATAGGAGAGAGAAATCAGAAATAAATACCTCATGATTTGTATACATTCATGTTCTCACGTATATGGAGATATTTTTTCGTGCTTGTATTAATAGGAGGTATAAGGTATTGTTGTGTCGGACGTATTTTTCCAATATTATCTAATTTAAACAAATGGTAGTAATGTGTTCAAAGAGAATAATTCATAGTTCACATATTAGACAAAATATCTCATGCATATCCATAAATTTCACATACCCACAGTTGTCTCATGGCAGAAACATTTTCCGCTTTTAGTATCAGATACCTATTAGAAAACTATCGAACAAAAATGCAATGCATTCTTTGTCACTTTAGAAAAGCATTCCACGGAATCGAATACCCACAAATATTTTGAAATATTGTGGGTATGTCATATCCAATGCATTTTACATTATAAAAGTAAATAAGTGTGACATACCCATAAACCATATTCCAAAAAAAAAATATACCAATGATATGTGACATAGCTAGCAATAATATACCACAAAAAAATAAATAGTTGCCATATTTAAAATATATAACAAGAAAACTAGCAAAACTAGCAAAACTATCGACATGTCTAGAAATTATTAAACAACACAATAAATAAATAATGATATAACCATCAGTTCTTTATACACAGTAGAGAGTATGTGATACGTACGATGAATATATCATACAAAAAATGGCTATCCAGTAATTAGGATATAGCGTCCATTTTTTTGCGGGAATAGAATATAACGTCTATACAAAAACTTGCGGCTCAATGTAAATATTTTAAGAATTGAAGGTATTATATACCCACACATGTTTAAGACCTTTAAGAAAATTACAAGGTATTATATACCCACAGTATGAGACCATACGTATGTGTGTATATATTTTTTCATCGAGCCCAACATCATGTATCTCCACTAGTTCTTCATACATAATGGAGAGTATGTAATACCTATGTATATCCTTTGAGCCCAACGTACCATGTATCTCCATCAGTACTCCATATGTATGTCCTTTGATTTTGCATATTTCTTTGGTATATCATTTCTATCTACCGTACCTTAGGTATATCAAGCATGTCGTCTGTACTAAGGTATATATTTTTATTTTGGAAAGAATAAAGAACGATCGTGAATGAAAGCGAAGTTATGGATGTATGTATTGTTTGGAAACAAATGCATGCGCGCTAGTATCACATATGGAAAATCTTGCATGCAAAATTTAATGGGTTTGAATCCACGAGGCATTAATGAAAAACCAGCTAGGTGCCCAGGCACCTAGGTGCCCCAAACATTTTACCTATATATATATAGATATATAAACAAAACAATCTAGGGTTTCACTAACAAGAACTATATATTGTGAACTAAGCAACAACACTACGGTACTACCACTATGACTACACATCCTAAATCAAGCAAATCAAGCAAATCAAGGGTTCCATCAAATCTTGAACAAATCTCTAAAATGGCAACAAATTTATGGAGGAAAAGAAAGGGAACGGAGGAGTTTACCTAGTAGGATGGATTGGAGATCGAATCCACGGATCAAATCTTCAGATCTGAGAGGGATGTGGGGGGGGATTCAATGGGGGCGCCGCCGCTGCTCTCTGTCCAGAGAGCGGAGAGGGGGAAGAACTCTGGCCGGGCTGGGCCGATGCGCTTTAACTCACTGTGCAGCGCCCAAGAGTTAGGCGCTGCACATTACAAGTGTGGCGCCTAAGTATGAGGCGCTGCAGTGCTGTCTGTGGGGCCGCACCTGGACCAGGCTGCCACGCTGGTAGAAGGTGCGACGCCCAAGAAAAAAGCGCTGCATAGTAGTGTGTGGCGCCCAGCTGTCGGGCGCCACAAGAAAGGATCAGCAGAGTGAAATTTTTTTCGAACGAGGTCAGTTTGTGATTTGATTTGGCCCTCAGGTCAAATATGTGATTTCTGCCCACACACGCATTGCGCATAGGAGAGTTCAAATTTCCCTTGCATCGTTTTAGAAAGAAGAAATGTGGAGTAGTACGTTTGCTTCTGCCCTCACTCACCCACACGATGATCTCCTCGCGAGTACGCATGGCGACGGCGACGGCGACGAACACAGGCCAGGCCGTCGGCCGGCGAGGCGGTCAGGACTCAGGACAGAGAAAGGAGTGAAGAAGTGTCGGGCAGGGGAGAGAGCTGTGATGAGGAGAGAGACACCATGCGCCCGTTTGACCCATGGCCTGTCCCACATGGCAAGTGAGGAGAGAGAACTGTTTCCGCGTGACCGGTTTTACATTGAAATTGGGATTTGAACCCGCTTGCTCGGTTTTGAGATTTGAAGTGCCAAATGTCTATGAAAAATTCTTGACTAATCAATCCTACATTTTTTATGAACTTGAAGGACTGAGAAATTAGCAGGACCAACCGTCCTACAGTTGAGCGTGGCAACATTGCTGCAGAATTCGTATTTCACCGGCACCAGCGTGCTCTGCCTGATCTCCAAGTAAGCAGGATCAGTCGCTGCACAGGTTAGGAGCAACTCTAGTAGACCCTGTATAGTAGCGATCCGCATAAGGTGTTTACAGTTCTATGAATTACTGTTTTACGGGTCAAAATTATGCATGGCACAGTAAACCCTGTATATGAAACTGTATAATTTAAAAAAAAACTTTCGCAGGAGAAATCGCAACAGCACTAGTTCATCACATACTACATGATCATACAATAATTCATCACATACTACATGATCATACAATAATTCATCACATACTACAGGATCATACACTAGTTCATCACATATGCATGGCACAGTAAACCCCGTATATGAAACTGTATAATTTAAAGAAAAACTTTCGCAGGAGAAATCGCAACAGCACTAGTTCATCACATATTACATGATCATACAATAATTCATCACATACTACATGATCATACACTAGTTCATCACATACTACAAGATCATACATACTACATTCTTCTACTACTACTACTACTAGAGAGGGGTGGGGGATCTCGCGGCGGCGAGGCCGAGGTCGATGTACCAAAATGGACGTGCTCGCGGCCGAGGACGACGTGGTGGAGGAGCTCAGTCCTCCTCGTCGGAGCTGACAAGATCAATGAACTTTGCCTCTGCTCCTCGCGGATGCGCCACCACTCGTTGTCCTTGTCCTTCGCGGCAAGGTTGGCCGTGCTTGAGGATGAGGTCTTCGAGCTCCTCGTCGTGGCGCTAGCGCTCCGCCTCCTTATGCCAGCTCCGTTCGGCAATGGCAGTCATGACCGCGTCGACATCGGCCGCGAAATCTTCGGGCCCGACGACCCCTCGGCACTCGATCTCCTCCGGCTCCTACTTGACGGCAACGAACTCGATACCCTCTGGCTCCTTCGACCACGCCCTCTTCATGGGAAGAAGCGCCGCGCCGGAAGAGGAAGAGCTCGCGGCCGAGGAGGGCGTACGCCCGTGCGGACGGTCGTACTCCTCCGTCTCGCGACCGAGGAGCCTCGGCAGCGGTTCGAGACCCTCGTTCGTCCACTTCCTTGCCGCACGCTTCCTCGCGCTGTCCGAGCGGACACGCCGCTCGTGCTCAGGGTGGTCGCCCCTGTTGGAGCTGTCACCGGAGCTCCACATGCGGCCCCACATGGCAGCTGGAGGCGGAAAGGAGCTCACCGGCGACGAGAAATGTGAGGAGGGAAGTGGGGAATTGCGACGAAACGCCGGCGGCGCGAGGATAGAGTTTCTATCCGTCTTTGTCCTGCAAACCCGTAGATATACTGCTTTGGCAAATACGCATATACTGACCTACTCACGTGCATATCTTGCATAAAGCCTTCCCCTAGAAAACAAACTAGCCCGTATCTTCCTAGTCCTTATTGCCAGCCCTACTCGACTTTATTCGACTATTTAGAAAAAGCTAGGGTCGGTTTGCGGGTCGTCCGATGAGTATACTGACTCTGTTCTAATAAAAAATTGGACCAAGTCCGCGCCGAAATTATGTGGGTTCGCGTGATATACGGGTCTGGTAAAGTTGGTGTAAGCCTGCTGCGAATAGTCAGTGCGGTGGAGATGAAGATGTGATCATCTCGTGATACATCAACGTCCACGTACGTGCGCGCGTGTCCCGTCCCCTGCTGGTTTCCACGCGTGACGTGGACGGCTTAAGCCGGAAGTAGGCCAGCACGATCCAAGTTGAGTCAAAATTGACAAATTTGATTCATGGACAAAATCAAATCACAGAATGAATTACCTGTGAAACTATTTCACGTGGTTAACCTTTTTGTGTGACCTTCAACACAAAGGCGTCACATTATACTGTGCAACGCCTCACAGATAGGCACTACATGCCTGGCCAACATCGCACCCATGTGATCCGAAAATTACAAAGTCAGTGTGCAGCGCCTGAGAGCTAGGCGCCACACTATACAGTGTAGCGCCTAGCTTCTAGGTGTTGCATAGTGGTTGCTTCATTTTATAGTGCAACCACTAGTGCAGCGCCTGAGAGCTAGGCGCCACACTATACAGTGCAGCGCCTAGCTCGTAGGCTCTGCACAATGACTTAGCAATTTTTAGGCAGTTTGGGGTGCAACGTTGGCCAAGCGTGTAGCGTCTATCTATGAGACGTTGCACAATGTAGTGTGACGCCTTCATGTCGGACGTCACACAAAAAGGTCACCCGCTTGAAATAGTTTCACGAACAGTTCATTTTGTGATTTGATTTTGTCCACAGATCAAATTTGTTAAATTTGCCCCAAGTTGACGACGCGCTAGGCTTCTCTGGCAGTGCCTAGCTGTACGTCTCATCAGTCCACTCACTGCCAACTGTGCCACTCGATTAGAAGTATACTGTGCAGTTAGCTGTTCCGAGCAGGCTGTACTAGAGTCTAGAGTAGAGTACTAGTAGCTATTTTGACCAAGCTAGAACCCAGCCAGCTAACTAGCCGAGGCATCAATTAAGCTGGTGATCACTATTCTCTCCTTTCCGGTTTATAAAGCTTATCTCAAAATTTTAATTTTTTCATTTCATAAGGCTCAATTTGGTTGTTTTTCATCACATATTCAGATTCCAAGGTGCATTAAATCATTGCATGAAAGTACTAACAGAAAATTGACCAATGCATGTAATTTATGCATGCATGCATTGCAATTAATGCATTGATAAACATACTTTTTTGAGAAAAACAAAAGCATTAATTGGGTGCTTTTGCAAACTACAAAAAATATTCCACCACTCACCATCTACCTTGGTTGGTGAGAATTTTGAATTGAGCCTTAAAGCATGGTTAATAATATAGCCAGCTGCTGGCTACAAGCCAGTGCCATGTCATCTACAGCCCATCTTATAACCAACATATACAATAATAGATCAAAAGAGTGTACTACTTTTTTATTATGTGGCCCACCTTTCATTCTCACAAAGTGCCTAGAAGCACGTGCTAGAGTTGGCTCTTCACGAAGAGCCCGCTTATCTTCTCTCTCCTCTTCTCTTACCTCCAACTAAGCAGAAATATATTAGTTTAATCCTTATAGCCTGCTAACTCAGCTCTATTGTACTTGTTCTTATAAACCGGAAAGGAGGGAGTAGTTTAATTAGCTTGATGCTCTGTCCTGTCCTAGGTTTTGGCGGCCGGTTTGGTTAGGTTAATGATGACTAAACCAAGTACTACTCCGTCGATCGAGCTGGCCTGGCCGGTGTAACTGAAGCTTAATTAATCTCTCGCGTGCGTGCGTGCACAGGTGCTGAGCGAGCAGCTGTGTGGGTGGGTTAACTAACTCAAGGGCAGGCGACCGGATCCGGAGATCGGTGCAGTGCGTGTGGGTGGGTGCTCATACGTGTCGACTAGTCGTCTCGTTTGATCGCGTACGTACGTACGGTGGCCTTGATTATTAGGGTCCTTTTCTCGTTAAGGTGTCCCGTAGGAATTTATGAGCTAGTAGTATGTCGATCAATGCCTTCTGGTCGATGCTGCAACTAATCCACGTACTACGTACGTGACGTATCGCGCCCTAGTAAATTTCACCAATCCCTTGGCGAGCAAAAAAAAAAGTGCCTCAAGTAAAAAAAAACGCAGGGAATACTTTGCTGACCAGAATCTGGGCTAGAGAGAGACAGTATGGGCGTGAGTATGGGCGTGTTTGGTTGCCCGCCTAGAGGCCAACCTTGGTTGACTGGTTTTCATGTTGGTCTGCATCGCACGTTTCTTAAAACAACCCAGAGCCTGGCTCGCTGGAAACGCTTGAATCGGCAGTTTCTCGCAAACCAGGCTGAGACGAGCGCAAGCGAGCGGGCCCTTGCACGAGTGAAGTAAGGTCTTATTCAACCTTGAGTAAGCTCCTATCTAATCTCCTCCCTCTGATCTATACAACGGTACTTCGGTTCGAGGTAAGCTCTACATGAAAAAGATGCACCTCGATGTTATGGTTCCATTCAGGCGGTCGGGTCGTAGTTTTGTGGGCCGTAAGTTCTTAATTTCGTCTTCCCGCTTGGAGCTATTCTGGACGAATTTTGTCAGATTCGTCATGCACGATCGATCATTTGAAATTTCCTTTAACCAGCAGCCTAATCTCGCAGTTCCTCACAACATTTGTGTTGTAAGTTTTTGGTTTCGACGATCGTAGCTTCATCTCTTTTTGAACAACAGTCTACTGCACTGACGCCGCCATGTCGAGCTCCTCTGTCCTCTGCTCAAAGTCCTCCTATTCGTCCCTCTTGACGCCGATGCCCTCCCTCTTGATCTCCTTGGCAGCGTCCTACTACACTAGAGTCGTTTCCGGCGTCGCTCATCTCGGTCTACTCTCTGTCGTCCTCCTACTGCACCGACGCTGCAATGGCGCGCACACTGCAGTTCGCCGCAACGCCGACGGGGTCCGTCATCTTGGCCTCCTCCCGGCCTCCTCTCTCTCACCCCACTACACTAGAGTCGTTTTCGACGTTGATCATCTCGGCCTCCTCTCTCGTCCTACCGCACGGACATGGTGCGAGCACTGCATTCTCCTCCCCTGTCCATTGTCTTTGCGCGAGCACCGCAACTAGTTCGCCGACGGGGTCACTCGCCCACGACTCCATGCTCGTCATGTCAGACACGGCGCCACGACCACTATCCACCGCAGTCGCCATGGTCCAACGCATACTGCATTTCTTCTCACCCTTTCTCTCCTAGCTCTTAACCCTGTGTGCTAAGTGCAAGTGCTAGCTCTTAATCATACCCCATGCAGGCAACCAAACAGTGTTTAGTTGTATGCGCCGAGACAATGCAGGCAACCAAACAACATGCCAAAGTTGATCCCCTAATGCAGGAAGTCCATATGCAGGCAACCAAACAACTTGCAGATGTCGCATATGAGGCTATTTTTCGAGAGCCATGCTGGGTTGAGATGTGTATGCAACGCAGGTACTGTTCACTACTGCAACCAAACACACCTTGTGTGTCTAGTACCCTTCGTGACTCTTCCCCTCTCGCATGTGGTTGCCAGGGCAAACTCACCCCCTCCAAGTTTCTCTGATGAGCCCATGGCTCCCTTTCCCCTGCTGTTGTTTTGATGACCGGGCTAGGAAGGGGATCCTCGCCGACTAGTAGTTTAGGTTATGTTTTTTTTCTTGGACGGGCGGCAATCAAGCAGATGACGACACTTCATTTTTTGAGTTGGTCTTCCAGGCTCCGATCCTCCTCAAATTCGTCCATCGGGATGAATTCAACGGAGTTACGACGGGCGTGCTCGCTACTTGAAGAAACCACATGGTTAATTATTTGTCTGGCTTCCATCCATGCAAAGGTCTGTAAACAATTCTGGACTCCCTCGTGTTGAATATTACATGATCCAAACTCGACTATTATGCAATGGATATATGACTTAAATTTTAATTTCAGTTTTGCAAACTGTATTCCCTTTCCTTTTTGCGACAAATATACAAAAATTATGAACTTCCTAGTTGTGGATTTGCCGCTTTATGTTAGTTGAATGTTAAATGTTGTTTCGTGCTCGACCTGAAGCACTTATTGGTTAAGTAGCAAAAAAGCATGTTTCTTAAAAAAATATGTCTCGACATTATAACACTATGTATGTTTGCAACATTTGTTTCATACAATAAATCTTGATGTGTTCTCGGACAAATTTAGTATGTGTCCATGCCATCCAAATTCACGGAGTAACTACAGTTTAGTTTGCTTAGAAATTAGTTAATTTTGATTCATCATTAATAATCATCACGTAAACCATTTAGCTTATGGGAGCTGGAGAGTATGAGGGTTTAGGCATTCCTAGCATGAGAGATATTAGCATTTCCTTGCTAAACACCTAACTATAAAATATAATTTGGATGGAGACTGGTTAATGATTATAAGTATAGAACTCAGAAACCCTAATATTGTTATTGCATTGATAATAACTGGAAGGATTGAGAGGTTGACTAGAGGGGGCGAATAGGAGATTACAAAATTTTAGCTTCACTTTCAATTTCAGGGGCAATGCATATAAAGTAAGTTATATAGATGTGCAATCTACGTTGACAACAACCTATATACCAAGCAAGCCAATACACTAGATAAGCAAGAACAACAAGCTAGCTATCAAGCAAACACAAGTAAATGTACAAAAAGGAAGAACTGCACAAGTTGGACATGTGGATGTATCCCAAAGTTCTCACTCTTTGAGGAGTGCTAATCCCCGTTAGAGAGGTGCCAAAGAAGAAGCTTCGAAATGCCACCAAGTAGCTCACCCTAGTCTCCCTTTTGAGTCACCCAAACAGATGAGCCACAAATGACTTGTGGTTGGCCTTGAAGGAGACCACCGTACCTTTACAAACTTTCTCGAATCACATAGTTTCCGGGCCTTGACTCCTACCGCCTAAGAGTCCCAAATCTCAAAAAGTAACAAGTTTGGTGATAAACAATAATGGGGATCACAAATTGGTTTGGTGGAAGTGTAGTTTGGGTGATTCTCTTTCAATCCTAATATTTTGGTTGAGTGGAGGGATTGAATGAGATTGAGATTTTGAAGTGTTGGAAATGATGGAGCACCTGAAATCAATGGTTACATCTAGAGGTGGAAGAAGAGTGGGTATTTATACTCCCATCCCAAGGTGGCAGTTGCCGGCCTCAGGGCCCCATGCGCACTAGGTTATAGCCCATGTGCGCATGGGGTCACCTGAGAGCCAGACACTAGACCATGTTCACACGAGGTGTCCGGGGAGTTTAGCAACAAACCCCAAGTCATAGGGCCCGTGCGCAGAGATATTTTCCTGGACCCTGTGGGCATGGGGTACCCACACAAATCATCTTGAGTAGGGTATTAACCCAAATATCTTGTGGTAGGAGTGAATGGCTTGGTGTTTATGTTTTGCATGATCCTCATCCTTATGCAACCACCTCAACCCCCTTAATAGTGTGGTTGACCTATGAATCAAAAGAAACCAATAAAACCTGTGAGTCTCTAGATAATGATGATTTTTTTTCCTTTTTGAAGTCAAGGTGGGCAACGATCTCCATATGAACTCATCGAGAGACCAATGTCATGAGATAAACTTAATAACCGACATTAGTCTCACTAACTACTATGTCATCAATACCAAAATAACATTAGAGACTAAATGCACTTTCAATAACGGTTCTCCCTTCATGAATGGGATTTTGTGGGCCACCAGGGCCGCGGCCATAGGTTACATGCCAATGAGTTGCGGGAAATGGAAAATAAAAGGATTTTGGGAGGACCACTAGTTTGGGAGCTCTAGCTTCGACATCACGTCAGTTCAAATTAAACTGATTGATTAGCTTAGGGTTTGGGAGCTGTAGCTTTAAGAGGGATTTGAATGTTAATACCAATGTGTGGTTCAGGATTCAAATTAAACACACCTACCAGTGAAGTGTGGGATGGGGAGCATCTAAACTCACCTTTGAGAGGGTTTTGAATGTTAATATTATGCAGATTGGGAAGAACTAATATAGTTTTTGTCTAGTTCATGTTTGAATGTTGACCAACAATCGTAACTCGATGTCGTCTATGAAAATTTCATAGAAGACACATACGTACAGAGTTCATTGTTATCAGTACATGTAAATTGAAGAAAACACAAATACTAATTCTGGAGTTAGTCAAAATCACTATATGAAGGAAAAAAACCTATAGTACAGTTGGCTTCCAACCATAAACACGGTCCATATGTAGTATAACCTGTATAGCTATAAAATTTTAGTATAGAGAAATCGATACATGAGCTAGATAAAAATAGAAAAGGCATCGTAAACAAAAAATAGACCGATAATATTGAATAACTCTTATAGGTTAAACTCCCATAAGTTTAAGAAACATACAGGAATAAAAATATAACCAAGATATATGTTATATGGTTGAAAGGCAAATGATTTTATCCTACATACACAAAATAACTTATTACAACTTAGTGAAAAAATGAACATGATTTTTTTAAGTTACATCTGGCCACATGAACCGTGGACCGGAAAAGAAAATAAGAGTGGCCATCAGAAAATTTTAGCACGGTTGGAGCATGCGGTTGAGAGGAACAAAACTCGATGAAGCCGAACATAATACAGTGAACAGTAAATAGCATGCGAATCAACCTGTGATTGAGTTGGTTAGGTGGACAGTGGTATCTCCAACCCACCGGGGTTCAAATTCTGGTGCTCGTACTATTCCTAAATTTATTTCAAGATTTCCGGCGATGCGCTTTCAGTGGGAGGAGACGTTCCCGTCGACGACGAGGCGCCTACGGTGACTTCATAAATCTCAAGATGATATGCCGGATCAGTCTCTCGGAGGTGCTCATAGGGGTAGGGCATGTGTATGCGTTCATAGGGGTGAGGGTATGCGCTAAACAAGCTTTGAATGTTTACGAAGAAAAACAATCCTCGATGGCATTTGGATGTAAAGTGGCAAGACAAAAGATATCTTATAAATCGTGTCACCATTATACTAGTGCCCATGCATAAGTTTGAGCCATAAAGCTTATACGCATAACTGACCGACCCTGATAAACTAAATGCATGTATCCGCCTACTTAGCGGGCGCGCAAATGATTGTGTTTGCTTCCCTCTTCCTCCATGTGCTCAAGCTTGGGGCACATGAACTGATCGTTATAAAGATCCAGCAGTAATCTATAGCGCACAACAAAGCAATAATGCGGAGGAGCACTATAATAATATATCACTTTGCTGACTTCAAATGATTAGCATCATCCGGGAGTTTGTTAATCTCGTTACCACATTTTTTTACTACATAGAAATTTCAAGATGTGCAATGAGGTACAAAATTAATTAAGCAGATATTCGAGTTAATATCCCTCTCATGCACGTGGCATGCCGATCACCGTGCTCGTCTTTTTTTGCCTCAGTCCAGTTGTGTTCATAATATAATACTTCCCCCAAAAAAGTTGGGCCCTTGATGGGCAAATTATGATGAGAAAACCGAAATTATCTCATTTTACGGATATTACTATTTCACCATGACTTGACTTTAGGGTTAATTACAATGTGATGCCATGCTTTTCATGTTTTCTCTTACTCCTTAACTGTAACACCCACTCTGCTTATTTGTACGAGCTACGTCTCCCTTATCCGTTCCCCTCATCACACTTCGCACCTCTAATGATGGCTACGTGTTACACTATAAGAAAAAACTTTGAACACAAGTGCACCATATATTCCTTTTTTTCTTTTTGTTTGAGTGAAGGCTACTTTGGCCATCATCTTTTTGTCGTGAGTTTTGGCTTATTCTCTTATTGTCACTGACCATATAATTTTATGATTCATCCCATCTCAAAAGGGTTATATATATCATTAGGCTTACGCGAAGATGATGTACTGATCCAATGATGCGAGAATGGTGGTTTCACTTGACACAAAGAAGTCCCGTTTATGATTGAACATAGAGAAATGTGAAACTGGGAGGGAGGGGGTAACTAGGTGAATGCCTTTGACATGTTGTTATTGAGAAGGCAGGCCTCAAAGCTCATTGCCATCAGCTAGTAGTTATTAAGGGTGGCATGAGGTCCAAGCATGGAGTATGCTAACTTTGAACATTAGTGCATCATATATTCCTTTTTCTTCTTCTTTTATTTGAATGAAGGCTACCCGAGCCATCTCCTTTTATCGTGATTTTTGCCTTATTCTCTTGCTATCACTTACCATATAATTTTATGAATCATCCCATCTCAAAAGGCTTCTAAATATCATTAGGCTTACACGAAGATGAGGTAATGATCAAATGATGCGAGAATGGTGGTTACACTCGACACAAAAAAGACCCGTTGATGATTGAACAAAGAGAAATGGGAGGAGGGGTGTGGCCAACTAGGTGAATGCCTCTGACTGAATTTTATTGGGAAGGCGGACCTCAAAGCTCATTTCCATCAACTGGTGGTTATTGAGAGTGGCATGAGGTCCAAGGATGACATATGCTCACCCAAATGTGAGGAGGTCTGTGCTGACAATGGGATGCACGAGGACACAATCATGCAAGCAAATATGACGGACATGATGAGGAACGGAGAAGGTATACCACCTCTAATGTTCATCTTTTCTTCCATGCACACGAAGATAATGGCAGTGATGACAACTAAGTGGACTTTGAAAGATTTGAATCAACTATAATTAATGTTTGTTGTGGTATTTTCTCATCACTTTTGGCAATGGAAGTATCAATGCTACTGTCATTCACTCATGTGTGACCATTGGATAACTCGTGTTTATGGGTAACGAGGTTGATAAGGCAGGTGTGTTGGCACCTAATTCTGAGACTCATCCCGAAAGAGCGTTGCGACTTGTCCACCTCTCTTGGAGGCGGCTAGCCTTGGATCTGACAAGATGATTGCTTGCCTCCTTCCAGGGAAGGCTACGAGGAACAAAATCAAGAAGGTAGAGAAGGCTCTCATGATCAAAGGCAAGAAGAGTAATGTTGTAGGAAAGACACTTGCGACTAGTTAATGGATGGTCACAATCTTCTAGGTCGCCCTCATGGCTTGTCTTTGTCTCCGTGGATTAAGAGGCATCCATCGTCTTAAGCCGAAGCGTTCTCGTTAGGGGTTTCCGTGCGACACAAAAGTGTTTTTTGTTCTCTTTCACTAATGAAGCTTCGGCGATGGGGCGTGCTGTGGTGGTGTAAGAACTACTATGGTTTTCTTAATGAAAACTGGGGGAACTCCTCGCTAAAAAGAGCATAAGTGTGGGAGTTTATGGTTTTTGCGTGTTGGGTACGTCTGTCAGCTTGTTCAAGAGGTTATGCACACCTGGGTTCTCATTAATCAACCGAACAATTCTCTTCTGTTTAATTAATCTATGAGGTAAATCTTTTGCCTTGGTTTTAATTTTTTGTTGTTGCGAGCACTATTTCCCAAAGTGTGATCTCACATCCCTGGGGCGGTGGTGACTTTAAAAATTGTTCCCTACGGTCCTTTTTTACTTCGCATATAAGATTTATCTGAAATCAAACTTTGTGAAGTTTGATCAACTTTATGAAGAAAAAAATAAATCAACATTCACAATATGAAATCAATATCATTAGATGCATCATGGATTTGACTTTAATATTATAGATGTTTATATATTTTTTCATGTAAAAATGGCCAGACTTCATAAAATCCGGCTTGAAACAAATCTTATATGCAGAGTAAAAAGAACTGGAGGAAATGCTAGCTATTTCTCTCGGACCTGTTAGAAACACCAAAACCACACAAAAAAACATGTATTACATCATACCAAAAGGTTCAAATCGGAAACCCAGATCTCGATCCGGTTTACAGGCTGAACGACGACGGCTTCGCGATGACACCGTCCATAATACATGCTGAGCACCACCCAATGAGGGCGAGGTGACCCAGAGAAAGAAAGAAACCCAAATGGAAATGGCCAAATGGGGCGGTACGTAGGGCCAAGCGTGAGAAGTCAGAGGAGCGAATAGTTTTGTGGCGCCATGTTCCCCGCGACCCCCAAGCACTGCTAATGGCTGTCGGTGGCGCCATGTTACGCCACGCGATTGGCAGCGCCTTGCCTTGCTTGCTCGACACTATTTCCCCTGGCTGGCTGGCTGGCCAAATATCTGTGGAGGAGGGACTTCCTCCAACTCCACTCGATCGATCCATGCATCCAGGAGGCCACCACCAGACCAGAACGCAGCAGGAATCTCGCATGTGGCCGATCGGTGCCCCGGATCAGGAGAGCGTTTTGGCGCGACAAAAGCAAGCTTTTTATTCCCTCCCCCGGAAACGAACGAGCTGGGCGATCGAGTTCTCCCGCCTGATCTCGTTCTCCCGTAAACTGCACACTCCCAAGGTACAGTAGATCCGTAGTGCAACCAGAAAGATGCCTGCCGGCGGCGGCAGAACCGGGTTCCCGGCCTGACACACGGTGTCAGGGCCGGCTGAAGTGAAAGGAAAGGCAGAACATTTTCGTGCAGCCGCAGAGGAGTGCATGGCAAGGATGAAGGAAATGCGGTTGCATGCAGTGCAGGCGCCGCCACGGGGTTTGGCGAGGCCGGCCGGTACGTGCATTGCATGCATGCATGAGAGGTTTGGTTGGTTGGTTGGTTTCGTGGGTTCCGTTGGCATCTTGGGCCAAATCAAACCACTCGCCATCGATCGATGGTTGGAGAGAGGGTCGCCATTGTTTCGAGTAAAGGCGACGGAACACACCGCCATGCCATTTTGCCCGCAGCTGCACCCATGCATGCATGCATGTCAGCATGTGGCGTAACGTGCTCGCGCGCGTGCTCTGCCTAGCCGGTTTTCGTTATTAGGCTCGTGTGACTGCATACTTTTAGGAGCACGGTATCTGCATTAGGTGCCGACGAGCAGAATCAGACAAGAAAAAGGGCCCGAATATCAAGCAAGCATCAGATCCTTAGGCACGGCAAATCGAGCAATTTTCATGACAATTTATGTTCATCAAGGATTGCAAGTTTAGCTGACGGGTATGACAAATCCGTTGAGTCTCTTTTTTTCTTGCCAGAAAGATGCCGCGCTAGCAAAACTAAACTTGTCGTCTTCGTGCCAATATAAATTGCCATGAAAAAGTTAGAGTTGCCATTCCTAAAAATCTAACGTCAAACTTTTAGCACTTCCAAATAAAAATAAGCAGGGGATTGAATTGTTCATATGCACAGAAATTTCCCCACCTAACGAGTGGAAGGAGACGACCGTGTGTAGCTAGAGAGAAACTTTAGTGGATCAGTAAAATATGCAGATATGGGGAGAGCAAACAATAATAAAAAACATCGAAGCCGACCAAATTCTCTCAACTTCACATTATTCCGAAGGTAGGGGGCAATAGCCCCCCCCCCCTCCTCCCCCGACCCTTACACATAGATTCGCCACTATTTGTACTCTTATTATGAGATGGCCTGATATTGTTCAATAGCTAGTTCATGCTCAAATCATGAGTGCACCATTAGAAAAATTTCATAGCTCGGCCCCTGCCTGGTCATCCCTCTAAACAAGCACATTACCAGATTTCCCCGCGGAGCCTTACACCCCCACACCCCTACCAATCATCAGTTTTCTTACTCGTCTACATTGGTTGCGGCTCGTTCCTCGTCAAGGCCTTGCCGGCCTCTCCAGGCCTTTCTTCGCTCGCCCTTGCGTCACCTTCACCTGCTTCCTTCTCACTGAATCGATTGTTGCAATGCATCCAGCAAAATGTGTCAGGGCAAGACTCATTTTCAAAGGATTGGACGGGAGTTATTCCGTGTCCACGGACTGCTCCCCCCCTAGTCCATGGACGGATGCAGGAGCAAATTTGCAGGTCTGCGTTGGAGATGCACTTAGTCCCTATCCTTCACTTTTCGAAGAAAAAAAACATTTGCCCTGACCGAATGGAAAAAAATTCCTATCCTATCAAATGACATCTCTTTGCTATAGGAATTGAGACGTATGTCATCTCATTTTCATGATTTTTCTGAACTGGGCCTCCTTTAGTTCATAGGATATGAACAACATAGAAATAGAAAAATCATAAAAAAAATGAGATGACATACATCTCAATTCCTATAGCAAAGAGATGGCATAGAAAAATAGATTTATGTTTGTTGGGAAAAAGTTTTGGAACGTTTTGACTTGTTCTGAATTTTGTAAAAATAAAACCAGTTATCAGGTGTAGTTACCACCTTGTTTCAAAGGGTATTTTTTTCCATTTTTAGCAGTTTTTGCCAAAAATGCCAGCCAAATTAATACTCAGTTCCATGCTCCTCCATGCTGGCTATATTCTATTGCTAGCTTGCTGCCCTTGATTAAAAAAAAAGCTATTCTACTGCTGGTCCAAAGAAAAACGTGCCTCCGGGCGGCCCCGAACAGTGGCGACAGCACACACGCTACAGCGGCACGTATGCCCCGAAGGAGAGGACGAGGGGGCTGGGGAGGTGGTGGTCACCGCGCGGGCACTCCGTGATGGCCGCCGCTTGTACGGCCCGGCTGAGCTGTCCCATTGATGGCCGCAGCCCACAGCCCGCCAGCGTGTCCACGGCCGGCCGCGGGGGTCAGCGAGGGCCATCAACTCGGCTCGCACGGCGCCGTCCACGTGTGCGTCCCGACACCCGGCCGCCGGATCCCGAAATCATTCATGGCCCCTGGACCGGACGCAGCGCAGTACGCCACACAAGCAGAGCAGATGCATGGCTCGCCGGCTGCCATCGAGAGAGAGGAGAGCGCACGCCGGAGGCGTGCGAGGAGGGCGGCGGCGAGTGCTGTCGGCGACACGGACAGCAACCCGTCGGACAGGACAAGGAGAGACGAGTGCCCAGTCTACCCGGGCTGGGCTACTGCAGCCACCACAGGCAGGACCAGCCTCGCGTTGACCCAGCGCTAGTGGCGCTAGTGGTAGCGGCAGCTGGGTGCGCGGGAAATGAGACGGACGGAGGGGCGCCGACACTTGGCGTGGGGCGGCAGGGCGCCGCCCGGTTTAACTCGCTGGCCGCCGCAGATGCACCGATGGCGGGGAGTGCTTGCGCGGCGCCTGCCTGGATGGCCGTGGCCAGCTGGCATCTGCGCATCTGGCAGTCCCAGTCACGCTCCGCTCGTGGCTGGCTGGCGCCACTCCCACTGCCTTCGGTTCCTCCCATTCAATCGCGACATCTCTCTGCCGGAGTGCCCCCATCTCGTAGTACGAGTGCATTCATTCTTAATCCATCCATCCATGGCTCCGATCCGCCCGAGCCCCGAGGCGGGCGGGCAGCTGGGCCGACTGACACCGCTGACGTAGGCCTGGTACGATCCTCGCGATAGAATACGTGGCGCTGCCAGCGGATCGCATCGCATCGAGCCCTGATCTATGCGCCGGCCAACGCAACGCTGGCACACACGCACAAAACCCAGAGTTTCTGACAACATCTAGGAGCATTTTGCCAATCAAAAAAGAAAGAAAGAAAAAATAACTGTGATTAACTAGTGGACAGCATTTTACAAACAATTTGCAAAGTCCCGATCGACTGAGACTTCGTTATGTCTCGGTCGATGCTATAGTCCTTAGATTTTGCATGAAGATTCGTATAATTTTTTTCTTTTCAGTTTTTTTCTTTCTTCTTTTTATACTATACCATTTTTTTCGAAAAGAGGTAACCCCGGCCTCCGCATCAGAGCGATGCATACGGCCATATTATATCACTTGACTGAGACTTGGTTAAGTCTCAGTCGACTGAGACGTAGCCATACCCACAAATCAAGAATCAAAGAGCACTAGTAGCGGACAGTGTTACTCGCGTCAAGATTGCTGTTGCCGCAGAAAAATCCAGCACTCTGAAAAGTAAAAAGAAAAAGAAAAGGTAAAGTAAAGATGAAAGCAATAGGAATGAACACCAGCTAGGTCAGGTCATGAGACAGACCGGCTAGCTCACACATAACAATGCACCGGGTGGCCAATTTACATCATGCAAATTGCAGCATGAGTGGTCAATTATCCTCCCCTCTTTTCTTTCCGTCCATGGAGCGATGACCGTCGCACCCAGCACCAAGCAAACAGTAAACCTTTCTCCACATTCCCTGCTTTCATAAACAAACTACTAAAAAGTTCGCTAATAATTCCTCGACACGCTCGTCCCTGTCTCCAAGCACCTGTCGCCTAAAGCCAAATCGCATCTCATAATAACACAGGAAAAAACACATGCAAACTCCTGGCCACCACATATCGGCGCCCTTTTTTCCAACGACGAGTTAAATTAAACACCCATTCAAATCAGGTCGGGTCGACGCCACGATTTGATCCGCGCGCATCGATCCAGGATCAGCCCGAAAGCAAGGGCCGATCCAACTCCGACGGTTTTTAAAAATTCCCAAAGCGGGGCGCATGGAATCGCCGGCCAGTGGAGGGGCCACTCGGACACATGATTAATTAACTAACCATTCCTTGGATTAATTAGTGCGTGATAATTTAATTAGCAGGTCAAGATTGGCTTCTTTATTTCTCCCTGTCTGGGGCTCGGCATCTGATGGGGATCAAAGATGCCCATACAAAAAGGCCTCAACTTGGGGAGGGAGAGGTGGGCACTATGCTGGCACTAGCTGCTACCACTGCTAGATCTCTGTGTTGATCTCGGTTTCACTTGTTAAATCTGGGGTCTAGCAATTAGTAGTTTGCTGCTGTGCTGCTCCATCACCAGTGGATGATGGACACATTGTTTAGAGAGAGAGAGAGATGGGTGCCATGCCATGCCATGCCATGCCATGGAGGGTGGCAACTTTTGGGCACGGGGCAAGTTGGGCTGGTTGTGCTTTGGGGCGTGACACAATCATGTGTTGCTTGCCCTACAACTTGCCGCAAGCCATCACCCGCAAAAGAAACTAATTTCTATCCACGGACACTTATTTTGAGACAGAGGGAGTACTTGCAAGCAAACAACACTGATAAAATCAATATACTGTATTTTCTTTGTGTGTTTGAGGTAAACGGGAGACGGGAAAAATGACAGCAGTCTGCCAAGTTGTTTAAACATCGATATCATGCGTGACAAGAGAAAGGGCAGGAGAAAGAAACACGACGGGGCGACATGCCATCCAAGCCATCTCGTTTCGATTGGGATCGTTTCCTACTACATGTATTTGACATGTCTCCATAAAGATATCTAGCGATATGGACCCTAAACAAGAGGAAACTAAGAGCCGAAATAAAACCCTCGCCGATCTTTTCTTGGAATCTCTTGCGTTTTATATATAACAAAAGGCGTGCATCATACCTAATTAAACGTACTTTTTGGCGCTATTATTGATAACTATATTTCACATGAGTTCTCCAAACACATACACCATTATTTGTTATTGTTATCCCGGTACGGTTTGCTGTTACAAACCATTTCATTTCAACAATAAAATACGGTTGCTTGTGCGTGCTCCATGATTTGCCTTCGAGATAAACAAGACGAAAGCATATCCAAAACTCCCATAATATAAGGAAAGAAAACACACACACCCAAACAAGGAGGGCACCCAACCTCCAAAGTTTCAGCATGAAATTTGTTTTAAATTTTTTTCACAAGGCACACTTGTGAGCCAACACACGCACACTAACCAACCACCGGACGTCCACGCCTCTCACATCGGGCAAAACTAGCAATCAAGCTTATATTTATTTCGATGATATATAGATATATCTTATCCAGGCCACATCAAGAGAATAATAAATATGTGAAATGAATAACTAGGAAAGCTCCAACCGTATTATTTCCACTAATAAATCATTTATTCCTAGTTAATTAATTAAATGAAAACCCCGGAGAAGAGAAGATGTGGCATATCCCATTCTCTTTTTTTTTCGGTGCCCCCCTGCCCCTGACATCTGAATAAAATCCACCACTCCAACGCCCCCCCGCTCTGCATTATTCCTCTCCTCCCCTCCCCCCCACCCCCCTCCTCCTCTCGCCTCTCCCCTCACCACGCCGCCCGCCGCCCGCCGCCGCCGGCGACCGACGGAGACACCCGCGGGGAGAGACCCGTCCGCCGCAGCGGCCCTCCCGAGGCATTTCCCGCCTCGCTCTCTTCGCTCGAGACGGTGCGTGTTCTGACTCGT
Organism: Triticum urartu; assembly: GCF_056163025.1. Taxonomy (NCBI): domain Eukaryota; kingdom Viridiplantae; phylum Streptophyta; class Magnoliopsida; order Poales; family Poaceae; genus Triticum; species Triticum urartu. The sequence goes on from NC_141875.1 coordinate 622,074,652, forward strand.
CTCTTGCCGCCATGGATCGTTCCTCGCCTCTCCTTTCCCCGCTGTTCGGTCCGGGAGATTAGGATTCAGAGTAAGCTTTGGTGGGGCGGGATGTGACCTTGGGGGTGCTCTGGGCTGCTTGTGCGTCCTCTCTGCGCGCGCGTGTGCTTCTCTGCTCCTCTTTCTCTGGGCGAGCTCCGCCATTGGGGTCTCCGGGGAGGAAGCCTGCGGTGTTCGTGCGGTTCCACCATGCTAGTTTTACGCGAAGAAAGGCCTCCTCCCGATGGATTTCTGGCATTTTCATCCGAGGAACGAGCCCGAATGGCAGATTTGCGGGGCTGAAAACGATGTTTCAGAGCGCTCCTTATCCTGTGGCCGGCCTTGCCCACTCCGGAGGAAGCTGCTTTAAATCCCACACTACTTGTCAGGCCGAGAGAAGCTCGAGCGAGCTGCCGACCTCATCTTAATTTTCTTTTGAGTTTTTCTTGGGGAGACGCGGTGAGCGAAATGCGCTGCAGCGCTGGCTGGCTGGCTGGCTGGCTGGCAGCGCCCGCCCGTGGCCCTTGGATTTGCTGGGGAAAGAGGCGAGCTTGGTCAAAATCATGGGCTCCAGGGAGCTCCGCGCGTCTCAAATTTAGCATGGAAAAGGTCGTGCTCGCTTGGTTGTTTTCCGAAAGGTGCCTCCTGGAGAACACTGTGTTGTGGGCTTGCAGCGGGTAGATTTTTTACCATTCCCATCCCCTCTTTTCGTACTGGTTCCGGGAGCGTTGCCTTGTCCTATCCTCCCAAGTCCAGGCCTGTTGTTTTCGCCGGTCTGAAATGCTTGCAACTGAGAGTGATGTGATCTGCCGATCTGACTTTTTTTTCCCTTCTGAATCTTGCAAATTAGATGGTGGAACTGACGAGATAGTCAAGCATGGACGCAATGGAGGTCGAGGAGGGCCCTCTCCTGGCTATTGATGCCAAGGTACCATCTTAACTGTGGTTTTATCTTGATTTTCAGTGATAATATCTGTTGTTCAAGCTAATTGGTCTGCAGATTATTTGCAGTTAAGAGTTTAGAATATACTGTTTTTGTTGATTAATGAGATCTATTTGGATTTGCTTTGTAAACTTACATCTTAGTGACTGTTTTAGCAGCACTCTTAATTCCGTTTTATTTCTACAGGATGGGTATTTAAAGCTTTGTACTGTATAGGAAGCAAAGCATATTAGAAATAACTGGAACCTTGTATCTTCTCTTTTTTGGGTGGATTTGTGTATGGCTGCCTAATCTGAAGAAATTGTGTTTTCTGCAGTTACATGCTGGAATGTGCAGAGCATTTCATCCTGCGGTTTCTAAACTTTTAGCGATTTTCCCGTTCATCGAAGCATCAAGGCCCAGAAGCAAGTCTGGCATACAGGCACTGTGTTCGCTGCATGTTGCTCTGGATAAATCCAAAGGTCTTCTTCAACATTGCGCAGATTGCAGCAGGCTCTACTTGGTAAGATGTTGTACCCCTCCCTGCCGAGCACTCTGGATATTATAATTAGTTGCAAACTTGCCATGGGGCATTTGCAGCATTGCTTTTCAATATTTGTGTCTTTAGAATAATTAAACTGCGAAACTCTTACACTGATAATATCCACTTTCAGGCCATCACTGCAGAAACTGTGCATTTGAAGTTTGAGAAATCAAGAAGCCAACTTCAGGAAAGTCTTCGGCGTGTCGAAAGCATAGTAACCGAAGATATTGGCCATAAGGTATGTTGTGTAAAATCCTAATTAGCACAACTAAATTGTGCTTCTGTTTGGTTTCCTTGGACTACAAATCCCACATTATGCACCAGTTGTTTTATGGTTAAACCATTTAGTAAATTTGCGTGCTATGTCCTGACATCCTGATCCTGTCTGTGCGCAACAGATTGTAGAGATCATTGGTGAGTTGGAGGAGGTTGTATTTACATTGGATCAATCAGAGAAGGAAGCTGGTGATGAGGTGATCAATTTGCTCCAGAGAAACAGTAAAATGAACAGTTCCAGCGATAGTGGGGAGCTTGAGGTCTTTCATATGGCTGCTCTGAAGCTGGGAATTACTTCTTCCAGGGCAGCATTGACTGAGAGAAGAGCCCTCAAGAAGCTAATTGAAAAGGCTCGTTCTGGAGATGATAAGCGGAAGGAGTTTGTTGTGTCCTACCTATACAATCTCATGAGGAAATACTCGAAATTTTTCAGAAGTGAAGCAGGCGATGATACCGATTCTCAAGGATCAGCCCCATGTTCACCTACAGTATTAGGCATGGATGACATGTATGGCCCCTGCGGAAACAGCCGAGCATTCAGTAGACAGCTTTCGAGCATTCAATCATTTAATTCGAGGTTTGGGTCTTTCAATTCGAGGCTTGGATCATTCAATTGTAGGCCTAGTGGTCCAAGGTCCGAAAACATGTCGATCCCTCCCGAGGAACTCAGATGTCCCATTTCCTTGCAGCTGATGTATGACCCGGTTATTGTTTCGTCTGGTCAGACTTATGAGCGTGTTTGCATTGAAAAATGGTTTAATGATGGTCACAGCACATGTCCCAAGACTCAGCAACAACTGGCCCACTTGTCTTTGACTCCAAACTACTGTGTTAAGGCCATGATTTCCAGCTGGTGCGAGCAGAATGATTTTCCAGTTCCAGATGGTCCACCGGGATCCTTTGATGTAAATTGGAGGCTTGCTTTATCTGACTCCCAGGCGACGGGCTGTGTGTCTGTCGATAGTTTTGACACTAGCAACATCAAGGGTGTCAAGGTGGTTCCCCTGGAGAACGAGAGAAAGGAAGAACCGATGAACAGCGAATCAGGCACATTGGATGATAGCTCTTGTTTTGAGTTTGATATGAATGAGGGGTATCGGAACTTGCTGCTGGTGCTTAATGAAAGAAACAACATACTGAGCCAGTGCAGATTGGTTGAGCAGATAAGATATCTGCTGAAAGATGATGAGGAAGCAAGGATCCAGATGGGCTCAAATGGGTTCGCTGAGGCCCTAGTTCAGTTCTTAAGGTATTCTGTGGAAGAAGGAAATGAGAAGGCACAAGAAGTTGGTGCCATGGCTCTTTTTAACCTTGCAGTCAATAATAATAGGTATGCCATGTATTTTTCAGTTAAATGGTGCTTGTCATTTGCAGCTAGTTAGTTGACCTTGAACTTCTGAATTTCCAGTTTTTGCTTACAAACCCTATGCTTGTTTATTTCAGAAACAAGGGACTTCTGTTGTCTGCTGGGATAGTCGAACTACTTGAGCAGATGACATCGAATCCACGCCTAGCTGCTGCAGCCACGGCGCTCTACCTTAACCTTTCCTGCCTCACCGACGCGAAGAGCGTCATCGCTTCCACCCAGGCTGTGCCATTCCTAGTGGACCGTCTGTACAACCACGACGCCTGCGACCCGAAAGCCAGCTCCTGCAAGCATGATGCTCTCTACACGCTGTACAACCTCTCCACCCACCAGGCCAGCATCCCGTCGCTCCTGTCGGCCGGCATCGTGGACGCGCTCCACACGCTCCTGACGGACTCTTCGGTGTCCGAGGGCATCGGGTGGACGGAGAAGGCCCTGGCGGTGGCCATCAGCCTGGCGGCGACCCAGGCCGGCAGGAAGGAGATCATGTCCACCCCGGGGCTGGTGAGCACGCTGGCGATGCTGCTGGACACGGGGGAGCCGACGGAGCAGGAGCAGGCGGTGTCGTGCCTACTGGCGATGTGCGCGGCGGACGACAAGTGCATCGCGCCGGTGCTGCAGGAGGGCGTGGTGCCGTCGCTGGTCTCCATCTCGGCGACCGGCACGGGGCGGGGCCGGGAGAAGGCCCAGAAGCTGCTGAAGCTGTTCCGGGAGCAGCGGCAACGGGACGGCGGGGGGCAGCAAGCCGCGTCGCAGCAGCAGGCACCGCCGCAGCAGGCCGCGCCGGAGGGCGGGAACGGCGGCGGGGTGATGGTGTGCCACCGGGAGTCGAAGCCGCTGTGCAAGTCCAAGTCGAGGAAGCTGGGGCGGACGCTGAGCTCGCTGTGGAAGAACCGGGGCTTCTCCCTCTACCAGTGCTAGCCTCTAGCAGGCAGGGTTTTGGGGCCTGGTTCATCATCATCAGTAGGATCTGTACATCTCCTCTTCCTTGTTCCTTTTTTCCTTGGGTCGTCTTCCGCTTTGGCGCCGTGGCTGCTTCTTCCTTCCTTTGGGTTTGGGTTAAGTAAGTTGAAAGAGACTACTGCTTCTTCCCCCCCTGCTCGGTGGGGTGATGTAGGGCATTTTCCCCCTCTTTGCCGCCTTCTCATGACACTGTACAATGTATATATAGCCTGCCTTGTTACGAGATGATGCCTCTCTTCCCTTCCTTTTCAGTCAAGCAACCGTTTGTTCTCTTTTGTCAACACGACGGTCCTCTGCTCACTGACATGTGGGCTCCATGGTCCTGTGAAGCTAATTTCGTTCTTCAGGGAGGCTCGACTCCTCATCAAGGAGATTTATTTACTTGCTCACGGTAATCCCGCTGCTTGCTCATCCAGGTGGGGTGGGTTCCTTTTTGTCCTGTCACTGATTATCATCGGCTGCTGCTGATGCGTGGAAGGACGCAGAGGCCTCGCCAAGATAACGACACTGACATGGCAAGGGCCAACATGAATGGATGCATGAGACTGTGAGAGGGAAAAAGGACCGGCCACCACGGCTTGCGTCCGACAGCACGGAGGAAGGGCGAGGTTCATTTTCAATCACGTGCTGTCCCGTTCTCCGCACGGGATGATTGCGCGGCAGGCGCGCGAATTTTGGCATCATCCGTCGGGTTTCACCTCACCTGGTCGAGCGGCTCTCGAGGAGCGGAGCGGAGCACCGAAAGGCGCCGCTGGCTCCGGAGGGGATCTGATTTAATTAGGAGCCCCCGGTTATTTGTGGCGGGAAGCCAAGCCAGCCGCGGAGGGAGGGAGGGGTGCGTCGGCCGTCGGTCGGTTCGATGGGACGCGGCGGCGGCGAGGGCCTCCACCCGGCCAGCCCCGGCGGCCTGAAAAGCGAATCCGATTCCACGCCCGTCCCCCCCTCAACCCGCCACTTTCTGTAGCAACATTCCTGCCTCCGTCTCGCTCTCCCTTCCTGCTTTGCTTGTTATTCCTTCCGCCCGCTTGCTTCCCCTCCCTGCCGTGGAAGAGGAGCAAGGGGAGGAAGAGGGCCGGCCCATCGCCGCCGCCGTCGCTGCCGCCGGCAGGGCGGATGTCGGACCGGGAGCTCCCGCCGCCGCTGCGATCCATCCGTACGTCCTCTGCTTCTCTGCTTCTCTGTCTTGCTTGCTGCGTCTTCCTCGTCTTGGTGCATGAAAAGGGGGATTGTTTTGATGATGATCATGACAGAAACAGAGTTTTTTCTTTTGCTTCTTGTTGCCATGATTTATCTGTGATCAGTACGATCTTGAGCCTGGTCTAAAGGGGAGGAAAGAGCGGGAGAAAACAGATTTAGGCGTTGATTTGAATCGCTATTAAACTAATCGACTAGTTAAGATGCCTCCCTGGTCTTGTTCGCCTTCCATATTTTGCCGTCTCCATGCACTGTATGACTAGTTTAAACTTTAAAGCAGCAGCCTTTGCATAACTGGGCATCTATCTATCTATCTATATATCTATGCATCTCCTTTGACATAAATTCAACAAGGAAGATCAATATATAACTGTACTTTATGAAGAAAAAAGTGATCCCACCTGGGATGTGTGCTTTGTACGGCGCATCACGCTTACGGGGCTGTTTGTTCCTGTGAAACTCTCCAAGCGGTTGATTCTGATGTGATTTTCAGACTGATCGAGTCGGCCATCCGCATTTCTGAACATTGGAAACTCGACTATTTTTCAGGAATTACAGGGGACGGGAGGTGCCTGTTCCGGTCCGTCGCCTATGGCGCCTGCATAAGGAGAGGCAAGCAGTCGCCGAGCGACAGCGCCCAGAAGGAACTCGCCGACGAGCTTCGAGCAAAGGTAATCACTCAACCGGTTCAGCACTTGATGATTCCGTTCCATTCCATGCAGTTTTATCAAAACAAATTGCTGACCCACCTGTTGCCCTGTTGGTCTGTTTCAGGTTGCAGATGAGTTCATCAAGCGAAGAGGAGATACCGAATGGTGAAGTCTTCTTTCCTCCTCTTACCATTTTTGTACATCAGAGCCCTTTTTTCCTGCAAAAAACATTTAAAACAGTGAATTAAACATGATCTTTTTTTTCCTGCAAAATCAAAAGTAACATGATCATTTTCGATGTGGATCTTCGGATAGGTTCCTCGAAGGCAATTTCGAGAGCTATGTGCGCAAGATGAGGAAGCCTCATGCTTGGGGAGGAGAACCTGAACTGCTCATGTGCTCCCACGTCCTTGGGTAGGCATCTTTCTTTCTTATGTAATCAATTTGTAAAGCTTATATTCTGAAATGTAATTGCTTACGAGGAATGTCAACACTGCTTGCAGGATGCCCATCACCGTCCACATGTACACCAAGGGCGCCGATAACCCCAGGATCATAGCAGAGTACGGCCAGGAGTACGGCAAGGACAACCCGGTCCGTGTTCTATACGACGGTTATGGGCACTACGACGCGCTGCAGCCATCTCTTGTAAGAACACAATCAAGACTGTAAGTTACTTGTACAACACTGTGCAAAATCCAACAACATTTGGCCTACTCTTTTGAGTTGAGGAACCAACGTTCCCTCCTGTGAATTTGCAGGAGAGGAGCGTAGCTAACCGGAGAATGGCGCGCTATGTAAGCTTCTTCTACTACTTCTCTAGGGCAGCCGCATAAATTCCAACATCTGCTGCAACTTGGTTTCGATCGCGGTATAGCACATATGGAGGTTCAGCCCGGGTTCGCTGCTCTGTCGTTCGATCTTCTTCGAGGCTGATGTATAAATAATAAGCTTCGCGTGTGTAACTCCTGATCCAGTCAGGGAATTTAACTGCATAAACTTACACTGCGTCCAGCTTAAAATGGAGTGTTTTGTGTAAATTCTGGAATATTTTACTCTGAAAGCTTTGCTGATGGACATATGGTTCGCCAACAATTGCTTCGAAGCAACTGAATTCTCACGGCGAATGTGAATACAATCTTTCTCAGAGTATGAATACAATCTTATTTTGTTATGTTGGTCACTGATTTTCCTCTAGGATTGCTACATAGAAAATAAAATGTGTGCATAATCATCATTTGAGGGCTCTCCTTAGACTGATATTTGCCCAATTGACACATGCCTATCGAGTATTACTCCCTCTGTAAACAAATATAAGAACGTTTAGATCAATACTTTAGTGATCTAGATGCTCTTATATTTCTTTACGGAGGGAGTACTAACCAATGCAGTGATGATTAGTAAAAGACTAGCCCGGAACCAGCAGAGGAAAAAAACCCAGAACTATGGGGCACGTTCAAAGGAGGCTCTTTTCTACGAAGATAGAAGATGCTTGGAAGTACCTGGATTAGAAGATTGGAGATACCAAACAGAAAGGTGGCTCTTTTCTATGAAGATAGAAGATGCTTGGAAGTACCGGGGTCGGCAGAGTTGTTCTCAAAGAGAAACGGTGCAGAAAAGGCTAGATCCCAGCTCGGAGGTTCCGAATGGATTTGCTCGGGAGTACTGGACCTATAATGGGACTCAAAGGGCTGAAGCAAATTGAGAAGGGCTCGAAAGTGCCGGGAAAAAGTCATGCTCGGATGTACCAGAGCTAACAGAGTTGATCTCAAAGGAAACATATAGTTCGGTGGTACCGGAGAAATTTCTTGGCAGTTCTGACTAGGGAAAAATAGGGTTCGCTCGACAGAGCACACACTCTACTCACAACCTCAATAGTACTGGGTAGAATTTCTTGAAAGTACCAAGGCTAGGAAAAACAAAGGACTGAGTGGCAGGAGTAAAATTCTGAGGGACTTTGGTTGAGGATTTTATCTTGGAGTTCAACCATTGTTCTTTTATTTTTGCTCTTCTGATAGTATAATTGTACCAATGTGAATTCTGGATTCACCAAAGATCTATAAATTACTCCCTCCATCCCATAATGTAAGACGTTTTTGGCCACTACACTAGTGTCAAAACACATCATACATTATGGGACAGAGGGAGTACATGCTAAGAGTTTGAAGGAGGTAACCACCTGAAGATGTAAAAGTAGGAGTCGCACTCACATGGGGACTGATTTACTGAAATAAATTTGAAAAAATGCTAGTCATATCAATTGTCTTGTCATTAATCATGAAAACCCAATACGATGCACTTTCAATTGGCCATATAGATCCAAGATGTTTAATGAATGGATAAGGATGAAACAATGTGCCATTTCACCCAATCTTTTTACTAGAGGTCACTGTCTATAAAATGGCTGTCTCGCCATTTTTTCATGAATTTTGGATAGGTGGAACTATATTTGAGAATTTATTGGTCAATGGGAATTGAAACGGATTTTTTTAAGATGCAAATATTGGACAGCACATGATTATCTTTTTGCAGTTTTTTGTGTGTGTGGGATTTATCACAAGTATTGTGGTGTCCTCTTTGGAAAGGCAATATTAGGGTTTAAGATTTCCAAAGGATTATACTTACGATTTGAGGACAAGCTCAAGGAGATGGGACCCTTGGGTACCAATAATTGGCGGGAGATATTTCTTGTCTTGGATAAAAGGAATCATTGTGATCGAAGACCTCCACAAGATCCTAAATCCAGTTAAAGAAGAAGAAAAAACACATCTAGCTTGTTCTCATGCACGCAATGATATCTCTTTGTGCAGCCTTCTTTCCACATACAGAAGACCAACTTTTATGAAAACATTATTACCAAACATAATCATCATAATATATGCAGCCCAAAACCTGGGAAGAAAGTACACGGTGGCAAAGATGACAAAATGCTGGTCCTGTTAGGACAGGCTTTTGACCAACAATTACTTTATGAGTTTATGTGACACCAAACTGATGTCTTAGATTCATATTCCATGTACTTCATGTGACAGAAAATCCATGTCATTAGACTCGTATTCCAAAGTACTTTATGTGACATAAAATCCATGTCATTAGACTCATATTCCAAAGTACTTTATGAATATGACAAAATTTATATATTAATAGTGTAATTGTTGGTCAAAGGTATTATTTGAAAAGAGGGAGTATAAGACTATAAGTACAACATTAGAAAAAATAAGGGAGGGCTACAATTTTCACAGGTGAATAACTTCTTGCTATATCAGATACCCACAGCATACTAGTACATGATTGTTGACTAAAACGAAAACAACTCTATGGATAAAGGCTAACCACAACCTACAAAAAATTTGGGACATCTGCATGTCCTGAAAGTTTGCATTGAAGCCAGCACCATCAAACAGCTGCCTTCGTCGCAAGAAATTTGGCAGTAGAATTTTCCCACTCCGCCAATAATCTGATGTCTCTGAAGGAACACCTTTCTGCAGTACATGAACAGGTGAAATGGTTCAGTTAGATGTAGCTCACATGAAATTAAAGATGAAGATCTGAAATCAGTAATACAGTACTTCACCTTCAACTTCACCCAATCACACCAAAGAATCATTATACCAGATTACTATATAGACAGCAGATGCATGAGTAACTGCAATTTCAGTCCGATGAAATCAGTGTACCAATGGCACATGTCTGCTCGCCCTTCCTTTTTTCCGCCTGAAGTGCTCCTTAGCTTATGTTTGTCATAAAGATCACCTCGGAATGATCGTGCCATGATACATCTAACAACTGTGCCCCGATCAAGCTGGTATACAACGGCAGGATTGCAAGAAATTAAAAGAATATACAGATCATCTTTTCGATGGCAACATATCACCTCTTGTAAGGCTTGATGTGATATGATTTGTATTCATCGCCAAATTTTGCTGATTCTTCATCAACCCTTTTTTTCAGCCTTCTCCAGGTCCTTAACATGTCCGCTTGTATAAGACCGCGATACAGTGTTTCAAAGGTGATCTTCTGGGGAAGAAAACCTTTCTCTATCATTTCCATGAAGAACTGGCATGCCTCCTTCCATTTTTCCTTGACACAAAAACCATGAATCAGCAAGGTGTATGAATCAAGATCAGGACCCACGGTGCTCTCACACATATCATTCCAAAGTTCCATAACAGTTTCATGTCGGTCCAACTTGATGAACATTCCAAGCAATATATTGTAGCTATGAATATCTGGTGCAGTTGGTGAACAAGGAGCCTTCATCTTGTTGTACAATTCAAGGGCGCCACTAACATCTTTTCTCCCTCGGTACTCTTTGAAGAAGCAATTATAGGTCGCTGGGGAGGGACACACCCCCTCACTAACCATCTCACCGAGCAACTTCTCAGCATCTTCCAGTCTCCCACACGAAGCAAGGCACTTGATCACAGAAGTGTAGGTTGCCACTGTGGGGCAAATGCCTCTATCCTTCATCGAGCGGAACATACACAAACATAGTTCAGCCTTATGTGCACGACTGTAAACATGCAGGATGATTGAGTAGCTCGTTACATCTGGTTCAATTCCCCTGTCACTCATCTCCTTCAAGAGATTCTCAGCTGCGTTAACTGTTCTATCAAACCGGTTATCAGGGTGCAAACTTGCATGCCTACAGATACCATTTAAGAGAATGTTGTATGTAACTATGTTCGGCTCTATCCCATGATCAATCATATCTTTTAGGAATTTCTGGGACATGTCACTTCGGTTTACCTTGCACCAGCCATAAATTAAGATAGTGTACATCTTTTCATTTGGTTCATATTTGTATTTTCTTTTATTGAATATTTCCACAGCAACCTGCAATGGTGATAAAAATGCCAGTGGGCACATTAGAGAATTACCAGACCCTCCAAACAATGTACATAAAGTAGACTACAACTGTGTGACAGCTGATTAATGTAATTCAAACACTTGTTAGGCAAATAGTATATCTATTTTAGATGAAATAGAGATACTTTTAAGTCAACTGTTTCTATTTCGTCTAAAAATATCTCTACAACTTTCTACACATACCTTATTTGACTATCAAACTGAAGTAAAAATTTCCAGCCAAACCATACGCATTAGGATGCAGGCACTTAGTAAAGTTGATCTATTTTGGCATCACATAAGTTACATGTCCAAGAAATCCGAAATGCTTCTCTACTCGCTACTGAAGCTACAGATACAGAACATTTATGAGGACATGAGGGCAAACCACTCCATTGGCACCATATTCCCAAACAAACAAACAAAAATCAGTTCAACATTCACAGGAAAACATCAAGATGAGACTAAAGCCAAAAAGAACAACTCCATTCATCTAAATCCCAGAATCCAAGCGTTAAAAACATATCTAGATGGAAACACCAAAACCATTGGTTAGCATAGTCTTATCTTTGTACACGCGGAAATGCCCAAGATCAAATATCTGGAGTAGAATCTTACTTTGTTAATGCTCATAAAAAAACTAGAAATGCATGATCAACCAAGGAAGCAATTTAAGCACTTAATCCTTTCTGCCATCTTGCAGGCATGATCTAATTGTCATGCCAGGTATTTCATCAACCTGAAATGATAATGCTTCTGCTGAGATCCTGATCAACAAGCTTGCCTCTATATACTAATTTCTTTGAATTAGTAACTTTGCCATTATTTTTTCCATTCCAGAAAATGAACTGTGATATTGTGGTTTCTCTTTGAAGGATTGTCCACAGGGATACTAAAATTCAGGTTTCATTTTCTTGTAGATCTTTATCATCACGGTTAATTTGACTCGCAAGAAGCCGAACAAACTGGACAGAATCATTATTGTGGATGCCGTCTAGTACTTACAAACTGAACAAGCTGAACAAACTTGTAGATGTCATCTAGTGCTTACAAATTGCACACCCAAACTGCACAGAATAAGAAGCAAATCCATGACCGACCAATTTCATACACAATATCAGAACAAAAAAAAAGGAAAATTTGCAGATTGAATCAGCCTAATTGCAACTGCACCAATTCATTACTATGAAACGTCTCATCAAACTACAGGCAATGTTCACTCTGAACCTACCAAACTGCAGACCACAAAAAGCAAATCACAATGAGAGGCCAAGAGTTTCATGGTGCACTACAAAAAGCTTAAGGGGCAGCACATTCATATATTTATAGACATAGAAAGCCAACACAATCTTCACTTGAATGCATTCATATTCTCATCGTAAGCTCACAATTGTAACTTGCAACAAAACAATGAAAATCGCCACTCGCCATAACAGACATTTAAATATAGAGCAGGAGGCTACAAACTACAACAGGCATAGTACAGAAATCAGAAATGCAGTGTTAAGAGACCTTACACTATCTGCAGTCAATCAAACTAAGAGGATTACCACCTAGGCATCCAGATCACGAACCTTGGGGTACTTGTACTTGCAGAGCGTGTCGAGAAGAGTGGTGAACTCCTGGGCATCGGGTTCTCTCCCTAGGAAAGCCTCCATGTCGTCGAACGCGCGCACCGCCTGCCTGGTCAATCCCGCGGCGACGTACCTCCTGGCGAGCACCGCGAACGTGCGGGGCGTGGCGGCGCCGTCCGCCGCGGCCTCGACAACGAGCCGCCACGCGGCGTCGAACTGGTGCGCCCGGCCGAGGGCGTCGACGACGGCGTCGTAGGCGTCGGCGTTGGGCGGGGAGGAGACGGACGGGTGGAGGCGGACGGCGTTGAGGAGTGAGAGCGCGAGCTTGGACGCGCCGCGGAGGCGGAGGAGGATCTGCACGAGGAGATCCTGGGAGAGGGAGACGCCCCCGCCGGAGAGGAGCTGGAGCGGCGACTCGGACGGGTGGAAGGGGTTGTGGTGCGCGAGGAGCAGGCGCGCGAGCTCGTCGGCGGTGGGCGACGGAGTGACGGGAGGCAGAGCGAGGAGGTGGGCTGGGGAGGGGAACGCATCGGCGATTGCCGTGCATAGGAGGCGGCGGGTTGCAGCCATGGCGTTGGCGGCGGCCGTGGGCGAGCGCAGCATGGTGGGCGGCGGCGGCGGGTACACTGTGGTGTACCAGAGGGGCTAAGCCCAAGCCCAAAAGTCCAAAACGAACCACCGTTTTTTTTTGGGGGGGGGGGGGGGGGGGGGCAAACTAAGGCAGCATACCTGGCCAAACGGCCCGGCCCGGCCCGGCCCATTGTAATCGTGCCTGGCCCGGCACGGCCCGCCAGGGCACGATTACTATACGGGCCGTGTCGGCCCGCGTGCTGCGCCCTCAGGCCCAGGCACAACCCAATTAGTAAACGGGCCGGCACGTTGGCCCGTTTAGCACGGTGGGCCGCATATTTTCAGTCTATTATTTGACGCACTGAGCGTTTTTAGCCTATTTTTATATGTTGGGTCATATATAAATGTATAACAAAATAAAGAAAACTTAATCGGGCCGTGCCGTGCCGTGCCGGCCCGCGAGCCTAGCCTCCAGGCCCAGGCACGGCCCAGGGCATGCCGTGTGCCGGGCTCGACCCGTTTAGCCCGTGTCGTGCCTGGCCCAAGTCGGGCCGTGCCGGCGTGCTCACGAGCCGGCCCGAAAAAACCGGCCCATTTGGCCAGCTATATAAGGCAGGTCTAACCAACCCACAAATTTTCTCCCGCCTCCGTCCACGGACACGGGGATCAGTCCGCGGACACGCCATCCAACCGTGACCGCATACATTTCAAACTCTTTTTCAACAAAGGAATGGAATTCATGCAAACAAGGTTAGATTTCATATAAACATGACAGATTTCATATAAACCGGACGAAAACGGTTATATTTTGAACATATTTTCAACTAATAAAAAGCTAAAACTATGTGCACGTACAGTCATGTGGAGCTTCATTCCCGCGACATAAATACACTGCACTAGTTTACGGTCGCCCGCAGCTTGTCTTCCCCATGTTTGACAGCCCGCTAACCGGACTGCCAGGAGCCCTGGAGGCATATTCTTCCCCCATATCTTCCCTATGTCCAACTGCGCTGCTCATTGGAGCAGCAAAGAGGGTGCTTCTGTGGATCTCAGGCGGGTGCCTAGGATGGTCTGAGATAACGAACAACCGACCAAGTCACCGGCGACGGCCTTCCTGGGACCCAAGAAGTGACGGCCTCCCGTGTTCTACTTCTCCTCGATGACGGCGGCGGGCACGGCGTGCTGCCGCCACCTTGTCGACATCCGTGTAGCCGACTTCTTTCTCTGCCTACACGGCGCGGCTACGCGTGCATTGACGACAGATGGTGCGGTCGCATGCACTGGAGGCGGTGATGCCTGTGCCAGCCTGGAGCAACTCGCCACTCCTCCGCGAGCTGGCTTGGAGCAGCGAGTTGCTGAATCGCTCATCGGCTTGGGGCGGCAACTTGCTCAAACGGGTTAGACGAGCGGGATGGAGCAGCGAGGTGCCTCGCTCGTACCCGCCGAGCTCGGCGGGTCACCCGGTAGACTTTTATGCCGGAGAACTGCTCTTCTGGCTCGTTGGATGCCATTGAAAGATTGGAGAAAATGGTGGAAGGAGGAGATGGGGAGTGGTGGAGTGGCGTGATTCAGAGTCTGGCCTGGTTTATATAGAGGGCGGACGGGAGGAGCATGCCCTGCGTTGTGTTTAATATAGGCCCGCTCGTGAACGGACGTGTGGCTAGAGTAGGTTTCTCGACTTCCACGCGGGTTCAATGGATGTGTTTGAATGCGGCAAGGAGGCGTGTTCAGCCGGGTGTGCAGCGGGCGGCACCCTCGGCCGGCGCGCTGCTTCAATGGCGGAGGCAGTGAGAGGCCGCGTCCGCCCTGAGCCGCCTTCAATGTGGAGCAGCGCGCTCTACAGCGACATGAATGTGGGCAACTGACACCGAAAGGAAAGCGCGCGTGGGAGGGGGAGGAGTTTTTGACAGGCCAGGACTGTCAGAAACAGGTTTGGGAGCGGTCCAGACTCCCGCAAATCGCCCTTACGTTTGTCTTAAGTTTGCGGGAGAAAAACACGTTCGTACCACACTGCAGACCGATACAAGCCCGCGTTAAATGGTTTTTGCGGTCCGAACTGTTGCGGGAGATTTGACGGTCGGCGTTGGAGATACCCTAACATCATGTTTCGTTCCTTTATCCAGCAAAGTAGACTAGAGTGATAGGTTAAAAAAGCAAAGTAGAGTGAAATGCCCTAATTTCTTTACCCTAAAAAAGTACAGTGAATTCCCCCCTCACTTCTCCCTTCCAACACTTCCCAACTAGTCTCTTCCCGTCCTCTCTCGAAACTGCCTACAGAAGAGGGCAGGGCAAGATCCAGGAGTTCCTCTTTCCCCGTCGGTAAGACCGGTGGTCTCCTTCACCTCAGGTGGCCATTATGGCTACTGGAGGGGTGGGAGATCTCGGATCTGATGCCTGACGGTGTATATAGTCCTAGATTTTCTAGGTTTGGTGTCCTTTGCACCGGCGTCATGGCGGAGGGGAAGTCGTTGTGTGGAATAAAGTGGCCCGGTCACCTTCTTCGCTCGCCCGTCGTCGCTCTTGGCACTAGCGAGGAGCTGGGGTCCTTTTGGTCTCGCGGATCTGAGTGTTTACGATCCTGCGAGTTGGTCGTCACCGTCGTCGGTCACTGCGAGGCTCCTTGCTGCGGCGAGAAGGCGAGCGGGGTCGAGGATTCTAACCCATGGCGTTCGCGGCTTTGGCCATGTGGAGCGGTGGTTGGGGCTTGTCCGTTTCTTCGGCTCCATGGGAAGATGCTTCTGGCGCTTCTTTTGCTGTGGACGCGGGAGGTGGCTACCACAGGGATGGAGGATTGGAGGTTGTTCATCGGCGATTGGTCTTTGAACCTGCTTCAGCGAAGCTGGCCGATGCGGATCCGGCGTGGCATGGGGCGTCGCTTCAGCAGCCTGGACATTTCAGCTCTGCTCAAGATCTCGCCTCTCTCGGCAGGCTACGATTGTGTGGCTCACAAAGCTTACAAGCGATGGTGCTTCTCCGGATCTAAAGGGGTTGGTCGCTTTTCTTCTCTCTCCGGCGGCGACGACGGCGAGATGTGGGTAGCGGCAGTTGTGTGGTCGAGTTGGATTTGGTGTTCTTCCGTAACCTACGTGGATGTACTCGTATCTACTGTATGTCTCCTTGTAATGTTTTCCTTAACATAATATAATCTCAAGTATTTTCCTCAAAAAAAGTATAGTGAATTCATCTATGATCCAAAAGCGATTTACCCTATAAAATGTCTTTACTGTAAAAATGAGTGAATTAATCTATGATCCAAAAGCGATTCAAAAACGATCCATGTAACTCAAAACTCACGCAATTTACCCTATACACTGGTTTAAGTTATACACTTTGATCCAAAAGCAATTTTGAAGGGAGAAAACAAGCACCAAAATTTGCAAGGTTTCCTCGTAAAATGTATTTTAGTTAAGGGCCTGTTTTGAACCCCTCCAACTCTCAACTCCACAAACTTCTCGTTTGAAGTTGACTCGACCGCTTTATCTTCTAGAAGTTGAATTCCCGAAGCTAAGATGGGCCGGTAGTGCAATTTTGTGAAGCAAAGGGAACACAGCTCCATGTTTTGAAGAATCTGGAGTTCCCCTTATTTACAACCAGATTGCCACTGCTTAGGAAAACAATTCGACAACCCACCTCTTGCTCACTCGAACAGAAACGCACGAACAACTCGGTCATATCTCCCCTCTCCCTCACGTTATCCCTTTGGAAACCCTCAACGCCACCGTCCCACCGCCACGCCCGGCCCCCTCGGTCGCCGCCTAGATTCTCTCCAACGACTCCAGATCTGGCCTTTCCAATGAGTTCCTCGCTGATTCCTGTCCTCATAGCCGCAAGTACCACCGTCAGCGAGGAGCGGCGCCATGGGGGAAGGAGGATCTCATCCAGATGCCATTGACGCCAGCGAGGAGCAGCGCCAGTGGGGGGAGGAGGAGCTCAGCGAGGAGCGGCGCCGATGAGCAAGGAGGAGCATCCCGACTTCATAAACATTCTCTATACACCTCTCTATAGAACCAAAAATCGCAAGGAAGGAGCAGCTCAGTGAGGAGCAGCGCCGGTGTGGAAATGGGCTGCTTCCAGCTAGCCCAAGGTGGCAAGAAGCTGGGCTTCACCGCCCTAGCTGGGCTGCCAGCTCACTCGGGCGCTGGGAGAAGCTAGCGAGGTTGTTTGTTGGACGTCACATGAAGTGAGAAGTCAGGTTAGAAGCTGGATACGAGAAGTTTTGGACAAGCTAGCGAGTCTCTGAACATGCCGTAAACTACAAATCTCTATCTCCTCCCTCTTCTTCCACCAACATCTCATCAAGCATTGCACGTGCAAAGCGGCTTGCATGTCTGCCGTCGACCAATCATCTCAACGTGGACACCGCTCATGAATGTTGTCGCGTCACCAATTTTGTGCAAAGGCCTCCAAGAAGTGGGGGTGAGAGTTGGTATGAGAACTTGACAAGGACGAGGACGAGTACAATGTAGTTGGGTGATTGTAACGCCCCATATGTAACCTGCCATATTTGTATTTCAACTCTTGCCATTTTCGGCACTAAGTTATGATATTTCCTCATTGTTGGGCTTTGTCATCGTGTTGCTTTTGTCCTTGTCATGCATCTCATATCATGTCATCATGTGCATCGCATTGGCATACGTGTTCGTCTCATGCATCCGAGCATTTTCCCATTGTCCGTTTTGCATTCTGGCACTCCTACGTCCTCCGGTGTCCCCTTTTGCCTCTTTTCATGTGCGGGTGTTAAACGTTCTCGGATTGGACCGAGACTTGCCAAGTGGCCTTGGTGTACTACCGGTAGACCGCCTGTCAAGTTTCGTGTCATTTGGACTTCGTTTGATACTCCAACGGTTAACCGAGGAACCGTAAAGGCCTCGTGTGTGTTGCAGCCCAACATCCCTCCAAAGTGGCCCAAAACCCAGCTAAACCCCCTCCATCATCTCGGTCGTTCGATCACGATCGCATGGCCGAAAACCGTGCTTAATTTGGAGTCTCTTAGCTCCTTCTATGTATAAATAGGTGCCTCCCCCGAAATTTTCCGGATCAAACCCTAGCTCCCTCTCCCCTCCGCATGGCCGGACGTGCCCGCCCGCCGCCGGACAGAAATCCCGCCGCCACCGCCACGTGTCATCTCCTCATTCACCGCCGCCCCGCGCCCACATCACCGCAACGCCACCCACGCGCCAGCCCGCCAGGCCCAGGCGGGGCCCGCCCGGCCCGAACCGACGTCGCCTGCCATCCGTGAGACGCCGCGCTCGCCCGCGCCTCTTCTCCGGCGCCGGCCTTCCTCGACGAGCTCACGCCAGCGCCGCCACGACGCCCGACCCCGCCTTGTCCCGCCCTCGTCGCCGGCGAGCCCCGCGCCGCCCTCCGATCCAGATCCGGCGAGTTCTTCTTCTCCGGCCAACCTCGGGAAGAGTGCCCCCGATCCAGATCTGAAAATATTAGGGTTGACCTCCTTTCTCCCCTAAGTCCCGAATATTTTTAGCATACTTCATCACATAATAACTTTGCATCCGTGGCTCCGTTTTGGGCGTGTATCATATCAAATTGTTCGTCTCGATGTGCACTTCATTTCATTCCATTGCACCATGTTCATTTGAGTTCATCTTGATACCCTAAATGTTGTTGCAAGAGTGCTATGTAATGTTAGTTTCAGATTCTTAACAGATTATGGACATTTGTCATTTTTGCCATGTTTAATGTGTGCCTCATATGATCTTGAGCCCTACATGTGTTTTGTTGTATACCATGCCATCTTTACAGGGGTGTATGCCATGTATTTTTGTGATCATTGTGATGACTAGCACAAGCATGCAAAGTAGCTCTCGTGATGTTGCTGATTTTAGGGACTTAGAATTCTTCTAAGTCATTTCTCTGATGATATTTTTATGCCATGTATTCATGTTGCTACAGAGTGATCCATGCCTATTTTGAGCATGTTCAGTAAGGATGATTTTGAGATATTGTTATGCTCTATCCATCCATGTCTTTGTTTGCAATTATGGAGTACCCTAGCATGACTCAATCTTGCTCTACTTTTGCTATAAAATGTTCCTGGCAGATTGTTTACATGTTAATCAATTTTGCCGAGGTTGTTGTAGTTGTTCCATGCATGCTATGAGAGTGTTCTTGCCATGGTTATCTTATTTATCATATCTTCTTGCTGGGTGTATGCTTAGTTTGTCATGCAATGCCTTGTGGTGAGTGCATCGAGCTCGCAAACATGCCTACGTAACTCTGTTTTTGACATGCCCAGTTTTCTGCTAAGTCTGAATCCGTTAACGAAACTTTCTATGTTTACATGGGTGCCATTGTATTTTCTGATCCCTTTTGGCTTATGGTCAGTAAGGGACTTTTGTTATATGCTTTGTGTAGTTTCATGCCATGCCTTGCTTTGCCATGATATGTTCCTGTAGCATGTTGTTATCTTGCTCTAAACATTGCTTCCTGATGTTAAATCCTGTCATGTTGTTATTTTCACTAAGTCTGTGAACCTGATATCTTTTGCACTTTTGCCATGCTTGTTTAAACCTGCTATTGTGTGATTTAGCCGTAGCTCAGTGTTCATCTTTTGTCAAGCATCTTGAGTGGACCACTGCCATGTGCTTTGTTGCTATGTTAGAGTGCAGTAGCTTATTTTTTCTTGATGCATTTAGATGGCTTCGTGCTGTTAATCGCAGATTGGTGCCATTATTGTTTTGCTTGCCATTTGCAAACCGTGCATCCGATTCCGGTGATCTTTATATCGATTTCAACCGAAATCAACTCATCTTTCTAGTGGCACTCTTGGTTTTCCAAGTTGAGGCCTGGTTCAATATTTCCTTTCCGAAGCACGCATATGCATTGCATATCACATCCCGCATATCATGCCATGTTTTGCATCATGTTGCTTGCGCATTGCACCGTGGTTGATTGTGTCTTCCTTTGCTTGTGTCTTGCTTTGGGTAGAGCCGGGAGACGAGTACGTGATCGAGGAACCCGTTGAGTACGCTTACGAGGATCAAGCTTACGTCAACTCGGAGAACTTTGCTGGCAAGATGATCATACCCTCGAAATCACTTCTATCTTTGCTTGCTAGTTGCTCGCTCTATTGCTATGTCTGTGCTATGTTACCTACCACATGCTTTATCATGCCTCCCATATTGCCATGTCAAAGCTCTAACCCACCTTGTCCTAGCAAACCTTTGTTTGGCTATGTTACCGCTTTGCTCAGCTCTTCTTATAGCGTTGCTAGTTGCAGGTGAAGATTGGAGTTTGTTCCTTGTTGGAACATGTTTATTGTTGGGATATCATTATTATTACTTGTCTACTTTAATGCACCTATATACTTGGTAAAGGGTGGAAGGCTCGGCCTTATGCCTGGTGTTTTGTTCCACTCTTGTCGCCCTAGTTTCCGTCATACCGGTGTTATGTTCCTTAATTTTGCGTTCCTTACACGGTTGGGTTATAATGGGAACCCCTTGACAGTTCGCCTTGAATAAAACTCCTCCAGCAAGGCCCAACCTTGGTTTTACCATTTGCCACCTAGCCTTTTTCCCTTGGGTTCCGCGGACTCAAGGGTCATCTTTATTTTAAACCCCCGGGCCAGTGCTCCTCTGAGTGTTGGTCCAACTTGTCAGCCGCCGGTGGCCACCAGGGGCAACTTTGGGCTGGCCTACCGGAAGTTTGGACAATCCGGTGTGCCCTGAGAACGAGATATGTGCAGCTCCTATCGGGATTTGTCGGCACATTCGGGTGGCTTTGCTGGTTTAGTTTTACCATTGTCGAGATGTCTTGTAACCGGGATTCCGAGTCTGATCGGGCCGTCCTGGGAGAAGGAATATCCTTCGTTGACCGTGAGAGCTTGTGATGGGCTAAGTTGGGACACCCCTGCAGGGATTTGAACTTCCGAAAGCCGTGCCCGCGGTTATGGGCAGATGGGAATTTGTTAATGTCCGGTTATAGAAAACCTGGAATCTTAACTTAATTAAAATGGATCAACAGCGTGTGTAGCCGTGATGGTCTCTTGTCGGCGGAGTCCGGGAAGAGAACACGGTCTCGGGTTATGCTTGAACGTAAGTAGACTTGGATCACCTCTTGATCATACATTCTCGAACGTGCTTTGCCTTCTCTTCTCGCTCTCATTTGCGTAAGTTAGCCACCATTTATGCTAGTGCTTGCTGCAGCTCTACCTCATACCTTTTACCTACCCATAAGCTTAAATAGTCTTGACCGCGAGGGTATGAGATTGCTGAGTCCCCGTGACTCACAGATTACTTCCAAAACCAGATGCAGGGACCATGTATACCGTTCCAGGAGATACGACTGAGCTCAAGTGGGAGTTCGATGAGGACTCAGGACGATACTACGTTTCCTTTCCAGACGATCAGTAGTGGAGCCCAGTTGGGGCGATCGGGGACATTATGCATTTGGGGTTGTCTTTATTTTGGTTCTGTAGTCGGACCTTGATTGTATCTGGATGATTGTAATGCTATATTTATGTATTGTTTGACGTGGCGAGTGTAAGCCAACTATGTACCTCTTCTCTTATTCAGTACATGTGATGTGTAAAGATTACCCCTCTTGCGACATTGCCTACAATGCAGTTATGCCTCTAAGTCGTGCTCTGACACGTGGGAGATATAGCCGCATCGTGGGTGTTACAAGTTGGTAATCAGAGCCTTCCCCGACTTAGGAGCCCCCTGCTTGATCGAATCGGTGGCGTTGTTGAGTATAGAAAAATGTTTTGAGTCTTTTAGGATTATATATATCGGAGAGTAGGATTCTTTTTACTCATCAGTCCCTTCGTCGCTCTGGTGAGGCATCCCGACGTAGAGTTTTGACTCTTCTCTTCTCAAATTTCACTAAAAAAAATTAGGATCACACGGGTATCTTGGAATCGTTTCGATGGTTTTGTGACGAGAACATTGTTCTTGGTGCCTCCTGACATTTAGGGGTTGTGGCAGTGTCCCGGGGAGTTGAGCTCCGAGGTGTTGTCGTCACAATTTTATCGTTGCAGTTCTGGAATACCTGAGTTTCGCCGACATCGAAAATCTCTTTTATGCAGTTGTTGGTGAGATAACCTCGACCCCACCCAGTACTGGGGCGGGAGTTCGGGAGTATTGCCATAACTCGTATAACGGATGCTTTTTGAAGGTTGAGGTAAATGATTTCTGAAGGTTTCTTGGTTATGTGTTGAAGGATGGATACAGCTGGATGTAGGATTTGCTAGTTTTGGGTGAGATATTATGCTTCCCATGTATCCCCAACACCCGATTGCATAACCGGAAAATTTCGGGAGTTTCATAGGTGGGAATTCATGTAGCTCTAGTATTTCTTCCGCGGATATTTGGTTTGTGATTGGGTAATCCTCACCAACTATGTGTTCATGTTCATACCTTGTTGTTTTATTCTTCTACCTCTATCTAAGTGGCTTCTCAATTTATGGAAGTGTGACCATTTAATTTGGAATTCATTCGTTCATTCTTGTTCGAATGTTAAGGCTATATGTTGTAATTTCCATTTGATTCAGCTTGAATATATGTCTGTCAAGATGCTAACGGATGTCACCCTCTTCAGGATGGCTCCTCCAACGCGTCAGAATCCGGAACCGCCGCCACCACCTCCACCTCCGTAGGCATGGCAAGTTGTGATGGCCGCTACCAACGCCAACACGTAGATGCTTATGCAACTCTTGCAAGAGCGCAACCAATGAAATCAAGGCCATGGCAACAATCAGAATCAGTTTGCTACACTCAACCAGTTCCTCGCAAACCAGCCAAAGACCTTCAGTAACTGTGTCGAGGCCACAGACGCTGATGATTGGCTCGTGGATATCTGCAAACATTTCGAGTGCAACAACGTCAGGCCTGAGGACTTTGTCAAGTTTGCCTCGTTCCAACTCAAAGACCAAGCTGCAGAGTGGTATCAACAATACAAAGATTCCAGAGGAGGTCGTGTGATTACCTGGGATGAATTCCGCCAAGACTTCAAAGCTCACCACATTCCTCAGAGTGTTGTTGAGAGCAAGCGTGAGGAGTTCCGCAATCTGAAGCAAGGTAGCTTGTCTGTTTACCAGTACAACATCATGTTCCAGAAACTCGCTCGTTTCGCTAAGCAAGACGTGCCTGACGAGAAGAACATGATTTATCAGTTCAGAGGTGGCCTTAGAGAAGATCTGCAACTAGCTCTTGTGCTTTTTGAGCTGAAGAAGTACGATGAATTCTACAACATGGCACTGAAACAAGAGGCTGCTCAACTCAAGTGCGATGCTTCCAAGAAGAGAGTCATGAAGGAAATATGCCCTAGAGGCAATAATAATGTTATTATTTTATTTCCTTATATCATGATAAATGTTTATTATTCATGCTAGAATTGTATTATCCGGAAACATAATACTTGTGTGAATACATAGACAAACTAAACGTCACTAGTATGCCTCTACTTGACTAGCTCGTTAATCAAAGATGGCTATGTTTCCTAACCATAGACATGTGTTGTCATTTGATTAACGGGATCACATTATTAGGAGAATGATGTGATTGACATGACCCATTCCATTAGCTTAGCACCCGATCGTTTAGTATGTTGCTATTGCTTTCTTCATGACTTATACATGTTCCTATGACTATGAGATTATGCAACTCCCATTTGCCGGAGGAACACTTTGTGTGCTACCAAACGTCACAACGTAACTGGGTGATTATAAAGGAGCTCTACAGGTGTCTCCAAAGGTAAATGTTGGGTTGGCGTATTTCGAGATTAGGATTTGTCACTCCGATTGTCGGAGAGGTATCTCTGGGCCCTCTCGGTAATGCACATCACATAAGCCTTGCAAGCATTACAACTAATGAGTTAGTTGTCGTGGTTCTAACTCTGACAGTGATGTAGGGGGTAGGTATGGAGAGGCTAGATCTCAGCTATTGGGAAGTTGTAAACACACCAAGATGTACGAGTTCAAGCCCTTCGCGGAGAAAGTAACAGCCCTACGTCTCGGTGCCCGGAGGCGGTCGACTGGATTACTGGCGTGTGAATAACAGGGGTGCGAACCCTTCATACTGAGGAGGGGGGTGGCTTATATAGAGTTCACCGGCCCTCTCCTACCCCCAGTAATGCAGGGTTTAAGGTACATTTAAGGTTGGGCGTTACTGGTAACGCCCCTAGTAAAGTGCTATAATGACCATAAAGACTACTTAATACCCGACCGTTTGCCTGCGGAGCGACTTCGGTCGAGTGGCTAGCTTCATGGTCGAGTGAAGATCACTTGGTCGAGTGTCTTGAACCCGTCGAGTGGGATACCTTCGAGTCGAGGAAAAGGTGACTTCTCCTAGGGGTGTCCTAGGGTAAGACTCTTTGGTCAGGTCCGTGTCCCTACCCTAGGTACATGTCTTCATCATTAGCCCCCGAATGGATCGAGGTTAGAGTGGGGAAAGAGTTGGAAATCTTTCCGACTGGTTCTTCGGGCTACGTGAGCGCCTTGTTTTGGGTCAATCATCACGGATGACGTTGCCAACCTTTTTCAGTTGCCTTGATCCATTCCAGGCCTTTCGTCGAGTGAATTTCTTTGTTTGTGACATACCGAGCGCCGGTGCGATCGGGGTCTTCTGTTTTGACAAGTCGTTTTTGTGGCCCGCGGATGTCGCGGGATTCGGATTTTGGGAAGCGCGCGGGACGGGAGCGACCGCAGTAATCGGAAGCGATAAAGCGGAAGCTCCTCGATCCCCGCGTCGCCTTTTTCGCCACGTACTGCGCGCGCGTCTGATGCGGGATTTGACTGGATAGCCTGGGCCTACCAGTCAGCCACTCGGAAGCGGTCCCTTATAAATCGCCAGCTCGGGGTTTCCAAGCAGTGCGCTCTCTTCTCCTCCTTTCTTCCGCCTCTCTCCCTTCGCAAGTCCTTCCGCCACCTCCGTTCCCGCCCCAGCGCAGCAGGCCCGTGCGAGACTTCGCCGACGACGATGACGAAGAGCAAGACCTCCGCTCTGGAGCGCTCGAAGAAGGCGGTGGTAGCGGGGAAAGGGAAGAGGTCAGCTCGGGGCGGATCTTCCTCCAGGACCGCTCTGCCCAAAGGTTGGATCCAGGGCGACTGGATGCCGTCGGTGCTCCGGCAAGAGGATCTCGACGACATGGTCGAGGGGGGAGTCATTCGCCACGAAGCTGCGCGTCTTCCGGGGGGAGAGATCGAACCTCAACCCCGCAACGGTGAGTGCGTGCTCCTAGCCACCCACATCGACCGAGGGTTTTCTCTGCCGCCCCATCCTTTCTTCCGGAGTTTCTTGAATTTCTTCGGAGCGCAGCTCCACCACTTCACTCCCAACTCCATTGTCTACCTTGCTGCTTTCATCTCCATGTGTGAGGCTTTCTTGGGTTGTCGACCCCATTGGGGACTCTTCAAACACATCTTTACCTGTCGTTCTCAATCGGTCAAGAAGGCTAAGTCGAGTGACGAGAGGACGCAGGTGATCCAGCTGTGCGGGGGCCTGGCGATCCAGACGAGGGGGAAGAGTTGTTTTCCATCTATCACCTTCCCGGAGTCGGTCCGTGGCTGGCAGTCGACCTGGTTCTACTGCAAGGACGAGGCGACCCCCGGACAGTCGACTGGTCTTCCTCCTTTTTCCCTCGACCGAGCCGAGAAGCCTGCCTCTCTGAAAGTCACGCCGGAGGAAAAGGCCCAAGTCAAGGTGTTGGCAGGTCGAGTGGTTGAGCTTGTCCGCGAGGGCGTGACTGGTATGGACCTGCTGGAGGTCTTTCTTCAAAGGCGCATCCAACCGCTCCAGGCCCGCGACCACCCGATGTGGCTGTATTCGGGTCTTGACGACACCACTCGGGTCCACCCTGAGGAGGTCACCGACGAGATGGTGGAGGGGTGGCTGTCGAGCATCACGGGGAACAAAGACAACCCCCGAGGAGCCAGGAGGGTAACCCCACTCGACAACTCGTATGAGGTGGACCAGGTATGTCTTTGTGCTCCCGACTGATATCTTGTCTTCTGTATTGTTTTTTTTTTTGAATAAGTCGATTGACTTTCGTCTTGTCTATTGTTTTCCAGGCGACCACCGAGATGTACTCGACGCCCAACGGGGCACAGGGGTCGACTGAGGAAGGGGAGACGAGCGGAGGTGAGAGCGGGGACGACCAAGGCGAGTGGGAGTCCGACGGTGAGGGAGAGGGAGGCGACGACATCTTCTCCAGCGAAGGGGAGGAGGAGGAGGTTGACCCCCCCCCCCCCCCGTCTGGAGGGGCGATCCAAGCTCACCCACGATCCAGCGCGGGAACGTGGCAAGGCGACTGCTCCTGTTGGGCAGTCGTCGAAACGCCCTCGGACTTCTTCTCCTCCGCCGACTGGGAGGGCTCCCAAGCATCCACGAGCGACGCCATCCAAGCCGCCCAAGGCTCTGCCCAAGATGAAGATAGATGTTCCTACCATTTCCGGGTAATAATAAGACTTGCTTTCCTTTGTCGGCCGTGGACGGATCCTTGGTCGATTCACTGAGCCAACTGATTGACTTTCGAGATTTGCAGCGGTGCTACTTCTGAGGTCTCCGCCAGGAACGACGACCAAGAGATGGAGGACGCTGTTACCTCCAACCCTGGTACGATTGCCGACGTCCTGCCTTTGAGTCGACTGAACCTTTATCGCGACTCTGGTTGATTGAATGTTTTCCTTGTAGCTCCTCCTCATGTTATCGACCTCCCAGACGATGAAGACAACGAACCGTTGAGAGTGAGGAGGCACAAGAGGGCGTCGACTGACAAGACCCCCCACCAATCCGCTCCGGCGTCCGAGGCCGAGGCTCGGTATGGTGGTGACGCCACTCGGGCTTCAGTGACCTTCGCCGTTCCTCTGGCGAGTGCGCGGCCCTCGTCGTCGACTGCGGATCCGTCTTCGCTTTTTGCCACATACCCCGTCCCTGAGGACCAAGCGGCTGCTGCAAAGGAGGCTATACGCCAGGCGGGGATCATGATGGAGCAAGTGAAGATGGCTCGGGAGGCCAGCCAAGCAGCCTATGACGCGAGTTCGGCTCTTCAGAGCAACGTCCAGGTCAGTCGACTCAACACTTGGTCTGTTATGATATGCTGTTTGGAGAGTCTCTTTTCCGAAGATCTTTGTATTTGTACACCCACTGGGTGTGTCTGCCAATCCTTGGTCAAGTGGGGGCACGCTAAGTGCACCCACTGGGTGTAGTCCCCGAGACTACGGTGGACTGCTGGCAGTCGACTGTAGTCTTGACATTGTGTTGCTGTAGCTGTATTTCTTCACTCGGTTTGGTCGGGCCAGGTCGAGTGGAACTGTATCCGGTCGACTGCGGGCAGTCGACTTTCTCTCTCTCTCTTTAAAAAAACCAATGGGAGCACGCTGAGTGCACCCACTGGGTGTAGTCCCCGAGACTACTGTCGAATGTTTTTGATTCGGCTGTGGTCTTAGAAACGTCATCATTGTCTCTGAGTTACTTGGAAGCAACTTATCTTGGACGTCTGTCGACTGATTTTTCTTTTTGCAGAAATCTTGCAAACTTGTAGCTCGCTATACCGAGTTGGAGAATCAGCAGATCCAGCTCAACCTGAACTTGCAGCTTGCTCAGGAGAATTTGAAGAAGGCGCAAGAAGAGGCAAAAGGTATGGCTGGTGAGGCTCTCCATTCTTAACAGGTGGCTTTTCTTTCCTGTCCATTCTTGATGTTGGTTCCACTCGACGCGCCGCAGATAAACTGGAGGAGGCTCTGAAGAAGAAGGATCAAGACCTTGCAGAAGCACTGAAGGAGGCCTCGAGCAAAACGAAGCTCGCAGAAGAGAAGCTGGCTTCGGTCGGGACTCTTGAAGAGGAGAACTCCAGACTAAAATCTGCTCTTGAGACAGCTAATCGAGATACCAGTCGACTGAAGAAGGAGAAGATGGCTCTGCACGACAAGGCAGGCGAGCTGGCGGGGAAGGCGAGAGATCTGGAGGCTTATCTCGGAGGGCTCACCAAGAAGCTGTTCGTCATGCTCGAAGGTAATTATTCCAACCTGACTGTCTTGTAGTTGCCGAGCCCGCGTACGGCCACTGTCTTATTCTTGAATCGTGTTTGCAGAATTCTGCCAGAACTTCAAAGAGGAAACCGGTCGAGTGGAGCCAGGCTTGGATCCCGCCAATTCTCTCATGAAGGACGAGGCTGCCATGAACGTGCTCCGACTGGAGTCTCGTGTTACCAGCGTCGTTGATTATCTGGTTCGGCTGAAAGTTGCAATGTCGCGGATCGACACATCACTCTGGCCTGGGACGACGCTTCAGGACGACCTCGAGTCTCTGATGGCTCGACTTAACGAAGTCCCAGGTCGAGTGGCGGAATGGAAGAAATCTTCTGCTAGATGCGGTGCTGATGTCGCTCTGTCTCTGGTCCGCGTCCATTGCAAGGAGGCGCGAGAAGAAAAGCTGGCGGCCATCCAAGTTGCAAATACCAGGAAGCACAGCTTTCAAGACTTCATGGAGACCTTCATCGCCGCTGCCACCCGTATTGCCGACGGGATCGACTTGGATGAGTTCGTCGCCCCTTCCAGTCCTCCTCCTGAGGAGTGAAAAACTTTAAATTTACCTCGGAATGCCGAGTGGATTTGTAACCGTTAAACTCTGCCTTAAATTTGCCTCGGGATGCCGAGTGGACTTGTAACAGTTAAACTTTGCCGAGCCGCGGGCTCGAGTACTTTGAGGTCTGGGACCTTTTAGGCTTTATCCGAAATCGATTTCTCATTGGGCATCTTCATGGTTTGATTCGTCGAGTGGAACTTGATCTTCACTCGGAATGACCTTGTATTTGCGGCGCAATTCCGAAGGGGGAGTTAGCAGTCGACTCGCGGATTGGGTCGAGTCTTGAACTTAGGCGAGCACTGGGCTGCAGCTAAGCCCCCGAGTGGGAGGTTTGCTCTCCACTTGGTAGGATTTTTAAACACTTAGGCGAGTGCCGGACTGCAGCTAAGTCTCTAAGTGAGAGAATTTAGGCGAGTGCCGGACTGCGGCTAAGCCCCCGAGTGGGAGGATCGCTCTCCACTCGGTAGGATTTTTTTCAAACTTAGGCGAGTGCCGGACTGCAGCTAAGTCTCTAAGTGAGAGAACTTAGGCGAGTGTTGGACTGCAGCTAAGCCCCCGAGTGGGAGGTTTGCTCTCCACCCGGTAGGATTTTTAAACACTTAGGCGAGTGCCGGACTGCAGCTAAGTCTCTAAGTGAGAGAATTTAGGCGAGTGCCAGACTACAGCTAAGCCCCCGAGTGGGAGGTTTGCTCTCCACTCGGTAGGATTTTTAAACACTTAGGCGAGCACTGGGCTGCAGCTAAGCCCCCGAGTGGGAGGATCGCTCTCCACTCGGTAGGATTTTTTCAAACTTAGGCGAGTGCCGGACTGCAGCTAAGTCTCTAAGTGAGAGAACTTAGGCGAGTGCTGGACTACAGCTAAGCCCCCGAGTGGGAGGTTTGCTCTCCACTTGGTAGGATTTTTTCAAACTTAGGCGAGGGCTGCAGCTAAGCCCCCGAGTGGGAGGTTTGCTCTTCACTCGGTAGGATTTTTTCAAACTTAGGCGAGTGCCGGACTGCAGCTAAGTCTCTAAGTGAGAGAACTTAGGCAAGTGTTGGACTGCAGCTAAGCCCCCGAGTGGGAGGTTTGCTCTCCACTCGGTAGGATTTTTAAAACTTAGGAGAGCACTGGGCTGCAGCTAAGCCCCCGAGTGGGAGGATCGCTCTCTACTCGGTAGGATTTTTTCAAACTTAGGCGAGCACTGGGCTGCAGCTAAGCCCCCCGAGTGGGAGGTTTGCTCTTCGCTCGGTAGGATTTTTTCAAACTTAGGCGAGTGCCGGACTGCGGCTAAGTCTCTAAGTGAGAGAACTTAGGTGAGTGCTGGACTGCAGCTAAGCCCCCGAGTGGGAGGTTTGCTCTCCACTCGGTAGGATTTTTAAACACTTAGGCGAGCACTGGGCTGCAGCTAAGCCCCCGAGTGGGAGGATCACTCTCCACTCGGTAGGATTTTTTCAAACTTAGGCGAGCACTGGGCTGCAGCTAAGCCCCCGAGTGGGAGGTTTGCTCTTCACTCGGTAGGATTTTTTCAAACTTAGGCGAAACGGATTCGCAGCTAAGTCACCCACTGGGGGATTTCGTATGTAAACAAAAGTGACAACAATTAATGGAACACTCTTGCCTTTGATAAAAACGAACTGCAGGAACTTTTCTTATTACATCTCGTCCAAGGGAGAGCTCAAGTGTAAAAGGGGCGGAGTAGTTCCGCATTCCAAGCTCGTGGCTCGTTGATCTGGCGATCAACATTGTAGAGGTGATACGCTCCATTGTGGAGGACTCTGGCGATGATGAAGGGGCCTTCCCAACTAGGAGCAAGCTTGTGTGGTTTCTGTTGATCCACTCGGAGGACCAAATCTCCTTCTTGGAAGGCTCGACTCTTCACATTCCGGGCGTGGAATCGACGCAAGTCTTGCTGATAAATGGTCGATCTGATCATGGCCATCTCCCTCTCTTCTTCTAGGAGGTCGACTGCGTCTTGTCGGGCCTGTTCTGCTTCATCTTCGGTGTAAAGCTCGACTCGGGGCGCGTTGTGAAGAAGATCACTTGGCAGAACCGCTTCGGCTCCGTAAACCAGAAAGAATGGAGTTCTTCCAGTCGACCGGTTAGGGGTGGTCCTCAATCCCCACAGAAATGACGGAAGCTCGTCGACCCAAGCACCTGCCGCGT
This sequence comes from Triticum urartu, assembly GCF_056163025.1. Taxonomy (NCBI): domain Eukaryota; kingdom Viridiplantae; phylum Streptophyta; class Magnoliopsida; order Poales; family Poaceae; genus Triticum; species Triticum urartu. The sequence goes on from NC_141875.1 coordinate 622,105,258, forward strand.
GCTTGAGATCACGCATCAGTCGAGGCTTTAGTCCTTTGAGAATCAGACCATTTGCTCTTTCGGCTTGTCCATTCGACTGGGGATGGGCGACCGATGCGTAGTCGACTCGAGCGCCTTGAGAGGCGCAAAAAGCTCTGAACTTGTCCGAATCGAAGTTTGACCCATTGTCAGTGATGATGCTATGCGGGACTCCATATCTGAATGTTAGCCCTCTGACGAAACTGATAGCAGTGCAAGCATCAAGATTCTTGATAGGCTTAGCTTCAATCCATTTGGTAAACTTGTCGACTGCCACAAGCACATGAGTGAAACCACTTCTGCCTGTTCTCAGTGGACCAACCATGTCTAGTCCCCAAACAGCAAAGGGCCAGACGAGTGGAATGGTCTTCAGGGCTGATGCAGGCTTGTGTGACATGTTGGAGTAGAACTGGCACCCTCCACACTTGTCGACTATCTCTTTTGCCATCTCATTTGCTCTAGGCCAGTAGAATCCCGCTCGGTATGCTTTAGCCACAATGGTCCGAGAGGACGCATGGTGGCCACAGGTCCCCGAGTGGATATCATCAAGGATCATCCGACCTTCTTCTGGTGTTATGCACTTCTGACCGATTCCAGTCGCGCTTTCTCTATACAACTGCCCCTTTATGACTGTAAAGGCCTTGGATCGGCGGACGATCTGTCGAGCCTCTTCCTCGTCCTCTGGGAGCTCTTTCCTTAGGATATACGCGATGTACGGTATCGTCCAGTCGGGAGTGATTGCCAAGACTTCCATGATCAGGTCGACCACAGCAGGAACTTCGACTTCAGTCAGACTTGTGGCGCTTTTCGGTTGTGGGGCTTCTTCTATGAAAGGATCTTCCTGGACTGACGGTGAGCGGATGTGCTCCAAAAACACATTGCTGGGAATGGCTTCTCTCTTGGAGCCTATCTTTGCCAGATCATCAGCTGCTTGATTTTTGAGTCGGGGGATGTGATGAAGCTCTAACCCCTCGAATTTCTTTTCTAGCTTTCTCACCGCATTGCAATAACCAGTCATAGCCGGACTTCTGACGTCCCACTCCTTCATCACCTGATTAACCACCAAATCTGAGTCGCCATAGACCATGAGGCGACGGACGCCGAGTGAAATGGCCATGCGCAACCCATACAGAAGTGCTTCATACTCTGCTTCATTGTTGGAGGAATCGAAGTGAATCTGGAGAACGTATCTGAGCTTATCTCCTCAGGGGGAGACTAGAACTACCCCAGCACCGGAACCATTCAGCATCTTAGATCCATCGAAGAACATGGTCCAGTGCTCCGAGTGAACTTGAGTCGGAAGCTGCTGTTCAATCCACTCGGCGATGAAATCTGCGATTGCTTGGGACTTAATAGCCTTCTTTGCTTCAAACTTGATATCTAAGGGAAGGAGTTCAATCGCCCACTTGGCCACTCGACCAGTTGCATCTCTGTTATGCAGAATCTCTGACAGTGGGGCGTCGCTGACGACTGTAATGGAGTGGTCAGAGAAGTAATGTGCAACCTTCTTCGTGGTCATGTAAATCCCATATACAAGCTTCTGGTAGTGAGGGTATCTTTGTTTTGAAGGGGTCAAAACTTCAGACAGATAATAGACTGGGCGTTGAACTCTGAAGGCCTTTCCTTCTTCTTCCTGCTCGACCGTGAGTACTGTATTGACAACTTGTCCCGTGGCCGCAATGTACAGCAGCAGAGGCTCTTTGCTGATTGGGGCAGCAAGCACCGGCTGGGTGGAGAGCAGAGCTTTGAGTTCTGCAAACGCTGCGTCAGCTTCTGGAGTCCACTCGAACTTGTCAGACTTCTTCATCAGTCGATAAAGAGGCAACGCTTTCTCACCAAGTCGAGAAATGAATCGACTTAGAGCGGCCAAGCAACCTGTGAGCTTCTGGACATCGTGTATACGCACGGGGCGCTTCATCCGGAGTATGGTGCCAACTTTCTCGGGGTTAGCGTCGATTCCTCGTTCGGAAACGAGAAAACCGAGTAACTTTCCACCTGGAACTCCGAATGTGCATTTTGATGGATTGAGCTTGATATCATATCTCCTGAGGTTAGCAAAGGTTTCAGCAAGGTCAGTCAGTAGGTCGGAACCTTTCCGTGACTTAACCACAATATCATCCATGTATGCTTCTACGTTCCGACTGATCTGAGTGAGCAAACACTTCTGAATCATCCTCATGAACGTGGCTCCAGCATTCTTGAGGACGAAGGGCATGGTGACATAACAGAAGCACCCAAATGGGGTGATGAAAGCCGTTTTGATCTCGTCAGGTCCATACAGACGGATCTGATGGTACCCTGAATAAGCATCTAGAAAAGACAAACGCTCACATCCCGCGGTCGAGTCCACTATCTGGTCGATGCGGGGGAGAGGGAAATGATCTTTTGGGCAGGCCCGATTGATATGTTTGAAATCAATGCACATGCGAAGTGACTTGTCCTTCTTGGGGACCATGACGACATTGGCGAGCCACTCGGAGTGGTAAATCTCTCGGATGAACTCCGCTGCTAAGAGCCGAGCCACCTCCTCGCCAATGGCTTTCCTCTTCTGGACGGCGGACCGTCGAAGATGTTCTTTCACAGGTTTGAATTTCGGGTCGACTCGCAGACGGTGCTCAGCCAGCCCCCTGGGAACTCCAGGCATGTCAGAAGGCTTCCATGCAAAGACGTCCCAGTTCTCACGGAGGAACTGGACGAGCGCTTCTCCCTATTTGGAGTCGAGCATCGTCGAGATGTGAGTCGGAGCAGCGTCGGGGTCGGTCGGGTGAATGTGAGCCGTCTTTGTTTCACCGGTCGACTGAAAAGCTGACTCTGAAGCAGGCTTCTTGGCCCGTAGCAATTCACTCGGATCGGCAGTCTTTTGGTACTCTTGCAGCTCGACCACTGCCATCTGAGCATCTGCAATCTTTGAGCCTTTCTGAAAGCACTCTTCTGCCTTCTTCCGATTGCCTGTAACAGTGATTACCCCTTTAGGGCCAGGCATCTTCAGTTTGAGGTACACGTAACATGGTCGAGCCATGAAGCGTGCGTAAGCTGGCCTGCCCAAAATGGCATGATAAGCACTTTGGAAGTCCACAACCTCGAATGTCAACTTTTCCTTGCGGTAATTCTTTGAATCACCGAAAACCACATCAAGAGCAATCTGGCCGAGTGATTCGGCTTTCTTGCCAGGAATGACTCCGTGGAAGCTCATGTTACTGGTGCTCAGTCTGGACATCGGAATGCCCATTCCTTTCAAAGTTTCGGCGTACAATATGTTCAGACCACTGCCACCATCCATCAAGACTTTGGTCAGTCGAGTGCCTTCGACAATTGGGTCGACCACCAACGCTTGCCTCCCAGGGGTGGCAATGTGCGTAGGGTGATCAGACTGGTCGAACGTGATGGCAGTCTGAGACCACTTCAGATAACTGGGTGTTGCCGGAGCGACCATATTCACCTCACGGTTGATGACTTTCAGTCGACATCGGCAAAAATCATCAGGGTGGAATTGACTTGGGGGTATCCATCGTCACTGTCTTCCTTGTCCTCAACTCTGTCCGACTCTCTTTCCTTGTCTTTGGGCTGTTTGCCCTGAAACTGCTGGATCAGGAGTCGACACTGTCGAGTGGTATGCTTTGGGTAAATGAAATTACCCTCTTCATCTTTCTTGGTGTGGATGTGGCATGGCAGATCCAAAACATCATTTCCATCTTGATCCTTGACTTTCTTGGGCTTCCAGGGGCCTTTGGGTTTTCCCTTGAAGTTTCCCTGGGCTACGGCCAGGGCCTCCCCAGGAGCGGCTGGCTCGGCCTTCCGCTTCTGTTTCCGACTGGAGTTTCGTCCGGTTTCTTGGGCGACTGCCTTGAGCTTGCCGCTTCGGAGTCGATCTTCGTCTTCACCATTAGCGTAGTTGGTGGGAATCTCCATCATCCGATTCAGAGACATCTCTCCAGTTCGGCCGAACTTCAAATTCAACTCTCTGTATTTAACGCCTTCCTTGAAGGCACAAACTGCTTGATGGTCTGGCACATTCTCAACCGAGTGATGCAGTGTGATCCACCTCTGGATGTATTCCCTCAGGGTTTCGTTCGGCTTCTGCACACAAGACCGCAACTCTGTAAGGCCCGCAGGTCGCTTGCATGTTCCTTCAAAGGTTGTGACAAACACTCGGGAGAGGTCCTCCCAGGTGTAGATGCTGCTGGGTGCCAACTGATTCAGCCACGCCCTGGCTGAGCCCTCTAACATGAGAGGCAAATGCTTCATGGCCACCTCATCGTTGCCGCCGCCAATCTGTACAGCCACTCGGTAATCTTCGAGCCAAGTGTCAGGCTTAGATTCACCGGTGAACTTGCTGACCCCAGTCGCCAGCCTGAAATTGGGAGGAATCACTACGGCCCTGATGGCTCGACTGAAACACTCTGGCCCTGAAACACGTGCTCTGCTGCTGGCGGGCGCATCTCTGTTCTGGCCTTCCCGATGAGCCATGTTCCTGTCAACCAAGCCTTGAACGAGGACAGACCTCGCGTCAAAGCCTGGGTCCCTAGGGTCGACTGGAATCCTCTGCCCGACACTACGAGGGCGTCTGTCATCTTGCCGTCGAGGCGCATATGACCCACTCCTCGGGGGAGGGGTTGGCACTCGACGTCGATCATCACGGTCGAATCGGTGATCATACTGCTCATTCCTCCTGTACTGATCATGCCGGTCGCCACGTCCCTCACGCCTCGGGGGCGATCTCGGGCTGTGAGCCGACTCGACTGTACCCGTTGCGACGGATCGACTGTGGATCCTATTCCGCGACTGAGAGACAGCAGAATTCTGGTTTCCCGCCGCCCGGAGCAGTGCTCTGATCTGCAACAAGCCTCTGCCCGCCTCCGACTGGGAGGGCTGAATTGATTCTGCTATACGGGCCGCAGCGGCCAAATTCTGAACTGGGGTTCGGTATACCTGCGGCGGCGGGAAGAGCTAACGCCGACTGGACTCGGGAGCTTGCTGACGTCGACTGGACTCGGGAGCCCGCTGACGCGCTTGCTCGTCGAGTATCTGCTGGAGATTCTCCAGTCGAGTGCACTCGGCCAGGTTAGCCAAGCGCGCGTCCTCCAAGGCCCGGGCCTCGGGGGTTTCTCCGACAATAGGAGTGTGGAGCGCGTCCATGTTCCGACGGCGAAGCTCCTCTCGCTGTAATGATGTGAGAGGTTCGGGGAGATACTCATCATGGGGATGCGACGAGTCGCCCCCACCCGCGCCTCCACCAGCGCGAGGGAAACCAGGAGGACTGTGCGTCCCATCGACCGCCAGAACCTCAGCCGCTGGGTCGTTGCTGTCGCACTCGGATGCGGTCTCCGCGGAGCCAGTCGACAGGTCGAATAGGCCGTAGAGGGATTCGTCGGGCTCGATCGCCGCGACTTGCGGGGTGGCCAACTGGCGAGCCACGGCATGTCTCACCCACCTCTGAAGTCTCGACCGACCGGAGCGCTTGCGCCGGTGGGAGGCAGAGCGGGGAGACGATACGGGGGCCGACCGATATTGGGTCGACGGTTGCCGCAGGAGGACGCCACGAATGCATGCGCGGAAATGCGTCGCACCGCGGACGGGGAGCGCGTCGACGTCGAGTGGCGCCTCCTGAAGCCAGGCGGAGTCGTCGGCGATGAACGTGAGCGCGCCGAGACGGAACTCGCGGCCCTCCACCAAAACTCCGCACGAAACCATGATCAAAGGGGATCGGAAAAATCGCAACTTCTCCAATCACGCGCTAAGACTGCTGCCCCACGGTGGGCGCCAACTGTCGTGGTTCTAACTCTGACAGTGATGTAGGGGGGTAGGTATGGAGAGGCTAGATCTCAGCTATTGGGAAGTTTTAAACACACCAAGATGTACGAGTTCAGGCCCTTCGCGGAGGAAGTAACAGCCCTACGTCTCGGTGCCCGGAGGCGGTCGACTGGATTACTGGCATGTGAATAACAGGGGTGCGAACCCTTCATACTGAGGAGGGGGGTGGCTTATATAGAGTTCGCCGGCCCTCTCCTGCCCCCAGTAATGCAGGGTTTAAGGTACATTTAAGGTTGGGCGTTACTGGTAACGCCCCTAGTAAAGTGCTATAATGACCATAAAGACTACTTAATACCCGACCGTTTGCCTGCGGAGCGACTTCGGTCGAGTGGCTAGCTTCATGGTCGAGTGAAGATCACTTGGTCGAGTGTCTTGAACCCGTCGAGTGGGATACCTTCGAGTCGAGGAAAAGGTGACTTCTCCTAGGGGTGTCCTAGGGTAAGACTCTTTGTCAGGTCCGTGTCCCTACCTTAGGTACATGTCTTCATCATTAGTTGCGAGATGAAGTATTACGAAACGAGTAAACAGACTTGCCGGTAATGAGATTGAACTAGGTATTGAAATACCGACGATCGAATCTCGGGCAAGTAACATACCGATGACAAAGGGAACAACGTATGTTGTTATGCGGTCTGACCGATAAAGATCTTCGTAGAATATGTGGGAGCCAATATGAGCATCCAGGTTCCGCTGTTGGTTATTGACCGGAGACATGTCTCGGTCATGTCTACATTGTTCTCGAACCCGTAGGGTCCGCACGCTTAAGGTTTTGATGACAGTTATATTATGAGTTTATGAGTTTTGATGTACCGAAGTTAGTTCGGAGTCCCGGATGTGATCACGGACATAACGAGGAGTCTCGAAATGGTCGAGACATAAAGATTGATATATTGGACGGATATATTCGGACACCGGAAGTGTTCCGGGTGATTTCGGAGAAAACTGGAGTACCGGAGGGTTACCGGAACCCCCCCGGGAGAAGTAATGGGCCATATGGGCCTTAGTGGAGAGAGAGAAGGGCAGCCAGGGTGGGCCGCGCGCCTCCTCCCCCCTGGTCCGAATTGGACTAGGAGAGGGGGGCGGCGCCCCCCTTTCCTTCTCCTTCCCCACTTCCTTTCCCCCTCCTAGTAGGAGTCCTACTCCTACTAGGAGGAGGACTCCTCCTTGGCGTGCCAATAGGGCCGGCCGGCCTCCTCCCCCTCTGGAGCCGCCACCACCTCCACCTCCGGAGGCATGGCAAGCTGTGATGGCCGCTACCAACGCCAACACGCAGATGCTTATGCAACTCTTGCAAGAGCGCAACCAATGAAATCAAGGCCATGGCAACAATCAGAATCAGTTTGCTACACTCAACCAGTTCCTCGCAAACCAGCCAAAGACCTTCAGTAACTGTGTCGAGGCCACAGACGCTGATGATTGGCTCGTGGATATCTGCAAACATTTCGAGTGCAACAACGTCAGGCCTGAGGACTTTGTCAAGTTTGCCTCGTTCCAACTCAAAGACCAAGCTGCAGAGTGGTATCAGCAATACAAAGATTCCAGAGGAGGTCGTGTGATTACCTGGGATGAATTCCGCCAAGACTTCAAAGCTCACCACATTCCTCAGAGTGTTGTTGAGAGCAAGCGTGAGGAGTTCCGCGATCTGAAGCAAGGTAGCTTGTCTATTTACCAGTACAACATCATGTTCCAGAAACTCGCTCGTTTCGCTAAGCAAGACGTCCCTGATGAGAAGAACATGATTTATCAGTTCAGAGGTGGCCTCAGAGAAGATCTGCAACTAGCTCTTGTACTTTTTGAGCCGAAGAAGTACGATGAATTCTACAACATGGCACTGAAACAAGAGGCTGCTCAACTCAAGTGCGATGCTTCCAAGAAGAGAGTCATGAAGGAAATATGCCCTAGAGGCAATAATAATGTTATTATTTTATTTCCTTATATCATGATAAATGTTTATTATTCATGCTAGAATTGTATTTTTCGGAAACATAATACTTGTGTGAATACATAGACAAACTAAACGTCACTAGTATGCCTCTACTTGACTAGCTCGTTAATCAAAGATGGCTATGTTTCCTAACCATAGACATGTGTTGTCATTTGATTAACGGGATCACATTATTAGGAGAATGATGTGATTGACATGACCCATTCCATTAGCTTAGCACCCGATCGTTTAGTATGTTGCTATTGCTTTCTTCATGACTTATACATGTTCCTATGACTATGAGATTATGCAACTCCCGTTTGCCGGAGGAACACTTTGTGTGCTACCAAACGTCACAACGTAACTGGGTGATTATAAAGGAGCTCTACAGGTGTCTCCAAAGGTAAATGTTGGGTTGGCGTATTTCAAGATTAGGATTTGTCACTCCGATTGTCGGAGAGGTATCTCTGGGCCCTCTCGGTAATGCACATCACATAAGCCTTGCAAGCATTGCGACTAATGAGTTAGTTGCAAGATGAAGTATTACGAAACGAGTAAACAGACTTGCCGGTAACGAGATTGAACTAGGTATTGAAATACCGACGATCGAATCTCGGGCAAGTAACATACCGATGACAAAGGGAACAACGTATGTTGTTATGCGATCTGACCGATAAAGATCTTCGTAGAATATGTGGGAGCCAATATGAGCATCCAGGTTCCGCTATTGGTTATTGACCGGAGACATGTCTCGGTCATGTCTACATTGTTCTCGAACCCGTAGGGTCCGCACGCTTAAGGTTTCGATGACAGTTATATTATGAGTTTTGATGTACCGAAGTTATTTCGGAGTCCCAGATGTGATCACGGACATAACGAGGAGTCTTGAAATGGTCGAGACATAAAGATTGATATATTGGACGGATATATTCGAACACCGGAAGTGTTCCGGGTTATTTCGGAGAAAACCGGAGTACCGGAGGGTTACCGGAACACCCCCGGGAGAAGTAATGGGCCATATGGGCCTTAGTGGAGAGAGAGAAGGGCAGCCAGGGTGGGCCGCGCGCCTCCTCCCGCCTGGTCCGAATTGGACTAGGAGAGGGGGGGGGGGCGGCGCCCCCCTTTCCTTCTCCTTCCCCACTTCCTTTCCCCCTCCTAGTAGGAGTCATACTCCTACTAGGAGGAGGACTCCTCCTTGGCGCGCCAATAGGGCCGGCCGGCCTCCTCCCCTTGCTCCTTTATATACGGGGGCAGGGGGCACCCCTAGACACACAAGTTGATCCTCGTGATCGTTTTCTTAGCCGTGTGCGGTGCCCCTTCCACCATAATCCTCGATAATATTGTAGCGGTGCTTAGGCGAAGCCCTGCGACGATAGAACATCAAGATCGTCACCACACCGTCGTGCTGACGGAACTCTTCCCTGACACTTTGGTGGATCGGAGTCCGGGGATCGTCATCGAGCTGAACGTGTGATAAAACTCGGAGGTGCCGTAGTTTCGGTGCTTGATCGGTTGGGCCGTGAAGACGTACGACTACATCAACCGCATTGTGCTAACGCTTCCGCTGTCGATCTACAAGGGTACGTAGATCACACTCTCCCCTCTCGTTGCTATGCATCGCCATGATCTTGTGTGTGCGTAGGAATTTTTTTGAAATTACTACGTTCCCCAACAGTGGTATCAGAGCCTAGGTTTTATGAGTTGATGTTATATGCATGAGTAGAACACAAGTGAGTTGTGGGCGATATAGGTCATACTGCTTACCAGCATGTCATACTTTGGTTCAGTGGTATTGTTGGACGAAGCGGCCCGGACCGACATTACGCTTACGCTTACGCGAGACCGGTTCTCCCGACGTGCTTTGCACAAAGGTGGCTAGCGGGTGTCAGTTTCTCCAACTTTAGTTGAACCGAGTGTGACTACGCCCGGTCCTTGCGAAGGTTAAAACAGCACCAACTTGACAAACTATCGTTGTGGTTTTGATGCGTAGGTAAGATTGGTTCTTACTTAAGCCCGTAGCAGCCACGTAAAACTTGCAACAACAAATTAGATGACGTCTAACTTGTTTTTGCAGGGCATGTTGTGATGTGATATGGTCAAGACATGATGCTAAATTTTATTGTATGAGATGATCATGTTTTGTAACCGAGTTATCGGCAACTGGTAGGAGCCATATGGTTGTCGCTTTATTGTATGCAATGCAATTGTGCTGTAATGCTTTACTTTATCACTAAGCGGTAGCGATAGTCGTGGAAGCATAAGATTGGCGAGACGATAACGATGATACGATGGTGATCAAGGTGTCGCGCCGGTGACGATGGTGATCATGACGATGCTTCGAAGATGGAGATCACAAGCACAAGATGATGATGGCCATATCATATCACTTATATTGATTGCATGTGATGTTTATCTTTTATGCATCTTATCTTACTTTGTTTGACGGTAGCATTTTAAGATGATCTCTCACTAATTATCAAGAAGTGTTCTCCCTGAGTATGCACCGTTGCGAAAGTTCTTCGTGCTGAGACACCACGTGATGATCGGGTGTGATAGGCTCTACGTTCAAATACAACGGGTGCAAAACAGTTGCACACGCGGAATACTCAGGTTATACTTGACGAGCCAAGCATATACAGATATGGCCTCGGAACACGGAGACCGAAAGGTCGAGCGTGAATCATATAGTAGATATGATCAACATAGTGATGTTCACCAATGAAACTACTCCATCTCACGTGATGATTGGACATGGTTTAGTTGATTTGGATCACGTAATCACTTAGAGGATTAGAGGGATGTCTATCTAAGTGGGAGTTCTTTAGTAATATGATTAATTGAACCTAAATTTATCATGAACTTAGTACCTGATAGTATCTTGCTTGTTTATGTTTGATTGTAGATAGATGGCCCGTGCTGTTGTTCCGTTGAATTTTAATGCGTTCCTTGAGAAAGCAAAGTTGAAAGATGATGGTATCAATTACACGGACTGGGTCCGTAACTTGAGGATTATCCTCATTGCTGCACAGAAGAATTACGTCCTGGAAGCACCGCTGGGTGCCAGGCCTGCTGCTGGAGCAACACCAGATGTTATGAACGTCTGGCAGAGCAAAGCTGATGACTACTCGATAGTTCAGTGTGCCATGCTTTATGGCTTAGAATCGGGACTTCAACGACGTTTTGAACGTCATGGAGCATATGAGATGTTCCAGGAGTTGAAGTTAATATTTCAAGAAAATGCCCGGATTGAGAGATATGAAGTCTCCAATAAGTTCTATAGCTGCAAGATGGAGGAGAACAGTTCTGTCAGTGAGCATATACTCAAAATGTCTGGGTATAATAATAACTTGATTCAATTGGGAGTTAATCTTCAAGATGATTGCGTCATTGACAGAATTCTCCAATCACTGCCACCAAGCTACAAGAGCTTCGTGATGAACTATAATATGCAAGGGATGAATAAGACTATTCCCGAGCTCTTCGCAATGCTGAAAGCTGCGGAGGTAGAAATCAAGAAGGAGCATCAAGTGTTGATGGTCAACAAGACCACTAGTTTCAAGAAAAAGGGCAAAGGGAAGAAGAAGGGGAACTTCAAAAAGAACAGCAAGCAAGTTGCTACTCAAGAGAAGAAACCCAAACCTGGACCTAAGCCTGAAACTGAGTGCTTCTACTGCAAGCAGACTGGTCACTGGAAGCGGAACTGCCCCAAGTATTTGGCGGATAAGAAGGATGGCAAGGTGAACAAAGGTATATGTGATATACATGTTATTGATGTGTACCTTACTAATGCTCGCAGTAGCACCTGGGTATTTGATACTGGTTTTGTTGCTAATATTTGCAACTCGAAACAGGGACTACGGATTAAGCGAAGATTGGCTAAGGACGAGGTGACGATGCGCGTGGGAAATGGTTCCAAAGTCGATGTGATCGCGGTCGGCACGCTACCTCTACATCTACCTTCGGGATTAGTATTAGACCTAAATAATTGTTATTTGGTGCCAGCGTTAAGCATGAACATTATATCTAGATCTTGTTTGATGCGAGACGGTTATTCATTTAAATCAGAGAATAATGGTTGTTCTATTTATATGAGTAATATCTTTTATGGTCATGCACCCTTAAAGAGTGGTCTATTCTTATTAAATCTCGATAGTAGTGACACACATATTCATACTATTGAAGCCAAAAGATGCAGAGTTGATAATGATAGTGCAACTTATTTGTGGCACTGCCGTTTGGGTCATATCGGTGTAAAGTGCATGAAGAAACTCCATACTGATGGACTTTTGGAACCACTTGATTATGAATCACTTGGTACTTGCGAACCGTGCCTTATGGGTAAGATGACAAAAACACCGTTCTCCGGTACTATGGAGAGAGCAACAGATTTGTTGGAAATCATACATACAGATGTATGTGGTCCAATGAATGTTGAGGCTCGTGGCGGATATCATTATTTTCTCACCTTCACAGATGACTTAAGCAGATATGGGTATATCTACTTAATGAAACATAAGTCTGAAACGTTTGAAAAGTTCAAAGAATTTCAGAGTGAAGTTGAAAATCATCATAACAAGAAAATAAAATTCCTACGATTTGATCATGGAGAATATTTGAGTTACGAGTTTGGTGTACATTTGAAACAATGCAGAATAGTTTCGCAACTCACGCCACCCGGAACACCACAGCGTAATGGTGTGTCCGAACGTCGTAATCGTACTTTACTTGATATGGTGCGATCTATGATGTCTCTTACTGATTTACCGCTATCGTTTTGGGGTTATGCTCTAGAGACGGCCGCATTCACATTAAATAGGGCACCATCAAAATCCGTTGAGACGACGCCTTATGAACTGTGGTTTGGCAAGAAACCAAAGTTGTCGTTTCTGAAAGTTTGGGTTTGCGATGCTTATGTGAAAAAGCTTCAACCTGATAAGCTCGAACCCAAATCGGAGAAAGGTATCTTCATAGGATATCCAAAGAAACTATTGGATACACCTTCTATCACAGATCCGAAGGCAAGACTTTTGTTGCTAAATTCGGAAACTTTCTAGAGAAGGAGTTTCTCTCGAAAGAAGCGAGTGGGAGGAAAGTAGAACTTGATGAGGTAACTGTACCTGCTCCTTTATTGGAAAGTAGTACATCACAGAAACCAGTTTCCGTGACACCTACACCAATTAGTGAGGAAGCTAATGATGATGATCATGAAACTTTAGAACAAGATACTACTGAACCTCGTAGATCAACCAGAGTAAGATCCGCACCAGAGTGGTACGGTAATCCTGTTCTGGAAGTCATGCTACTAGATCATGATGAACCTACGAACTATGGAGAAGCGATGGTGAGCCCAGATTCCGCAAAATGGCTTGAAGCCATGAAATCTGAGATGGGATCCATGTATGAGAACAAAGTATGGACTTTGGTTGACTTGCCCAATGATCGGCAAGCAATTGAGAATAAATGGATCTTCAAGAAGAAGACTGACGCTGACGGTAATGTTACTGTCTACAAAGCTCGACTTGTCGCAAAAGGTTTTCGACAAGTTCAAGGGATTGACTACGATGAGACCTTCTCACCCGTAGCGATGCTTAAGTTTGTCCGAATCATGTTAGCAATTGCCGCAATTTATGATTATGAAATTTGGCAGATGGATGTCAAAACTGCATTCCTGAATGGATTTCTGGAAGAAGAGTTGTATATGATGCAGCCAGAAGGTTTTGTTGATCCAAAGGGAGCTAACAAAGTGTGCAAGCTCCAGTGATCCATTTATGGACTCGTGCAAGCATCTCGGAGTTGGAATAAATGCTTTGATAGTGTGATCAAAGCATTTGGTTTTGTACAGACTTTTGGAGAAGCCTGTATTTACAAGAAAGTGAGTGGGAGCTCTGTAGCATTTCTGATATTATATTTAGATGACATATTACTAATCGGAAATGATATAGAATTTCTGGATAGCATAAAGGGATACTTGAATAAGAGTTTTTCAATGAAAGACCTTAGTGAAGCTGCTTACATATTGGGCATTAAGATCTATAGAGACAGATCAAGACGCTTAATTGGACTTTCACAAAGCACATACCTTGACAAAGTTTTGAAAAAGTTCAAAATGGATCAAGCAAAGAAAGGATTCTTGCCTGTGTTACAAGGTGTGAAATTGAGTAAGACTCAATGCCCGACCAATGCAGAAGATAGAGAGAAAATGAAAGATGTTCCCTATGCTTCAGCCATAGGCTCTATCATGTATGCAATGCTGTGTACCAGACCTGATGTGTGTCTTGCTATAAGTCTAGCAGGGAGGTACCAAAGTAATCCAGGAGTGGATCACTGGACAATGGTCAAGAACATCCTGAAATACCTGAAAAGGACTAAGGATATGTTTCTCATATATGGAGGTGACAAAGAGCTCATCGCAAATGGTTACGTTGATGCAAGCTTTGACACTGATCCGGACGATTCTAAATCGCAAACCGGATACGTGTTTACATTAAACGGTGGAGCTATCAGTTGGTGCAGTTCTAAACAAAGCATTGTGGCAGGATCTACATGTGAAGCGGAGTACATAGCTGCTTCGGAAGCAGCAAACGAAGAAGTCTGGATGATGGAGTTCATATCCAATCTAGGTGTCATGCCTAGTGCATCGGGTCCAATGAAAATCTTTTGTGACAATACTGGTGCAATTGCCTTGGCAAAGGAATCCAGATTTCACAAGAGAACCAAGCACATCAAGAGATGCTTCAATTCCATCCGGGATCTAGTCCACGTGGGAGACATAGAGATTTGCAAGATACATACGGATCTGAATGTTGCAGACCCGTTGACTAAGCCTCTTCCACGAGCAAAACATGATTAGCACCAAAGCTCCATGGGTGTTAGAATCATTACTGTGTAATCTAGATTATTGACTCTAGTGCAAGTGGGAGACTGAAGGAAATATGCCCTAGAGGCAATAATAATGTTATTATTTTATTTCCTTATATCATGATAAATGTTTATTATTCATGCTAGAATTGTATTACCCGGAAACACAATACTTGTGTGAATACATAGACAAACTAAGCAAGTAGCTTGTCTATTTACCAGTACAACATCATGTTCCAGAAACTCGCTCGTTTCGCTAAGCAAGACGTCCCTGATGAGAAGAACATGATTTATCAGTTCAGAGGTGGCCTCAGAGAAGATCTGCAACTAGCTCTTGTACTTTTTGAGCCGAAGAAGTACGATGAATTCTACAACATGGCACTGAAACAAGAGGCTGCTCAACTCAAGTGCGATGCTTCCAAGAAGAGAGTCATGAAGGAAATATGCCCTAGAGGCAATAATAATGTTATTATTTTATTTCCTTATATCATGATAAATGTTTATTATTCATGCTAGAATTGTATTTTTTGGAAACATAATACTTGTGTGAATACATAGACAAACTAAACGTCACTAGTATGCCTCTACTTGACTAGCTCGTTAATCAAAGATGGCTATGTTTCCTAACCATAGACATGTGTTGTCATTTGATTAACGGGATCACATTATTAGGAGAATGATGTGATTGACATGACCCATTCCATTAGCTTAGCACCCGATCGTTTAGTATGTTGCTATTGCTTTCTTCATGACTTATACATGTTCCTATGACTATGAGATTATGCAACTCCCGTTTGCCGGAGGAACACTTTGTGTGCTACCAAACGTCACAACGTAACTGGGTGATTATAAAGGAGCTCTACAGGTGTCTCCAAAGGTAAATGTTGGGTTGGCGTATTTCAAGATTAGGATTTGTCACTCCGATTGTCGGAGAGGTATCTCTGGGCCCTCTCGGTAATGCACATCACATAAGCCTTGCAAGCATTGCGACTAATGAGTTAGTTGCAAGATGAAGTATTACGAAACGAGTAAACAGACTTGCCGGTAACGAGATTGAACTAGGTATTGAAATACCGACGATCGAATCTCGGGCAAGTAACATACCGATGACAAAGGGAACAACGTATGTTGTTATGCGGTCTGACCGATAAAGATCTTCGTAGAATATGTGGGAGCCAATATGAGCATCCAGGTTCCGTTATTGGTTATTGACCGGAGACATGTCTCAGTCATGTCTACATTGTTCTCGAACCCGTAGGGTCCGCACGCTTAAGGTTTCGATGACAGTTATATTATGAGTTTATAAGTTTTGATGTACCGAAGTTAGTTCGGAGTCCCAGATGTGATCACGGACATAACGAGGAGTCTCGAAATGGTCGAGACATAAAGATTGATATATTGGACGGATATATTCGGACACCGGAAGTGTTCCGGGTGATTTCGGAGAAAACCGGAGTATCGGAGGGTTACCGGAACCCCCCGGGGAGAAGTAATGGGCCATATGGGCCTTAGTGGAGAGAGAGAAGGGCAGCCAGGGTGGGCCGCATGCCTCCTCCCCCTGGTACGAATTGGACTAGGAGAGGGGGGCGGCGCCCCCCTTTCCTTCTCCTTCCCCACTTCCTTTCCCCCTCCTAGTAGGAGTCCTACTCCTACTAGGAGGAGGACTCCTCCTTGGCGCGCCAATAGGGCCGGCCGGCCTCCTCCCCTTGCTCCTTTATATACGGGGGTAGGGGGCACCCCTAGACACACAAGTTGATCCTCGTGATCGTTTTCTTAGCCGTGTGCGGTGCCCCCTTCCACCATAATCCTCGATAATATTGTAGCGGTGCTTAGGCGAAGCCCTGCGACAGTAGAACATCAAGATCGTCACCACGCCGTCGTGCTGACGGAACTCTTACCCGACACTTTGCTGGATCGGAGTCCGGGGATCGTCATCGAGCTGAACGTGTGTGAAAGGATCGATATGGTTGACTAGAGGGGGGGGTTGAATAGGCAACTACCAATTTTTACTTTTCTTTACCAAATTAAACTTTGCATCAAAGTAGGTTGTCTAGATGTTCAACTAGGTGAGCAACCTATATGATGCAGTAACAACAAGCATACAAGCAAGCAAGGGAAGAAACACTAAAGAGCTTGCACAAGTAAAGGTAAGAGATAACCAAGAGTGGATCCGGTTAAGACGAGGATGTGTTACTGAAGTTCCTTCCTTTTGAGGGGAAGTACGTCTCCGTTGGAGCGGTGTGGAGGCACAATGCTCCCCAAGAATCCACTAGGGCCACCGTATTCTCCTCACGCCCTCACACAATACGAGATGCCGTGATTCCACTATTGGTGCCCTTGAAGGCGGCGACTGAACCTTTACAAACAAGGTTGGGGCAATCTCCACAACTTAATCGGAGGCTCCCAACAAGACCACGAAGCTTCACCACAATGGACTATGGCTCCGTGGTGACCTCAACCGTCTAGGGTGCTCAAACACCCAAGAGTAACAAGATCCGCTAGGGATGAGTGGGGGAATCGAAAATTTCTTGGTGGAAGTGTAGATCGGGGCCTTCTCAACCACTCCCGAGCAAATCAACAAGTTTGATTGGCTAGAGAGATAGATCGGGCAAAAATGGAGCTTGGAGCATTTAATGGAGCTTGAGCAATAAATGGAGCTTGGGGGAGGAAGAGGTAGGTCAAAGAGAAGAAGGGGACTCCCTTTTATAGTGGGGGCAACAATCCAACCGTTGCCCCCCACCAACCAGCTCCGCACAGGGCGGTACTACCGCTGAGAGGGGGCGGTACTACCGCCAGGACAGCGGTACTGCCGCGCCAGCCAGCGGCACTGCCGCGCAGAGGAGACTAGTAGGAAAGGACCCAACCACGGTACTACCGCGGTGGTAGGGACGGTACTACCGCTCCTAGAACGGTACTACTGCCTCTACAACCGCGACTAGTGCCGCAAAACCCGACACGAGAAAAAGACCTCTCGAATCGAGGCGGTAGGAGCCAGACTGCCCAGCGGTACTACGGCAGCGGGGTCACGAGCGGTACTACCGCTGTGGAGCGGTACTACCGCTTGTGACCCTTCGGCCGTACTACCACTGGCAGTGCGGTACTACCGCTGGGGCACAAAAGAGAGAGAGAGAATCTCTCAAAGATGCTGAGGACGAGGCGGAGGTGCCAGGCACCCCAGCGGTACTACTGCTGTGGAGCCACGGGCGGTAATACCGCTGTGGAGCGGTACTGCCGCTTGTGGCTCCTCAGCGGTACTACCGCTGGGTTGCGCGGTACTACCGCTTGGACCCAGACAGGACAAGGAAGAGAGGAGAGATCTCTTCAATGGAATGGAGACGCTCGGAGGGTGTGAAGCTGATGTGTACATGATGATTCCACCCACCCCAGTGGACCCCCTCTTGATAGTACGGTGCCCTCTACGCAACTAGTCCACCGAGAAAGAAACGAAAGAGCTACACCATCTTGAAATACACTCCGAGGGGAAGAAAGCGTCTCGTGCCAGGGGAGAATCTGTGAATTATTCAAAGCACAAGATTAGTCCGCAAACATGTTATCATCAATCACCAAAACTACCTTGAGAGAGATATGCCGTAACAGTGTGCTAAAACTCGGAGGTGCCGTAGTTTCGGTGCTTGATCGGTTGGGCCATGAAGACGTACGACTACATCAACCGCGTTGTGCTAACGCTTCCGCTGTCGGTCTACAAGGGTACGTAGATCACACTCTCCCCTCTCGTTGCTATGCATCACCATGATCTTGTGTGTGCGTAGGAATTTTTTTGAAATTACTACGTTCCCCAACAAGTCAGGGATGCAACTCCTTCTTCTTCCTCAACTCAAGTGGCAGCTAAGCAGCAAAAGTATTGGTTGCCTCCTCCACCATTCTGTCAGCCTTATCAGCAGAAGAGCAAAGGTGGCAATGGATCTTCCCACCCACCCAACCCAGGCTTTCAGAACAAGACTTCGTCTCATGCTCCAAGGTCAAGTGCTCCGTATCACCGGTCGCTTTCTGAGGTCACGTGCAACAAGTGTCAGCAGAAGGGTCACTATGCAAACAAATGCTTCAATCAGAGGCGTCTTCCTCCCCCTCCTCCTGGGAGATCTGCAAGGAATGCAGTGGTCAAGCATAATCCCAAGTTTGCAAAGGTCAACATGATGAACGCAGCTCAGGCAGAGGACTCGTCAGAAGTGATTATGGGTAACCTTCCTGTTAACGATATTCCTGCATAAGTTCTCTTTGGCACTGGTGCATCACATTGTTTCATCTCAAGACCATTTGCATCTAAGCATGAGTTGGCTTTCCAAGATTTGCATAGTCCGTTAGCAGTTGTCTCACCGGGTAAATGCTTGCACACAAGCTACGTGGTTCCTGATGTTTCTATCACGTTGGGCGACTACAAATTTGTAGCTTCTCCTATTGTTCTTGGTGACTCGGATATTGATCTTATTCTCAGAATGGACTGGCTTTCTAAGCACAAGGCTCAGCTTGATTGTGCTGCCAGGCAGATTCAATTGACACATTCGTCTGAGGATGTGATCGTCTTTGCCGCTCGTGATGATACCATTCGACTGTTTTCTCTCAATGAGAAGGGCGAGTTGGATGCCATCTCACAGATTCCAGTCATTTGTGACTATCAAGACGTCTTTCCAGAAGAGCTTCCGGGAATGCCTCCTCACCGTCCAGTTGAATTCTTTATTGATCTTAAGCCTGGCACGGAACCTGTGTGCAAACGTCCTTACAAGCTTGGACCAGAAGAGTTGAAGGAGCTAAAGAAACAACTCGATATTCAAGAGAGTATGGGTCTCATTCGACCAAGTTCTTCTCCTTAGGGTTGTGGTGTTCTTTTTGTCAAGAAGAAGGATGGAACGGACCGACTTTGTGTCGACTACCGTCCATTGAACAAGAAGACCATAAAGAACAAGTACCCACTTCCCAACATCAACGAGCTTTTTGAACAACTCAAGGGTGCTCAAGTATTCTCCAAGCTTGACCTTTGTATGGGCTATGATCAGATTCGCATTCGTGAACAAGATATCCCCAAGACATCATTCAGAACAAGCTATGGTTCATATGAATACACTGTCATGTCTTTCGGCCTTGTCAATGCTCCTCCAACGTTCTCTCGCATGATGAACTTCATCTTCAACCCCTACACAAATGACTTCGTCTTGGTCTATCTCGATAACATTTTGGTATTTTCCAAGAACAAGGAGGATCATGCCAAGCACTTGAGATTGGTGCTGGACAAACTTAGAGAACATCAGTTCTATGCGAAGTTTTCAAAGTGCGAGTTTTGGCTCGATGAGGTTCTCTACCTTGGGCATATCATCTCCGCCAAGGGCATAGCTGTTAATCCTGAGAAGGTGTCTACAATTGTGAATTGGGATTCGCCTCGGAATGTGAAGCAACTCCGCAGCTTCCTTGGGCTCGCAAGCTATTGCCGAAGGTTAGTTGAGAATTTATCTACCATCGCGAAGCCTCTTTCCAGCCTCCTCCAGAAACATGTGAAGTATGTCTGGTCGCCTGAATGTGACATCGCTTTCAACACCCTCAAAGATAAGTTAGTCACAGCTCCAGTTCTGACTCCTCCTAATGAATCCAAACCATTCGAGGTTTTCTGTGATGCTTCCCTGCAGGTCTCGGTGCTGTGTTAATGCAAGAGAAGAAAGTTTTGGCCTATACCTCTCGCCAGTTGAAGCCCAACGAAAAGAACTACCCCACTCATGACCTCGAGTTGGCGGCAGTTGTCCATGCTCTTTTAACATGGAGACATCTCTTGTTGGGAAGGAAAGTGGACATCTTCACTGATCATAAGAGCCTCAAGTACATCTTCACTCAGCCCAACCTCAACCTCAGGCAGAATCTTTGGGTCGAGATGATTCAAGAGTATAATCCGAGTATTGAATATACTCCAGGCAAGGCCAATGTCATTGCTGATGCATTGAGCAGGAAGGCTTACTGCAACAGTTTGATTCCCAAGCCCTACCAACCAGAGCTTTGTGAAGCTTTCCGAAAAATTAATCTCCAAGTTGTTCCTCAAGGATTCCTTGCTAACCTCCAAGTCTCTCCTACTTTGGAAGATCAGATTCGCGAGGTTCAACTTCTTGATGCTATGGTGAAGAAGGTGAAGATTGGGATTGCCAAGAGTCAACCCAAGTACAAGTGCTATCGCCTTGATGACAAGGATACTCTATTCTTCGAGGATCGCATTGTTGTTCCTAAGGGTGGCCTTCGTAAAGTCATTATGAACGAGGCTCACAATTCACTCCTCTCTATTCACCCTAGAAGTACAAAGATGTACCATGACCTCAAGCAGTCGTATTGGTGGACTCGAATGAAGCGCGAGATTGCTCAGTTCATGAACGAATGTGATGTCTGCAGAAGGGTGAAAGTAGAACACCAACGACCAGCTGGTCTCCTCCAACCTCTTGCCATTCCAGAATGGAAGTTTGACCATATTGAGATGGACTTCGTGAATGGATTTCCAAAGTCCAAGCGTGGCAATGATGCTATCTTTGTTGTCATCGACAAGCTCACTAAAGTGGCTCATTTTCTTCCTATCAAAGAATCTATCACAACAGCTCAGTTGGCAGAGCTATATACCTCCAGGATTTTCTCCTTGCACGACATTCCGCAGTTGATATCTTCAGATCATGGAAGTATCTTTACCTCTAAGTTCTGGGACTCCTTTCAGAAGGCCATGGGCACCAACATTCGCTTCAGCACAACTTTTCATCCTCAAACTAGTGGCCAAGTCGAGAGGGTGAATCAAATTCTTGAAGATATGCTCAGGGCATGTGTCATTTCTTTCGGTATGAAGTGGGAAGATTGTCTTCCATATGCCGAGTTCTCCTACAACAACAGCTTCCAAGCGAGTTCGGGCAAGACCCCATTCGAGATCCTCTATGCCAGAAAGTGTCGTACTCCTCTTAACTGGTCAGAGACTGGTGAACGCCAACTACTTGGCAATGACTTGATCACAGAGGTTGAAGAAATGTGCAAAGTAATTCGTGAAAATCTCAAAGCCGTGCAATCGCGCCAGAAGAGTTACTATGATAGCAAGCATCGTGACTTGCCTTTCGAGATCGGAGACCATGTCTACCTCCGCGTCTCTCCAATAAAAGGTACTCGTTGCTTCGGTATCAAAGTGAAGCTTGCCCCTAGATACGTGGGTCCTTTCAAGATCATTGGCAAAAGAGGCGATCTCGCCTATCAACTTGAGCTTCCATCCAACTTTGCAAATGTGCACGACGTGTTTCACGTGTCTCAGCTCCGCAAGTGTTTCAAGACTCCTGACCACACCATCAACTTCAAAGAGATTCATCTCCAAGAAGACATGTCTTATCAGGAGCATCCCGTTGCTATTCTTCAAGAAACTGAGCGCAAGACTCGCAACAAGTCTATCAAATTCCTGAAAGTGAAGTGGTCACACCATTCTGACCGTGAAGCCACCTGGGAACGCGAGGACCACCTCCGTTCCGAATATCCGGAGTTTTTCCAGTCCTAGATCTCGGGACGAGATCCTTTCGTAGTGGTGGAGTGTTGTAACGCCCCGTATGTAACCTGCCATATTTGTATTCCAACTCTTGCCATTTTCGGCACTAAGTTATGATATTTCCTCGTTGTTGGGTTTTGTCGTCGTGTTGCTTTTGTCCTTGTCATGCATCTCACATCATGTCATCATGTGCATCGCATTGGCATACATGTTCGTCCCATGCATCTGAGCATTTTCCCCGTTGTCCGTTTTGCACTCCGGCACTCCTATGTCCTCCGATGTCCCCTTTTGCCTCTTTTCGTGTGCGGGTGTTAAATGTTCTCGGATTGTACCGAGACTTGCCAAGCGGCCTTGGTTTACTACCGGTAGACCGCCTGTCAAGTTTTGTGCCATTTGAACTTCGTTTGATACTCCAACGGTTAACCAAGGAACCGTAAAGGCCTCGTGTGTGTTGCAGCCCAACATCTCTCCAAAGTGGCCCAAAACCCAGCTAAACCCCCTCCATCATCTCGGTCGTTCGATCACGATCACGTGGCCGAAAACCGTGCTCAATTTAGAGTCTCCTAGCTCCTTCTATGTATAAATAGGTGCCTCCCCCGAAAATTCCGGATCAAACCCTAGCTCCCTCTCCCCTCCGCGTGGCCGGACGTGTCCGCCCGCCGTAGGACAGAAATCCCGCCGCCGCCGCCACGTGTCATCTCCTCATTCGCCGCCGCCCCACGCCCACATCACCGTGCTGCCACCCGCTCGCCCGCGCCGGCCCGAACCGACGTCACCTGCCGTCCGCGAGACGCCCCGCTCGCCCGCGCCGGCCTTCCCCGACGAGCTTGCGCCAGCGCCGCCACAACGCCCGACCCCGCCTCGCCCTGCCCTCGTCGCCGGCGAGCCCCGCGCCGACCCCGCGCCGCCCTCCGATCCAGATCCGGCGAGTTCTTCTTCTCCGGCGAGGCCCAACACGATCTCCGGCGAGAGCTTCCCCGGCCAACCTCGGGAAGAGTGCCCCCGATCCAGATCTGAAAATATTAGGGTTGACCTCCTTTCTCCCCTTAGTCCCCAATATTTTTAGCATACTTCATCACATCATAACTTTGCATCCGTGGCTCCATTTTGGGCGTGTAGCATATCAAATTGTTCGTCTCGATGTGCACTTCATTTCATTCCATTGCACCATGTTCATTTGAGTTCATCTTGATGCCCTAAATGCTGTTGCAAGAGTGCTATGTAATGTTAGTTTTAGATTCTTAACAGATTATGGACATTTGTCATTTTTGCCATTTTTAATGTGTGCCTCCTATGATCTTGAGCCCTACATGTGTTTTGTTGTATGCCATGCCATCTTTACAGGGGTGTATGCCATGTATTTTTGTAATAATTGTGGTGACTAGCACAAGCATGCAAAGTAGCTCTCGTGATGTTGCTGATTTTAGGGACTTAGAATTCTTCTAAGTCATTTCCCTGATGATATTTTTATGCCATGTATTCATGTTGCTACAGAGTGATCCATGACTATTTTGAGCATGCTCAGTAAGGATGATTTTGAGATATTTTTATGCTCTATCCATCCATGTCTTTGTTTGCAATTATGGAGTACCCTAGCATGACTTAATCTTGCTCTACTTTTGCTATAAAATGTTCCTGGCAGATTGTTTACTTGTTAATCAATTTTGCCGAGGTTGTTGTAGTTGTTCCATGCATGCTATGAGAGTGTTCTTGCCATGGTTATCTTATTTATCATGTCTTCTTGTTGGGTGTATGCTTAGTTTGTCATGCAATGCCTTGTGGTGAGTGCATCGAGCTCGCAAACATGCCTACGTAACTCTGTTTTTGACATGCCCAGTTTTCTGCTAAGTCTGAATCTGTTAACGAAACTTTCTATGTTTACATGTGTGCCATTGTATTTTCTGATCCCTTTTGGCTTATGGTCAGTAAGGGACTTTTGTTATATGCTTTGTGTAGTTTCATGCTATGCCTTGCTTTGCCATGATATGTTCCTATAGCATGTTGTTATCTTGCTCTAAACATTGCTTCCTGATGTTAAATCCTGCCATGTTGTTATTTTCACTAAGTCTGTGAACCTGATATCTTTTGCACTTTTGCCATGCTTGTTTGAACCTGCTATTGTGTGATTTAGCCGTAGCTCAGTGTTCATCTTTTGTCAAGCATCTTGAGTGGATCACTGCCATGTGCTTTGTTGCTATGTTAGAGTGCAGTAGCTTATTTTTTCTTGATGCATTTAGATGGCTTCGTGCTATTAATCGCAGATTCGTGCCATTATTGTTTTGCTTGCCATTTGCAAACCGTGCATCCGATTCCGGTGATCTTTATATCGATTTTGACCGAAATCAACTCATCTTTCCAGTGGCACTCTTGGTTTTCCAAGTTGAGTCCTGGTTCAATCTTTCCTTTCCGAAGCACGAATATGCATTGCATATCACGTCCCGCATACCATGCCATGTTTTGCATCATGTTGCTTGCGCATTGCACCGTGGTTGATTGTGTCTTCCTTTGCTTGTGTCTTGCTTTGGGTAGAGCTGGGATACGAGTACGTGATCGAGGAACCCGTTGAGTACGCTTACGAGGATCAAGCTTACGTCAACTCGGAGAACTTTGCTGGCAAGATGATCATACCCTCGAAATCACTTCTATCTTTGCTTGCTAGTTGCTCGCTCTATTGCTATGTCTGTGCTATGTTACCTACCACATGCTTTATCATGCCTCCCATATTGCCATGTCAAACCTCTAACCCACCTTGTCCTAGCAAACCTTTGTTTGTCTATGTTACCGCTTTGCTCAGCCCTTCTTATAGCGTTGCTAGTTGCAGGTGAAGATTGGAGTTTGTTCCTTGTTGGAACATGTTTATTGTTGGGATATCATTATTATTACTTGTCTACTTTAATGCACCTATATACTTGGTAAAGGGTGGAAGGCTCGGCCTTATGCCTGGTGTTTTGTTCCACTCTTGTCGCCCTAGTTTCCGTCATACCGATGTTATGTTCCTTGATTTTGCGTTCCTTACACGGTTGGGTTATAATGGGAACCCCTTGACAGTTCGCCTTGAATAAAACTCCTCCAGCAAGGCCCAACCTTGGTTTTACCATTTTCCACCTAGCCTTTTTCCCTTGGGTTCCGCGGACTCAAGGGTCATCTTTATTTTAAACCCCCGGGCCAGTGCTCCTCTGAGTGTTGGTCCAACTTTTGAGCCGCCGGTGGCCACCAGGGGCAACTCTAGGCTGGCCTACCAGAAATTTGGATAATCCGGTGTGCCCTGAGAACAAGATATGTGTAGCTCCTATCGGGATTTGTCGGCACATTCGGGTGGCTTTGCTGGTTTAGTTTTACCATTGTCGAGATGTCTTGTAACCGGGATTCCGAGTCTGATCGGGCCGTCCTGGGAGAAGGAATATCCTTCGTTGACCGTGAGAGCTTGTGATGGGCTAAGTTGGGACGCCCCTGCAGGGATTTGAACTTTCGAAAGCCGTGCCCGCGGTTATGGGAAGATGGGAATTTGTTAATGTACGGTTGTAGAAAACCTGAAATCTTAACTTAATTAAAATGGATCAACAGCGTGTGTAGCCGTGATGGTCCCTTTTCGGCGGAGTCCGGGAAGAGAACATGGTCTCGGGTTATGCTTGAACGTAAGTAGACTTGGATCACTTCTTGATCATACATTCTCGAACGTGCTTTGCCTTCTCTTCTCGCTCTCATTTGCGTAAGTTAGCCACCATTTATGCTAGTGCTTGCTGCAGCTCCACCTCATACCTTTTACCTACCCATAAACTTAAATAGTCTTGATCGTGAGGGTGTGAGATTGCTGAGTCCCCGTGACTCATAGATTACTTCCAAAACCAGATGCAGGGACCGATGATACCGTTCCAGGAGATACGACTGAGCTCAAGTGGGAGTTCGATGAGGACTCAGGACGATACTACGTTTCCTTTCCAGATGATCAGTAGTGGAGCCCAGTTGGGGCAATCGGGGACATTATGCATTTGGGGTTGTCTTTATTTTGGTTCCGTAGTCGGACCTTGATTGTATCTGGATGATTGTAATGGTATATTTATGTATTGTTTGACGTGGCGAGTGTAAGCCAACTACGTACCTCTTTTCTTATTCAGTACATGGGATGTGTAAAGATTACCCCTCTTGCGACATTGCCTACAATGCGGTTATGCCTCTAAGTCATGCTCCGACACGTGGGAGATATAGCCGCATCGTGGGTGTTACAATGATGGAGCTGGAGGATGCAACCCCGGAAGGGTTAGTCAATGAACCCAACCCAATGTTGATGAATAGTTAGGTGGAACCATTGGTTTTGTTCAAAAACTATAAGTACAACAGCGGTGGTGTCAGGAGCAGAAGTAGCCAGCAGGCGCAAAGGAAGGAACAAGAGCTCTGAATGAAGCGGGAACTTTGAAATAATCCAGTTGTCATTGCTTTAGTGGGTTGTGTTGTACGGGTGGGCCGATGGGCCAAATGGAGTGTGGGCTTGCAGTTTATAAGCAAGCGAGGTTGCCCTGTAGAGATCATCGAGTTTGAAATGAAATCATTCTGAGCCTCTCGCCTATCTCTCCTCTTATCCTCTCCAAGCTTTCCTCCTTCTCCCTCTTCTTAGTGACGCCATGGTCGCTCCCTCCTCCTCCTCCTCTCTTTAGCTACCTCGCCGCCGGCGAACTGGTCCAACCCACGGTCGTGACAGTCTGGTATTAGAGTCTCTCTCCGCTCGCGCGCCACAATTTTTTTCTCGAATCGAACCCGGCAAATCTGAGGCGATGGTCGCGGATCGTCCTAGGGTTTGATCTGCATAAATCTTGACCTGAGGTGGTTTGATTCGGAGAAACTGCGACGACGACGGCCTTCAAGCTGAACCCGCAGACGCGCTTCATCGCGGGCAAGATGGAGGCGTTCTAGGAGCGCATGCTCAAGGAGTTCGCTGAGCTACGCGCGGCGCAAAGCAAGTGGGAGGCGGTGGATGGCATCTGCGCCTAGCTTGATGCCCTCGATGCCAAGATATCCGAGCAGTCAGCACGGCTGGACCAGGTTCAGGTCAAGGTCGACCTCTCCTACGGCACGCTGGGGCAGGTACAGCAGACGCACTTCCACGCGGTTCAGACGGGGAAGCAACACGTGATGGGCAAGAGCTCTTCGCCAATAGCGTCGGAGGTGTCAGATGGCATACTGGGGGTTGGCCCTGGTTTCGTAAATTGTGCTCTGTTGCGTCCAGTTTAGGTACCGCTCAAGCCCGTCGTATTTCCTCAGCCAGTGCTCCCTATAGAAGAGGAACATACAACAAAGCGTCAGTGGATGCCTAAGATGGATTTCCCGAGGTTTGATGGGTCTGATGTGAGGATTTGGCTCGATAAGTGTGAGGCGTTCTTCAGGCTATATAATACACCGGACAGTTTTAAGGTTACTTCGGCCTCTCTGCATCTGACAAACAATGCAGCCCATTGGTACCAAGCATTTAAGAAAACAGGTGCGCTGCACACTTGGGACCAATTTTGTGCAGCGATTTTGCAAGAGTTTGATGTGAATGTGTATCGACAGAAAATGAAAGACCTTAATGATGCTCAAACAAACAACTACGGTGGGGGAATACAAGCAGCAATTCTTACAATTGGTCTACACAGTCAAGTTATATGAGCCTACAATCAGTGATACATTTCTGGTCACTAGGTTTATCATGGGTCTCAAAGAGGAGCTCAGGCCGGGGGTGGAGCTGAAAATTCTATCGAATGTGCAACTGGCAGCTCTATATGCATCAGTTTAGGAGGGTTTACTCTTGCAACAGAAATCTAGTTTTTCTAGGACACCATATGTGAAGACAGAGAACAAAACTAGCCTAGCTACAGGGGACTTGTGGAAAGCCAAGCAACTCAAGGAATATCGCAAAGCAAATGGATTGTGTTATAAATATGGTGAGAAATTTGCACCTGGCCATATGTGCAATCAGGTCCCAGCTCCTGGGGCTCAACTCAAGGCAGCTGAACTGGTGGACCCACACGAGATAATTTCTGATGTTGTTCTTGATGCTTTGGTACAAGGTGGAACTGAGGAATGTGCAACAATTTCAGCTACAACTTTGTCAGGTGATGTTCACCTAAAAACAATACCATTGAGAGCATTAATGGGGAACAAAGTGGTGTTAATTTTAGTGGACTCAGGCAACACCCATACTTCTGTCGACCAGGCTTTGCTGAGCAAGATTTCTGTCTCAACTGAGACCTTGAAACACCCAATGCAAGTCAGAGTAGCAAATGGAAATATTATAAAGAGCACTGAAGTGGCACCTAAAGTAACTTGGTGGATGCAGCGTCATAGTTTCACTAATGATATGCATGTGTTGCCTTTAGGAGGTGATGACATTATACTGGGTATGGATTGGCTGGAACAGTGGGTGTCATGCTGTGTCACTGGGCTGAGAAATGGATACAATTCCAACATGAGGGACATGTGGTGAGATTACAAGGTGTACTGCCTGTCAAGCAAGAGCAAATTAAAGAAGTAACTGTAGAGAAGATAGAGAGTTCACTGTGGGGGAAATGGTTTGCTTGAGACTGCAACCTTACACTCAATCCACTGTGGTGAACCGCCCATCTCATAAGCTAGCACTGAAGTATTTTGGACCATACAGAATTCTGGAGAAAATAGGAGCAACATCTTACCGTTTGGAGTTACCTCGAGGCGGTCAGGTACATCCAGTTTTCCATGTGTCTCGGCTGAAAAATCATGTGCCTAATCATACGCCCGTGTTTACATCTTTGCCTGCACCGATCGATCTTTCTGAACCTGGAATTTTTCTAGGGGAGATATTGGATCGTCGTCTGGTCAAGAAGAGCAACACATCGCATCTGCAAGTGCTCATCAAGTGGGCTACTATACCGACGACTTCGGCCACCTGGGAGGACTATGAAGTGCTAAAGCAACGTTTCCCCAATGCACTAGCATGGGGGCATGCTGGTTCTCCTTGGGCGAGTACTGTAAGTGCAACAACGGTGGTGTGTGATACGTCTCCAACGTATCCACCTTTTCAAACTCTTTTGACCTTGGTTTCGACTCTAACTTGCATGATTTGAATGAAACCAACCCGGACTGACGATGTTTTCAGCAGAATTGCCATGGTGTTATTTTTGTGCAGAATAAAAAGTTCTCGGAATGACCTGAAAATCAACGGAGATTTTTTATGCAATTAATAAAAAATATTGGCGAAAGAATCAGCACCAGGGGGGCCACACCCTAGCCACAAGGGTGGGGGGCGCGCCCTCCGACCTTGTGGGTCCCCTGGACCTCCACCGACCTCAAGTCCAACTCCATATAATCACTTTTAGGTAGAAAAAAATCAGGGAGAAGAATTCATTGCGTTTTACGATGCAGAGCCGCCGCCAAGCCCTGTTCTTCCTCGGGAGGGCAGATCTGGAGTCCGTTCAGGGCTCCGGAGAGGGGAATCCGTCGCCATCGTCATCATCAACCATCGTCCATCACCAATTCCATGATGCCCACCGCCGTTCGTGATTAATTCCATCGCAGGCTTGCTGGACCGTGATGGGTTGGATGAGTTTTACCATGTAATTGAGTTAGTTTGGTCAGGGTTTGATCCCTAGTATCCACTATGTTCTAAGATTGATGTTGCTATGACTTTTGCTATGCCTAATGCTTGTCACTAGGGCCCGAGTGCCATGATTTCAGATCTGAACCTATTATGTTTTCATGAATATATTTGTGTTCTTGATCTGATATTGCAATTTATAGTCACCTACTACGTGTTATGATCCGGCAACCCCGGAGTGACAATAGTCGGGACCACTCTGGTGATGATCGTAGTTTGAGAAGTTCATGTATTCACTAAGTGCTAATGCTTTGATCCGGTACTCTATTAAAAGAAGGCCTTAATATCCCTTAGTTTCTAATAGGACCCCGCTGTCACGGGAGGGCAGGACAAAAGATGCCATGCAAGTTCTTTTCCATAAGCATGTATGACTATATTCGGAATACATGCTTACATTACATTGATGAACTGGAGCTAGTTATGTGTCACCCTATGTTTTATAACCTTTGTATGATGAATGCCATCCGACATAATTATCGATCATGGATCCATTGCCTACAACCTTTTCATATATTGATCTTTGCTTAGCTACTTTTCCGTTGCCACTGTTACGATTGCTACAAAACTGCTACTATTACTTTTGCCACGGTTACCACTACTTTCATACTACTTTGCTACTAAATACTGTGCTGCATATATTAAGTCTTTCAGGTGTGGTTGAATTGACAACTCAGCTGCTAATACTTGAGAATATTCTTTGGCTCCCCTTGTGTTGAATCAATAAATTTGGGTTGAATACTCTACCCCGAAAACTGTTGCGATCCTATACTTGTGGGTTATCAATGTCAGGAGCAGAACTAGCCAGCAGGTGCAAAGGAAGGAACAGGAGCTCTGAATGAAGCGGGAACTTTGAAATAATCCAGCTGTCATCGCTTTAGTGGGTTGTGTTGTACGGGTGGGCTGATGGGCCGAGTGGAGTATGGGCTTGCAGTTTATAAGCAAGCGAGGTTGCCCTGTAGAGATCATCGAGTTTGAAATAAAATCATTCTGAGCCTCTTGTCTATCTCTGCTCTTATCCTCTCCCGAGCTTTCCTCATTCTCCCTCTTCTGCTCAGCGACGCCATGGCCGCTCCCTCTCCTCCTCCTCTCCGTAGCTACCTCACCGCCGGCGAACTGGTTCGAACGACTATCGTGACAAAAACTTGGTCTAATTTCGTAGGGAAAAAGGTCCGGAGTTGTGTGTTGTAAATTACAAACTTACCGTTGGAGTCCTTCGGGTTGTCATGAAGCTTGACGATGGAAGCAAGCGTCAAGTTGTCGAACATGATGTGGAGATTCAAGTATTTTTCTTTTTTGCATCAAGGTGTTTCACGTTAACATGAATAATTTTACGGTTGAAAATTTGGAAGAACTCATTGGGTCCAAATTTGTTTTGGAGAAGTAGACAGGAGGTACAGATTTTGTGCCACGACATAACACTTTGTGCTTCTGGTAATCCTGAAAATTAAACTTTGATAGCATGAGAATGACTCAAGGTAGGGGATCCCTACATTAATTTTACGAGGGGAAATGATGATAAGCAGAAGCGATCCAACTTGCGTTGAAATGAAAGATTGGCAATGCCTTACATACTCAAATTACAACACTCTACTTGTCACCTCCTAGTCTTTAAGCCATTGAAACTAGTAACCCATAGTACAACCACGAAAGGGGAAAATAGGCATATGGAGACTACTTGAGATACGAA
This sequence comes from Triticum urartu, assembly GCF_056163025.1. Taxonomy (NCBI): domain Eukaryota; kingdom Viridiplantae; phylum Streptophyta; class Magnoliopsida; order Poales; family Poaceae; genus Triticum; species Triticum urartu. Next base: position 622,136,654 of record NC_141875.1, read on the forward strand.
GGGCATTTACAACTTAATCTCCCGAAGCAAAACTTGGGCTTGCTAATCACATTGGTACAAACATAACCTCACATATCTGGGTTTCGGCGTCAGCACTTCTGATCGGCTGAGCAAGAGCAGTTTCCTTGGTCCTGTTTCAGTTTCTGCATAAACCCAAAGATAATAAATAATTTTATTTCAACTTTTTTTTCATACTTGCGTATTTTTTTAAGCAAACATGTCAATGTGTCTTTAACAAGGCCTCCTGGAACTGGAGGTGTGATATATATAACACAGGCGTGAGCACTGAGCATACCTCGATTTGGTCCTGCAGCACTTTGATGTAGTCAACAGCAATATCCAGCATGTCAGAAGTATTTGTTTGCTGCATAACCAAGAAGAAACTTATTAATATTTCCGATGCACGGTTGCAATCCTGAAATCTGAATTAACTAGGTCCAGGTGATTAACAGCTACTTGGGTTTTGGGTTTTTGTCAAGGCAAAATGCATCCAGTTTAGGTGAAAATTGTCACGCATTAGTACTTTAGTGAGTACGGGCTTCTATAATTCTTGGTGAAAATTCCATCCATGTCTGCTGACAGCATTTTTTCGAGAACTGACGAAGTTGACATTGCCCATTACTGCCAACAATAATTCAACTGGTTTAGTTACCTTGTCCATGTTGGGCACGAGGTCTTGCAGCCTCCTAAGCCTCTTGCTGATCCTCGTTCTTCTTTCCTATAAACATCACAAACAGGAAAATGATTCAGTTTAAACATCCGATCGACAGCGAACATGCAAGGAGTAATGGTGATTTTAAGTCAAGTTGGAGCCGATAATGTCGGAGAGAAAGCTAACTGACCCTCTCGGCGATGCTCCGCGGGTGAGTGGCGCAGCCGCGCTTGGCGCGGACCCTGCAGGCGACGGAGTCCTGCTGCAGCTGCAGGTAGTCGTCCATGCCAGGCATGTCCAGAGACGAGCCAAACTGAATTTGGAGCAAGGTGTTAGAACTTAGAAGTGCAAACAATGGCGGCAGCACGCAGTCCGGACGAGCCATGCGAGCGTACTGTACCTGGGAGTCGATGTTGCTGTAGCTGGTGACCATGCCGTCGTCGCCGTCGGCCATCAGCTTGGCCTTCTTGCCGCCGCCACTGGGCGCGGAGAAGATGATGTTGGAGTTGGTGACGTCCCAGGAGCTCATGGAGAAGCTCCTGGAGAGGTCGCCGGAGCCGTTGCCGTGGCCGGTGCCGATGCTCTCGCCGACGTCGGCCGGCGGCATCGGCGTGGGCGTGTGCATGGCCATCCCCATCTCCGCGATGTGCGGCATCATGTCCTGCTGCCTCGAGAAGCTCCACTGCGAGCTCAGCCTCCTCTGCTGCGCCGCCATCGCGTCGACGTTGCCTCCTCCCTGCGAGTGCGCGTAGCCGCTCCCCATCCCTCCTCTAGCGCCGCCCATGCCGCCATTGCCTGTGCATCAACAGTCCCAGAGCAAGAGCAGGTCAGCAGTTGTGAGAGTGACTGACTGCGACGCCCCACGCCCGGCCCGGCCCGCCAACCGCTACGTCGACCCAGGACACGACACGAACTACTACCACCGCACCATGCTACCCTACACCTGGTACTGCACTGACACAGAGCTAAAGACAAGCCGGCGTTTGTCATCATCGAGCAGAAATGAACAGTGGTCGTCGGGCATCCCGTATATCCAAAACTAAAATATATCTAGATACATTCATACCTGTGACAAGTAATTCAGAATGAAGGGAGTTCGTACGTACTGGGTCACTGGGAGAATAATCACTACGTAAAGTTCGGTGCGTATAAACAGATGATTTGCTTTGCAACCGGCACATCATTTTCACCCTTTTTATCACCACCACTGGCTTTATTACGCCAGAGAACACAAGGCGGGGGATTAACGGCTGTAAGTGGCCTGACTTTTCAAAGTCGTCGAGCCAAGGAAATTGCTGCGCTATCTTTTAGTTTAGTTTAGTCGGCAATCAACGGCCATACGAAAATGAATAAAAATACACGGCAGAAAGACACATGGTGCAATTTCTAATCATCCCTTTGATTTATTAACATTTTGCCTCATGACAGTCACATCAGATCGACGCGGACGCGACACGCATGGTATTAACCTGCGTTATCTCCGTGTCGCTTCTTCTGAATTTTGTTCGCTAATTAATCGTGGATGACCAGGTGCTGCGAGCCGCCTGCGTGACATGTGCTGGTAATACTGGGTGATATGCTTAGTCGGACAAAAGAGGGGTGACATGTGTCCAGGTTCTCTGATGGCACTGCCAGCAAGGAAGGATCAGGCCACGTCAGCGAGATACAATGTACCCCTACCCCTTGTGTTTATTATGTAGGTGGGTTCAGTGCACTGATTATATGTGCCAATGAAGTTTGCATATATGATTTGCATAGAATAATGGGTCAATGATAGTGCTGCATCTGAGATGAGATGGATAGATAAGGTGCGCTTAATAACTAACAATGGACAGGATGATGAGGAGGAGGAGTATGCTTTTTATCCGTTAATAGAATATAAGAAAGATGATTCCACCCCCTCCGTCTCCTTCCTTCCTTCCTGGCATTTGCCAGCCACCCAACAGATTAGGAGATGGGAGTACAGATTACTCATACAAAACCACCATTGACCTTCATCGAGGTGAGCAGTACGTACTCCGTCTATTTCAAATTATTCGTCACAGAAATAGATGTATCTAGAACTAAAATACATTTAGATATATTTATATCTGGGACAAGTAATTCAGAACGAAGGGAGTGAGTATTATCTAAGCACGGTGAGGCAGTAGAGGCGTAAGCTACCGCTACCAAAACTGAATTGATTAAGCGCCCGCTAACAAGGCTGGCAGATCACGGACCAGGCTTCCACGCAAACCATGGACGAGCTAGAGAGGTCGATCATGGAGGAGGAGCAGGAAACAGGAGCGAGCGAGCTCGGCCACCGCGGCGGGCCGGCCGCCTAACCTATGGGCGCACGACACACGAGAAAGGCACTCGGTAGGCAGGACCGCAGGACGAGCGATCGATCGACCGACGGCGGGAGAGCGGGTGCGAGGGGGTAGGACGGGGGCGTAGGTGCGTACCGTGCGGGTCGGCCATGAGGCGGGAGAGCAGCCCGGCGGGGGAGCTGCTGTGGCGGAGGAGCCCCGGCTGCTGCTGCTGCTGCTGCGGGAGGGGCACGTGGATCTCGCTGGAGCCGCCGTAGGCCCGCTGGAGCGGCGCCGGGGCGTCCGCCGTCCGGCAGCTGGACTCGCAGGAGGTCAGCCCGGACGACTCCCCCGAGAAGAACCGGCTCACCACGGCCGCCACCGGCTGGTGCTGCTGCTGCTGGGGCTGGGAGTGGGAGGGCACCTCCCCTCCGCCACCGCCCCCGCCGCGCGCGACGGAGTCGGCCAGCGCGGCGAGGAAGGAGCCCGGCGCGGAGCCGTACCGCGCCAGCTGCGGCGGCGGCGGCATGCCCCTCTGGTGCGCCGGCGTCGGGCGGTTCATGGCCGAGGACCGACGGCGGGTCAGCACAGCACGGCAGGAGGCGCGGCGCCGGGGGGCTGCCGAGCTAGTGCGCGCGCCGATGATTGGTGGTGCGCGCAGAGCAGGGCAGGGCAAAGCGGGGGCGAGGTGGGCCGGTGGCGGCTGCGTGCGTGCGTGCGTGCGTGCGTCCCCCCTGCCCCTGCTCCTCCGGCCCCCTTTTAGCGCGGGCGGGCGCGGCGCTCCGAGGCTCCGACTCGCGCCAGGGGGGATGGATCGCGGTCGCGGGTGGATGCGTGGCCGGGCCCCATTCATATAGGCGGACGGCGACGCGCCAAGTCATGCGTGGCCATGTGCGCGCCCGCGAGGGCGACACGGCGCACGCACGGGGTCGTCGGTTTCGGCCGGGCTCTGGCTCTGGCTCTGGCTCCAGTCCCCGGACCAGACCAGATATTCGGACGGAGGCGCGCACGCAGAGACTTTTCCTCTCTCGTCTCCCGGCACGGCACACCACGCGAGCGGTTTGCGGCGGTGACATGCACGGGCGAAGCCGCGACGCGCGTGGATCGGATCGGCGTCGCCGTTGGCCGTACCTTTCAGGTCGGCAGCTGTATATTCTTCTTCTTCCTCGCCCCGGCGCCCGCTGCGTCACGGCAGTGGACGGGGCTGTCAGCCAGACGGGTCATCCGTCCATCTCTATCTGCTTGCCTCAATAGTAGTGCTAGATGTGAACAAACCTGTGGTTCGATCGTTTGAGAAACAGTGGTATTCCTAACCCATCAGGGTTAAACTTCTTGCGCTCGCATTATTTTTTCTTGATTTATTTCAGGATTTTTGGCGATATGTTTTCAGTGGCAGAAGACGTTTCCGTCGACGACCACGATTCGTCTACGGTGACTTTGTAAATCTCAAGGATATACTGGCTCAGTCTCTCAAATGTGCTCATAAGGACAGGGTATGCGTGTGTATGTGTTCATAAGTGCGAGTGTATGTGTGTATGTGGGAGCGCTTGCATCTGTAGTGTGTTCAAAGAAAAATAGTTGTACGAGATTGCGGATTTTGTGGATAGGAAATCTCGAACATTCAGAAAGGCGAAGGCGTATATGTTCTTGGTCCACTTGTGGCATGGACGAATTGGTCAATTCGTTAGTTTGTTCGCGTCTACTCGTGGGATATTCTCTTCCATGCGCATCCCTGGATGGCTGTTGACAGCCTACATCATACAAGTCGTTGTGCTTAATTCAGGTCCATCAAAATGTTTCTTTTGCAATGCTCCTTTCTATGCAGGTCGAGAAAGATTGGCTGTCTGTTGACAGCCTACACACTCTAATTAGACGAGTTTAATTCATGTCAGCCAAAATGTTTCTTTACAATATTTCCTTTCTCTCCTGGTAGAGAAAATGACATCTCACTTCTCTCGGCAGGAGGAACCCTACCCCTCACCACTTCAAGATGCTGCCTCGGCGGACAACGCTGGCGGGGCTCATCCTCTCGCTTGGGGAGGTCCCTGGTCAGCGCAACGTTGATTGTCGACAGTGCACGCGTCCAATGGAATTCGGGTACCAGGGTGGTAGCCCCAAGGTCCTTCAGGGGTGGTTGTGATTGTTAAGTATCGTGATTATTTAGGAAATACGGGATGGACTAGAATATGTTCTCTTTTATCTTGTACTTTAAATTAATCATTGTACTTCTATATATATGCTCACGAGGCTCAAGTAATAAACAACAATTCATCAGTCCCTCTCTATCCCTTCAAACATGGTATCAGCCTAACCGATCCAAACCATAGCACTGCGCCGCCCCAGGGCGGTCAATCTCCATGATCACCGCCGGGGGATTGTTCGCGTCCACTCGTGGGATATTCTCTTCCATGCGCGTCTGTGGATGGCCGTTGATAGCATGCACCATGCAAGTCGTTGTGCTTAATTTAGGTCCACCAAAATGTTTCTTTTTCAATGTTGCTTTTTATGTAGGTAGAGAAAAACTAACTGGTTGTTGACAGCCTACACTATCTAATTAGACATGTTTAATTCAGGTGTATCATGCAAGTCGTTGTGCTTAATTCAGGTCCACCAAAATGTTTCTTTTGCAATGTTGCTTTCTATGCAGGTAGAGAAAAACCGACTGGTTGTTGACGACCTAACTATCTCATTAGATATGTTTAATTCAGGTCAGCCAAAATGTTCCTTTACAATGTCTCCTTCCTCTCTTGGTATAGAGAAAAAGACATCTCACTTCTCTCGGCAGGAGGAACCCTACCCGTCCCCTCGTCTGCCTCACCACTTCAAGATGGTGCCTCGGTAGACAATGGCGGCAGACTCATCCTCTCACTTTGACAGTGCCACGCATAAACTAGAGTTTACGCTTCTATCACTCTAGCAAACCATCATCTACTTGATACTTCCCAATGTCTTCCCCTGGCTCAAATCATGGTTAAGTGTCATGTAGTCGACGTTCACATAACATCATTGGAGGAAAAATAACATACATTTCATCAAAATATCGAACGAATACCAAATTCACATGATTACTTATAACAAGACTTCTCACATGTCCTCAGGAACGAAAGTAACTACTCACAAAGCATGTTCATGTTCATGATCAGAGAGATATTGAATATCATTAATGATCTAAACATATGATCTTCCACCAAATAAACCAACTAGCATCAACTACAAGGAGTAATCAGCACACTAGCAACCCACAGGTACCAATCTAAGGTTTTGAGACAAAAATTGAATACAAGAGATGAGCTAGGGTTTGAGATGAGATGGTGCTGGTGAAAATGTTGATAAAGATTGGTCCTCCCATGATGAGAGGATCGTTGGTGATGACGATGGCTTCGATTTCCCTCTCCCGGAGGGAGGTTTCCCCGGCGGAATCGCTCCGCCAAAGACCTAGATTGCTTCTGCCCAGGTTCTACCTCAAGACGGTGGCGCTTCATCCCAAAAGTATTCTCTCCATTTTTTCTAGGTCAAAACACTTCATATAGCGAAAGATGGGCACCGAAGGCTGGCCAGGGGGGGCACAAGCTCAGGGAGCGCGCCCCCAGGCTTGTGGCCACCTGGTGGGTCCCCTCCTGGTATTTCTTCGCCCAATATTTTTATATATTCCGAAATATTTCTCCGTAAAGTTTCAGGACATTTGGAGTTGTGCAGAATAGGGATCTCAGATTTGCTCCTTTCCTGTCCAGAATTCCAGCTGTCAGCATTCTCCCTTTTCATGTGAATCTTGCAAAATAAGAGAGAAAAGGCATAAGAATTGCATCATAAAGTGTAATAACCGTTCATAATGCAATAAATATCAACATAAAAATATGATGCAAAATGGACGTATCAACTCCCCAAAGCTTAGACCTGGCCTGTCCTCAAGCAAAAGCCGAAATCGATAATCATGGCCACATGTTTAGAGATAGAGGTGCCGATAAAACAAAATACGGACATGTGGGCATCATGATCATCGTTAGAACATCAATATATTGTCATATAACTTCTCATGCTAAAGTGATAGTTGGTTCACAAGGTAAAGTATGAACCATAAACTTCATTGAAAACTAACAAACTATGATCTCAGTCATTAATGCAATTGCAATTTGTCATAATGTTAGAAAAGAGTCTATGTCAGAGCTTTTATTTAGCAAGTTCACATACTTGACCATCGTTTTGTCTTTCACAATTGCTAAAACTCACGCGATACTTATGAGATCAAAGCTTCAGTCAGACACATAGAAACATAGGGGCTTATAATTTCGCCTCCCAACCATTTACATCAAGGGTAATGTCAACAATAATAACTCATGATCACCTACATCCGACTGGATATGTGTGCCTAGATCTTTCCCCAGCACATGATGCTTGCTAAAAAGAGAAAAATAAAAGGAATGATGAAGATCACCATGACTCCTGCATAAAGGTAGGTATTTAAAATGAAAGATAGGCCCTTCATGGAGGGAAGCAGAGGTTGTCATGCGCTTTTTATTTGGATGCACAAACTCTTAATGCAAAGGAACGCCACTTTATATTGCCAGTTGTGATAGCGACCGCAAGACCGAACCCACTAATCATGCATAAAAGAGTTCAGAGAAAACTCAAATAATATTCATGGATAGATTTGATCATAAACTCACAATTCATCGGATCCCAACAAACACACCGCAAAAAGTCATTACATCGAATAGATATCCAAGAACATAGAGGAGAACATTGCATTGAAGATCAAATAGAGAGAACAAGCCATCTATCTACTACCTATGGACCCGAAGGTCCATGGTAAACTACTCACGCATCATCGAAAGGGCAGCAAGGATGATGTAGAGCCCCTCCGTGATCGACTCCCCCCTTTGGCAGAGTGCCGGAAAAGGCCTCCACATGGGATCTCGTGGTTCTGAAACTTGCCGTGGTGAAAAAGGTATTTCATGGACTCCTCTGTTGGTTTCATGATTTTAGAGAATTTATAGAGGCCGAGTTAGGTCGAACGTAGGCACACAGGCCCCACAAGCCACCAGGGCGCACCTGAAAGTGCAACTATCCCTGGGTGGTTTTGGTAATTCCTAACAACATATAGCTCACTGAACTAATACTCTTTCAAGATGATCGTTTCAAAAAGTACAATGATTGGCATGGCATGGACTAGGAATGTGGACCCCTCAAAATGCTAAGGACACAAGTTGGCTCAAACTCAAGACTCTACATTTTCATTTTAGTGATACAAGATCACATTGAGTCCTGATAACCCACAAGTATAGGGGATCGCAACAGTTTTCGAGGGTAGAGTATTCAACCCAAATTTATTGATTTGACACAAGGGGAGCCAAATAATATTCTCAAGTATTAACAATTGAGTTGTCAATTCAACCGCACCTGAAAGACTTCATATCTGCAACAAAGTATCTAGTAGCAAAGTAGTATGGAAGTAACAGTAACGGTGGCAAAAGTAACAGTATTGGTTTTAGTGATTGTAACAGTAGCAACGGAAAAGTAACTAAGCAAAGATCAATATGTGAAAAGCTCGTAGGCAATGGATCAGTGATGAATAATTATGTTGGATGTGATTCCTCATGCAGCAGTTATAACATAGGGTGACACAGAACTAGCTCCAGTTCATCAATGTAATGTAGGCATGTATTCAGAATATAGTCATACGTGCTTATGGAAAAGAACTTGCATGACATCTTTTGTCCTACCCTCCCGTGGCAGCGGGGTCCTATTGGAAACTAAGGGATATTAAGGCCTCCTTTTAATAGAGTACCGGAACAAAGCATTAGCACTTAGTGAATACATGAACTCCTCAAACTATAGTCATCATCGGGAGTTGTCCCGATTATTGTCACTTCGGGGTTACCGGATCATAACACATAGTAGGTGACTATTGACTTGTAAGATAGGATCAAGAACTCACATATATTCATGAAAACATAATAGGTTCAGATCTGAAATCACGACATTCGGACCCTAGTGACAAGCATTAAGCATAGCAAAGTCATAGCAACATCAATCTCAGAACATAATGGATACTAGGGATCAAACCCTAAAAAAAACTAACTCGATTACATGATAAATCTCATCCAACCCATTACCATCTAGCAAGTCTATGATGGAATTACTCACGCACGGAGGTGAGCATCATGAAATTGGTGATGGAGGAAGGTTGATGATGACGATGGTGACAGATTCCCCTCTCCATAGCCCTGATACGTCCATTTTGCATCATGCTTTTATATCAATATTTATTGCATTATGGGCTGTTATTACACATTATGTCACAATACTTATGCCTTTTCTCTCTTATTTTACAAGGTTTACATAAAGAGGGAGAATGCCGGCAGCTGGGATTCTGGGTTGGAAAAGGAGCAAATATTGGAGACCTATTCTGCACAGCTCCAGAAGTCCTGAAACTTCACGGAAGACGTTTTCCAAATATATAAAAAATACTGAGAGCAAGAACATCACCAGGGGGGCCACACCCTGCCCATGAGGGTGGGGGCGCGCCCTACCCCCTGGGCGTGCCTCCCTACCTCGTGGCCCCCCTGGTGGCCCTCCGGTGACCATCTTCTGCTATATGAAGTCTTTCGATGGAAAAAATAAGAAGCCATCTTCTCGGACGAAACTCCGCCGCCATGAGGCGGAACCTTGGCGGAACCAATCTAGGGCTCTGGCGGAGCTGTTCTGCCGGGGAAACTTCCCTCCCGGAGGGTGAAATCATCGCCATCGTCATTACCAACGCTCCTCTCATCGGGAGAGGGCAATCTCCATCAACATCTTCATCAGCACCATCTCCTCTCAAAACCCTAGTTCATCTCTTGTATCCAATTCTTGTCTCCAAGTCCGGGATTGGTGCTAGTAGGTTGCTAGTAGTGTTAATTACTCCTTGTAGTTGATGCTAGTTGGTTTAATTGGTGGAAGATCATATGTTCAGATCCTATATGCATATTAATACCCCTCTGATTATGAACATGTTTATGCTTTGTGAGTAGTTACTTTTGTTCCTGAGGACATGGAGAAGTCTTGCTATTAGTAGCCATGTGAATTTGGTATTCATTCGATATTTTGATGAGATGTATGTTGTCTCTCCTCTAGTGGTGTTATGTGAACGTCGACTACATGACACTTCACCATTGTTTGGGCCTTGAGGAAGGCATTGGGGAGTAAGTATATGATGGGTTGCTAGAGTAACAGAAGCTTAAACCCTAGTTTATGCGTTGCTTCGTAAGGGGCTGATTTGGATCCATATGTTTCATGCTATGGTTAGGTTTACCTTAATACTTTTGTTGTAGTTGCGGATGCTTGCAATAGAGGTTAACCATAAGTGGGATGCTTGTCCAAGTAAGGGCAGTACCCAAGCACCGGTCCACCCACATACCAAATTATCAAAGTACCGAACGCGAATCATATGAGCGTGATGAAAACTAGCTTGACGATATTCCCATGTGTCCTCAGGAGCGCTTTTCTCTATATAAGAGTTTGTCCAGGCTTGTCCTTTGCTACAAAAAAGATTGGGCCATCTTGCTGCACTTTATTTACTTTTGTTACTTGTTGCTCGTTACAAATTATCCTATCACAAAACTATCTGTTACCACTTATTTCAGTACTTGCAGAGAATACCTTGCTGGAAACCGCTTATCATTTCCGTCTGCTCCTCGTTGGTTTCGACACTCTTACTTATCGAAAGGACTACGATAGATCCCCTATACTTGTGGGTCATCAAGACTCTTTTCTGGCGTCGTTGTCGGGGAGTGAAGCGCCTTTGGTAGGTGGAATTTGGTAAGGAAAAATTTATATAGTGTGCTAAAATTTACTGTCACTTGTTACTATGGAAAGTAATCCTCTGAGGGGCTTGTTCGGGGTATCTTCACCTCGACTAGTAGAGCAAAGAGTTGCTCCTGAATCTACTGAAAATGAAAATGACTGCTTTGAAATTCCTTCAGGTATGATAGAAAAACTACTTGCTAATCCCTTTTTAGGAGATGGAACAAAACATCCTGATGAGCATCTAATGTATGTGGATGAAGTTTGTGGATTATTTAAGCTTGCAGGTGTACCCGGAGATGTTGTTAAGAAGAAGGTCTTCCCTTTATCTTTGAAGGGAAACGCATCGACATGGTATAGGCTATGTGATGATATGGGGTCTTGGAATTACAAACGATTGAAATTGGAATTTCATTAGAAGTTTTATCCTATGCATCTTGTTCATCGTGATCGCAATTATATATATAATTTTTGGCCTCGCGAAGGAGAAAGCATCGCTCAAGCTTGGGGGAGGCTTAAGTCGATGTTATATTCATGCCTCAATCATGAGCTCTCAAGAGAAATGATTATTCAAAAATTTTATGCTCGGCTTTCTGATAACAATTGCACCACTCACTACAAAAAAAGACACATCCGTGACATTTTGGGCCGAACGAAAAATTTGTCTGTCATACATATGACACTTCTATGACGATAATTGTGACAAAACCCGGTATCATCATAGATGTGGTGGGCTCCTACTTCTATGACAAAAAATCATGACAGAAAATGGGCTTTTCGTCCTGGGCGGGTCGGAGACGCAGCTGCATGATATTCTTTGGGCCGTCCATGACGGAAAAACCCGTGGTAGAAGCGAGGGGGAGGAAAATTTCACGGAGTTCCCGGTTACGGTGGGAGGTCGGGGGCCAAGCGATGCGCGTTTCTCTCGTACACGTACGCGCGCGTGTGCGAGGCGTTGGCTCTAACTGAACCCGAGCGAGGTGTTGGGCTCTAACTGAACCCGAGCGATTGCACTGCAGCCTACACATTACTGAACCCGAGCGATCGATCGATGGCTGTTAACTGAACCCAATCGAGCGATTCCTTCGCTACTGCTGCTAACTGAAGCCGATCGATGGGATGAACAGTGAGCGTTGCGGGGGGGGGGGGGGGTTGGATGAACAGTGAGCGGTGGCGTTGCCTCTGGATGAACAGGACCCCTGGTGTGGTGGAGGGCTGGATGAACAGTAGACAGTGGAGGGGTGCCCGTGGAGGGGTGGATGAACAGGACCCCGTGGTGTGGAGGGCTGGATGAACAATAGATGGTGGAGGGGTGCCTGTGGAGGGGTGGTTGAACAGGACCCCGTGGTGTGGAGGGCTGGATGAACAGTAGACGATGGAGGGGTGCCCGTGGAGGGGTGGTTGAACAGGACTCCGTGGTGTGGAGGGCTGGATGAACAGTAGACGGTGGAGGGGTGGTTGAACAGTAGCTGGTGGAGTAGCGCGCGGGGGAGGCTGGATGAACAGGAGCCCGTGGAGGCTGGAGGAGGTCGACGGTGGAGATGAACAGTATCCCGTGGAGTCCCGTTTTGCGGTACGCCACACCCTTCCCGATGAACAGGACCCCCGTTTCGACCGTAGCGCTCCAACACAAGTCCGCTTCCTCCGTTTTGCGGTACGCCACACCCCTCCCGATGAACAGGATCCCGTTTCGAACGTGGCCGGTCGAACACAGGGCCGTTTCCTCCGTTCTGTGGTACGCCAGGCCTCGTTTCCATCGCCTGTTCCGTCCAAGCCCTCCCGATGAACACGACACATTCCGTTGCCTCCCCATGAAGACGATGCATTCCGTTGCCTCCCCATGAACACGACGCATTCCATTGCCTCCCCATGAACACGACGACGACGCTGTTTCTCCGTTCTGACCCAGCCATGTACACGAGCCCTTGCCGTACGTATGCGCGAGTAGGTGTTCGAGACCCCGCCCGTATGTACACATACGTGGCCGTATTTTCTTTCTTGCACCCTGACCACTATACGTACGTGTACATGCTACATGCGCACCTCTACTACGGCACGTGCGCGCTTGTACATCAACCAGTATATATGTACGTACACGTTCGCGACCAGAATGACAACGCTACGTACGCTTCGACCAGGTGGGTCCCGACTGTCAGGCACTTCCATGCGTGCGAAGATGTAGCTGGTGGGTCCCAGCAGTCAGGGGGGCGAATCGTTTTTTTTTGCCCGGACGCACTTCCTTGCGTGCGAAGGTGTAGCTGGTGGGTCCCAGCAGTCAGGGGGGAAACGTTTTTTTCACAAAATACGGTGGCCCGTCCGGTGGGTCCCCGCTGTCAGGTGGAGGAATAATTATTTTTTATGTAATAAGGAGGCACTTCCTTGCTGCGGCTGTGGACCCAGCTGTCAGCCTCTCCACGTACAGTCCATGTCCGATGGAAATCGTTTCTTGACCACGTTGACCATGCCGCGCCGAGAGCACCAGGGCGGTGGACGAGGGCGAGGCCTAGGAAGGGGACGGCGGGGAGCCAGGGAAGACGCGGCAGTGGAAGCCCGCGCGGAGAGGAGTATGAGGGTTCACTGGTTCGGCTGCGGTGTGAGGCTGCCGTCGCCGCAGGGCCTGGCCAGCGGTGGGAATAGTAGGGGGCGGTGAGGCCTCCGCGGCAGCACAACCGGCCACGGGAGGCAGGAGCATGCGGCACGACCGGCACTGCTTTGGGCGACTAGAGCAAGAAGACCAGAGGTTGAACAAGCACTACGACCGTTGGATGGACATCGTACGGTCAATGGAGTTAGAATCGTTCATATTGACTAAAGTTGACAAAGGCCCCCGTCCTAGTCAACTTAGTAGGCCCACAAGTCAGCCTCCCACCATGGTGGGTCCCAGCTAGCAGGGGGAGTATTCATTTTTTTGGTGCGTAATAAGGAGGCACTTCCAGTGGGTCCGAGCTGACAACGGGGGGAACATTTTTTTCACGAAATACGTTGGCCCGTCCGGTGGGTCCAAGCAGTCAGGGGGGAAACATTTTTTCATGAAATAAGGTGGCCCGTCCGATGGGTCCCTACTGTAAGGTGGAGGAATAATTATTTTGCGCGTAATAAGGAGGCACTTCCTTGCGTCCGCCTGGACCCAGCTGTCAGCCTCTCCACGTACAGTACTCTTCCGATGGAAGTCGGTCGTTGACCATGTTGACCACACCACGCCGAGAGCACCAGGGCAGTGGTCTAGACGATGGCGAGGCCTATGAAGGGGACGACGCGGAGCCGGGGAAGAGCAGCAGAGGAAGCCCGCGCGGGGAGGAGTACGAGGGTTCACTGGTTCGGCTGCGGTGTGAGGCTGTCGTCGCTGCAGAATAACAGGGGGTGTGGGTGAGTGGAGGGATGGCCTGGCCAGTGGTGGGAGTAGTATGGGGGCGGTGAGGCCTCCGCGGCAGCACAGCCGACCATGGGAGGCAGGAGCAGGCGGCACGACCGGCGCTGCTTTGGGCGGCTGGACCAAGAAGACCAGAGGTTGAAAAGCAATACGGCCGTTGGATGGACATCATACGGTCACTGAAGCTAGAAATGTTTATTATTGACTAAGTTGACAAAGCCCTTGGTACGCTCCAACTTAGTAGGCTCACAGGTCAGCCTCCAAAACGGTGCGCACCAGATGTCAGGGGGAGGAATCATTTTTTGGGCGGCCGAAGCTAAGAATATCCGAGATTGAAGAAGAAGCACGACATCCGTTGGATAGACATCCAACGGCCACTGCTGCTAGAACCGTGTGTTGACTATAATAAGTTGGCAAAGCCTTACATACGCGTCAACTTATTTTTTTAGAGGACGCGTCACTTAGTAGGCCCAGAAGTGTGTGGCAGAGAACTTATAGCCCATTTGCGTTTTGTAAGAATGTACAACCCATTTTGGAATTCTAATGGAATTTACAATAGCCCATTTACAGTTTGTTAAAAGTACAACCCATTTTCTAGCTAGGACAATGATTAATAATTTCAACCAACCGTTGAAGATAAAATTCAATAAAATTTCCCACATTTTGATGGGCTCCGAAATATTTTTATCCCGAAATTTCTAGTCAGATTAAATCTAAATTTGTATTACGTAAAAATCCAACGAAACATTGCGCGTGCAACAATGAAAATTTAAGATTTTCAAAATCCATAAATAATATTTTATAAACTAATTTTGTGTTTGGTGCATTTTTTATATTTACTGCCCAGTTTTTATAATTACATCCCATTTATTATTATTTTTAAACCCATTTTCCTGTTAAGCCTAATGCATCCCTCCTAGGAAAGATTTGCAGCCCAGCAGGGTGGAGAATAACAAGTTGACCTTGCCTGGGTATTCCTCAAAAAGATGTATAGCTGGGCTAGCCATTTTCATCTTGAAAAAAATAGTATCTGGGCTGGGCTAGACGGGCCACAGCCCGCCCAGTTAATACCCTGCTCTCCTCTGAACAACAATGAAATCATCGCCAAGAAAAACTATGCAGTGCTCACGCCTCAAAAACACAAATACTGCTCGAGCTGCTTGGTCCCAGTTGTCGGCCGCACCTTGTCCCATTATCTCATTTATATTGACTACATAGGTTGACAATGGTGTGGGACTGTGATGTCAGGAAACCAGGAGAAAGCAAAAAAAATAGTTGTACATAATAAGGAGGCACTTGCGTACGTACGGCTATGGCCCTAGTGGGTCCCTAGTGTCATCTAGTCAAAATAAATTCATCTCTTGAATCCTCATGTTCGTTGACGATGTTAACAATGCTCGGCGTCACGGCGAGCGCAACAACTCAAAGGACAACGGAGAGGGCCTCGCGGGCCCTACGGATGGTCTGGTACAGCGCCCGCTACTCATTCAGGAAGCCAGGATCATCGGACACCTATGAGCACCTTCGAGAAACTGAGACGGCATGAAACGGTAAGGCCGCGCTTGGGAGCTCTGGTTTATTTCAAACCTGTATTAACATACAAGTGTAATTTACTCGTCATCGAAAACAACGCGTAAAATATAGGCGTAATGAAACCGAGGGCCCGAGGTCTGTAAGTAAAACCGGTGGGTTACACGTGTAATTTGAGAGACCAGTGTATATTTTACGAGCACTGCTATATGGACGACATTACCAGACGATACATGCACGACGTGCGTATCATGCCATTCATGGGCAAGGCTGAAACAACAGCTAATGGCTGGATTAGCAATCGTCTGAGTGTCGTTCAGCGTTTTTATCGTGTGTCAAGTACTTCCGATATTTTACTAGTCGAAATCGACCAACCAAGCGCCTTCGCCTGAGACCATCTGCTTTAATTTACAAGCGTCAGTTTTACAAGCGGTTTTGGTTGGAAAACGACGATCCAATCATGACCTAATATCATGAGTTGGTCGGAAGATCATATGGTTTCACGTCTAACCTACCCGACTTGTCGTATAGGCTATGAATGAAACATCAGACGATAAACTTCTTAAGCATGGAAACAACAGAAGAGGATGATCTTCTTAACAAGCAAATCACTGGCATTAGATCGACATGCAAAACAATACGAAGCATTATTCTCATGAGGCACGGTGAACAGCTCATGATGCCGCATGCCACAACATTCCAAGCTCAACTTTGCAATCAAACACAAGGCCTGGCATTACATAGACAATATTCAGAACAAACTCTTAACACAGGAATATCTCAGCAGATTAACTATTTACTTCTAAACTGAACACAGGAATAGGAAAAAACACTCGACGCTGCTCACAGCAAGGGCGTCCCACTCAAAAATATCAAATGCATGTCTTCTGGCTAACATCAATGAGCAAATTTTGACAAGGTTTTCCAATTCCAATATATTAAACTAACATCTTCTTGCTAACATCAATGATTAAAGTTTGACAAGCTTTTCCCATTCAAAATATGTAATGCCTATGATCGTGGAGTCCTGTCGCTTCTTGCTAACATCAATGATTAAACTTTGACAAGCCTTTCCCATTCAAAATATGTAATGCCTATGATCGTGGAGTCATGTCGCTTCTTGTACTTGTTTGGGCACTTCTTGCCCACGGCACTCCACGTGTTGTTAAATTGCCAATGGTCTCTCCAGACTAGTCATGTCACCGGTGTCTAATATTTATGGCACCGGCTGTAGCAATGGAGGGATTCGGTGCCAAACTAAGAAAAGGTGAAATTGGCACCTCTTTTGGCCTACATAGTGGAAGGCCTAATACTATGTAAAGCTTCTCGGTCATTCCTTCTGTAATGTAGCGCAAACAATGACTGCTTCTTTCTGCAAAGTGGAATGACCAACTGGACCCAGTAATGCAGCAGTTTGCCTTGGACAAATTGGCTCCTTTTGTGCAGTTGAACTAAAATCGAAGTCAGAATAAAACCGAGCTTTAATTTTGATATCCCTGTAAGCAACAAAAGGTATAAGGGAAACAATTACTGAGAAATAACGGTTGATGACTTGTACTCCTAGAAGAAAAACATCTACTGATCTACCTTATCTTAATGGGAAACAAAGCAGGAGAGTAGCAATTCTCAATCAGTGTGATTCATTCATATTAACTGAGACATTATCTTAACAATGCCTTGTTTCAAGATGTATAAAGAACGAAAAAGCAGAAAAGTATCATTCCTAAAACAATGCGACTGATTCATTTTAACAGAGACATTATCTTAACAATACCTTGGTTAAACATGTAGAAAGAACTACAAAGCAGGATAGTACCATTTGTAAAACACTGTAAGTCTGTAACTGATATATAATAACAGAGACATTATCTGAACAATACATTTCTTAAACATGTACTCCGGCCGATCCCTAATAGAAATGGTACTCCTGCCGATCCCTAACAAGTGTTTGCAGTTTTGAACTAAGATTCAGTTCCAGGGTAGAGTGGGCACAACAACAGTATGTGCTTCCATCTACTTATAAAGGGGGTGATGCAGAGTTTGTTGTAACAAAGCAACAAGCATCATGTCTGGGTTGGTTCCATTTTTGTTCACTACTTAATGGGAAAAGACAACAATACAATAGCTTCAATTCAACATTTATTTAAAACGGTACCAATACAAGTAGCACAACATCTCAAAGCACACTGCACAATCATGTGAATGAAGGCCTGTACTGACCTTTCATGAGACCGACAACGATAAAATACGAATCTGCCAACACGAATAGGAAATCCAATCTTGTTTTGTGCAGTTGCACTAAAATCAAGCAAAGTGTTTCGCGTAGCGAAGCAAAATGTCGCAATAGCAACAAGTTGAATAGATATCCCTGTATAAACAGAGGCAAAAAGGAATCAATTACTGGCTAATAAAGGAGGATGAAACATGCGGCCACAAAAATGGTAATCCCGCCAATCCCTAACAAGTGTTGCAGTTTTGAAATAAGATTCAGTAGTTAAGTCTGAGAGTGGCATCAATTACTGGCTTATAAAGGGGGTGATGCTGAATTTTTTATAACAAAGCAACAAGCATCATGTCTGGGTTGGTCCCATTTTTGTTCACTATTTAATGGGAAAATACAGCAATACAATAGATTCAATTCATCATTTATTTAAAACAGTACCAATACAAGTAGCACAGCATCTCAAAACACACTGCACGATCATGTGGATGAAGGCAAGTACCAACCTGTCATGACGCACACAAGATCACGTACGAATCTGCCAACACGAATAGGAAATCCAATCTCGTTTTGTGCAGTTGCACTGAAATCAAGCAAAGTGTTTCGCGTAGCGAAGCAAAATGTCACAATAGCAACAAGTTGAATAGATATCCCTGTATAAACAGAGGCAACAAAGGAATCAATTACTGGCTAATAAAGGAGGATGAAACATGCGGCCACAAAAATGGTAATCCCGCCAATCCCTAACAAGTGTTGCAGTTTTGAAATAAGATTCAGTAGTTAATTCTGAGAGTGGCATAAATTACTGGCTTATAAAGGGGGTGATGCTGAATTTGTTGTAACAAAGCAACAAGCATCATGTCTGGGTTGGTCCCATTTTTGTTCACTACTTAATGGGAAAAGACAGCAATACAATAGCTTCAATTCATCATTTATTTAAAACAGTACCAATACAAGTAGCACAACATCTCAAAGCACACTGCACAATCATGTGGATGAAGGCCTGTACTGACCTTTCATGAGATGACCAACATAAAATATGAATCTACCAACACGAATAGGAAATCCAATCAAGTTTTGTGCAGTTGCACTGAACCCAAGCAAAGTTGCCGGTGTGACATTTAAGTTTTCTATAGCAACAAGTTGAATAGATATCCCTGTTTTAAGAGGCAAAAAAGAAAACAATTACTAGCCAATAAAGGAGGATGAAACATGCGGCCACAAAAAGAAGTATCTACCTTATCTTGATGGAAAACAAAGTATAGGACAGCAGCATTTCTAAAACGGTTGCATTGATTCATATTAACAGAGAAATTCTTTTAAAACAGATCAGTAGTTAATTATGAGATTAACAACAGCAAAATAGCTGCATGGGACATGCCAGCACCATGTGTGTCCACACGTATAAATGGGTGATGCAGAGTATGTAGCCAAGCAGCATATATGCGCTGGTCCCATATTTGTTCTCTTTGAACCTTCTTCCTATGTGAGGGCAGCAAATCTAGTCATGCACAAACTACCCGACCCCCCAGTTTCTTTCCCTTTTCAACAAAGAGATCGGTTCCTTACAGATGTGTGTACTGGGTTACCCCTTTTTCCCTTTTCGACCTACAAAGCAGCTGGATAGCCAGTCTATACTACTTTCCGCCCCTCCTTTCCTCATTGAACCACGTCCTAGATTCTTAATCCAGCCCACCGCACCCTTCTTTCCTCTTTTAACCAAGACATAGATTCGACTACAGATCAAAAAAGATCCACATGCAGCTAGAGCAACGACGGTTTCAAAGAAACTTATACCTTAGGGTTGTCGGGATGTGGCAAGGCGTGCGGCGGGAGGCCGAATCTTCCCACACTACGTACGACAGCAAGAAAGAAGGGGTCGGTGGCCCTCCCGCACAGGCGCTGGGTGAAAGAGAACAGCGCAGCCGGCAGTGGATTACCTCCCTCGCCGAAGGCGATAGAGTGAACGCTGCACCTCCTCCCCTTCCCGGTGCGACAGGATACAGACGCCTCCTTCACCAGCTATGAGGGGGGAGAGAGAGACAAGAGGCCAATGCAGTCTTGTTTAGATCTGGTGAAGAGAGGGTGAGAGACTATGAATATAGCAAACCCTAGCAAATGAACGCTGAGCCTCAAGCGTGTAACATATATGTAGTGCGGCGAGCGTGTGGAGAGTGCAAACCCTAGCGAACAAGCGCTGAGGCTCACGCTTATATATATACTACTGTAGTACGGACTGAGCTCCGGTGCCTTCACTGCACCTGCTTTTGGTTGTATGACAGACATTTTGGGCCCACATGTTGTAAAACCCTAGCGAAAATTGCACCAACGTGAAAGACGACTGCGTCTCCAACGCAACCAAGGTGAACTGACGAAGGATATCATCTTTGTGCGTAACAAGCAAAGAGCACTGATGGAAGACAACTTGTTTTTCGTCGAAAATCGATCAGCTTCACCAGCCGACGCAACCATGAGGCGCAACCATGAGCATCGATAGGTCATCGTGGTGATGCATCATCCACTTGGCATCAAGTTTGGGTGAGGCACCTAAGAAGTTCGACAAATCCTCACTGTGGTCTGTTTCTTCTCAGTAATCAAGCTCGAGGAAGGAAGAACCACGTGGCAGAGGACAGTGAGGCGGAACAACAATGGCCATCCAATTTTGTGCAGTTCCACTAAAATTGAGGAAGACATGCCCGGGTATGGAGACGCGCATCGCTGTTTCCAAAAATATAAAAAAAGGGTTAGCAACAACATCTCAATTGTCAATAAGAATTAATGAAAAGTACACCAACAAACAGAAGCATCATAATTATCTTGATGGGAACTAAACCAGGATACCCGAGAAAAAAAGCATTTCTTCATTTAACTAGTGATAGTACTACCACCATATGGACAATGACCGCACAACCACCATGTACTTTTTGTTGAAACAACATGTATACCTCCACCGAGGCATAAATCAGGACAACTTTTTGAGTGGCATTTCCTCTATAATAGTACTAGTAGGTGATGTTGGACCAACCGACGAACCCTAGCTACTATGCATGGGGAGCTGGGGAGTAGTCGCATAGAAGAAAACCCGCACGCGGTGACCTGGGGAGCTGGACCAGTACAAGAAGTTATACCTCAGGTGGGCGAGATGTCGTTTAGGCGGGCGGGCGGGATCTGCCCACACGATGGCAGCGAACAAGGGCGCGGAGGATCTTCGTCCGCGCCAGCGCCGGCTCCAAGAGGACGGTGCACATCGGCTTCCTCCGCTGCCGACGGCGACAACGTCAATGCTGCACCTCCTCACCTCCCGCAGCGGACGGGATTCGGCCGGATCTGTGACCACCAGTGAGGAGAGAGATAGAGTGGACACTGTCATCTTGTTTTGATATGGAGAGGGTGAGAGAGCAAGACGCGAGAAACTCTATCAAATAAGAGGCTATAATGGAGTAAAAAATCTCTCCATAGCAGTGGTTTTAAATAGAATACGCACGTTCCCGGAAAAAAGAAACGAAAACTGGCGTACAATTTTTTAAGAGTCTGTTTAGGACACATCTAGATGTGACATAGTTATGTCACATATAAGTTGATGTCCACTCTGTTTGTGGTCTTTTCCTAGTTTTTTTGTTTCTTGTTGCTACATTATATACTTGTGGGAGCTTAGATATGATATCCTTAAATAACATCTAGATGTGAATTAGACAAACTGATTTTCTAACATACCAAGAAAGAAAACTCGATCAAAAACACGACCCGCTTCCAGGTCGCGAGAGTCGTCACGCACACACACATAGACATAGACATGCATATCCATGTTTACGTAAAATTCCATTTCCATCTCCATCTCCAATCATATTTGTCCAACTGGCACATTATTTACGTTGTTAATTATATACGCAGCAATATTAATGTACATCATCTCTTGTTTGTGCACGTCCGGACCGCTGCCACGGCCGGTCATGACCAACCCGAACCCTCTTCATCATCCGTGTGTGCTTCCCGCCCGAAACGGTCAGTGCCGCATTCATGCCCGGCCAGAGCGGACGCGACCTCTCACTGGCGCGGCAATGAAGCGGCGCGACGGTCGAGAGAGCGTCGCCGGCGCCGCTTCCGGGTGCACGCGGCTGCTCCGCGTTCAAAGGTCGCAATAGCCGGCTACAACATGTGCGATCTCTTCCAGTAGTAAGTTCTTGGGAGTCCGTGCTACAGCTAGCTGTCCTCCCCCAACTCGTCAATCTCTTCCAGTAGTGCTAGTACTCCATGGCGCGCTCCATCGACAAGCAGGCGGGAAAGTTATGGTATACTACTCGGTTTGCGGTGAGTGGCATGCCGAGTGACCGTGTGGGGTCGAGCCGTGGAGGATGGTGAGACACGAACACGACAGACGTGATTTAAACGTTTGTTTTGCTCGATGGCGCGATCCAACGAAACGAAACATTGGTTTCTCTCCGTTTCTATTTTTCTCCGGAAAAACAGAAACTTTTCCACTCCATTTTCATTCCTATTCCAAGGTTGCCCCGTTACAACATTCCATCAAATACAAAGGAAAACTAACACGCATGCTGATGCATCTCAATGATTCACAGATCATAGACAATATTTACTTCACAACTAAAGAAAAAAGTTGTGAGAGCGTGTACAATAGAAAAACTACTGATGGGGTCACTACGACTTAAACCCTAAACCCTAAACATGATTTAATTTCCTGGCCAGGTAGAACCTGTCGAAGGAAAGACGGCTGGCACCCTCGGATCATACGATGCTTTTGTGCAGTTCCACTAAAATCGACCTGAGCATCCCTGATGGCAAAGATATTGAAGAAGTGTGATTAGAATAATAGTACTGGCACTAGTTCATGAGACATAAACTCATCACAAGTAGAAGCCCGTAGAAGTAGAGAAAGATCGACATGGAGATGGAGCTACGGTAGTGGAGCAAGCCGGCTCCAAAAGGAAGATGGACTATCTGGGACGTCGGGCTGTAGCTAGAAGGGCGGTTGGGACGCGACATCGGCCCATACCGCGGTGACCCCCATTGGGACACACCGACTGTCGGTTTTCTCCCTCGCCGATGTCGACCGCGTCTACGCAGAACATTGTTCCCTTCCCCCAGCCGCGGGATCAGGCCCGTCGTTCTATGCTTGTGAAGAGAGCAACCTAAGCAAGCAGGCTTGTAGCTTAGGCTCCTGCTAGTGTATATATAGTGATTTTCTTTTTCTCTCCATATCAACCATTTTATATTACGTACGTGTCATTCAAGAGTGAAATGATGGTTGCTTCTTCCGACTAACTTACTGTGTGATTTGACTGCTCCTTAGTGGCCCCTACACGTACTCCCCATACGTGTATGCAACAGTCACACGTACACATGGACGCAAAAACGCGCGCGACGCCCTAATGCATGCATGTCCGAGCACACGACGGAACACACACGATCACACTCAAGTGCTCAACCTACACATGCATGCACACACATACTCAGTCAGGGTGAGCTAGTGACCGTATGAACACCGGAAAATATATATATTAAGCGCAATGAGCGTATTATGAAGTCCACTAACCGTATTTTTACAAATATATAGTGACAGACAGTGTATTTATCTCGTTTGAAATTAAGCCATATTAACCGGAGAGGAGGCAGCATGGACTAGCATTACTTTGCTGTGTCCTGTCAACTTGCCGAACGAGGAGAAGGTTGCAGGACGGGAGAAGCTTGCGCGCGGTGGCTCGCAGGACAAGGAGAAACTTTTGACTAATGCAAGCTCTCCCTCGCTCAGGCGGTGGACGTGCAACAGTTAATTTGGTGTTAGATTGCCAAAAGCATACACTATACTACTAGTGCTATTATTGTTCGACTTCCCGAACAGCCAAGCGCAAATTTTACTACTACTACTATAGTCCATAAAGGTACGTACTATACTAGTACTAGGAACCGGATGGAGGAGCATCTGCACTCTTATTATAATTTTAAAATGTGATAAAGCAATCTTCAACACATTTGGTTCTCTTCGAGGGTTCTCGCATGTGATAATGGAAGTTGATTGCATGGAACACTCACAACAATTCTCGCTTAATTCTGGCTCATATCCTGTTACAAATAGTAGCTCTCAGTAATATTTCCTCTTTTTTGTTATTCAGCATGTAAACAGGTCAGCAAACCTTGCGGCGCATCTTCGTGCGAACCGTGCTTGCTGCACTTTGAATGTGGCCGAGAGCTGGCTTGATGAAACACCTCGCTTCCTACTTCTTTTTTTGCGGGGTACCTCGCTTCCTAGTGACCAGTGTCTTGGCTGATCGTCCTAAGAATGCTTATATATGAATAAAGCTCTCTCATTTACCCGCAAAAAAGATTAAGCCATATTAACCGGAAAGGAGGGAGTATGGACTAGCACTACTTTTTGGCGTGTCCCGTCAACTCGCAGAACGAGGAGAAGCTTGCAGGACAAGGTGAAGCCCGCTTACGCCTTTTGACTAATGCAACCTACCCTCGGTGGACATGCATCAGTCCATTCGGTGTCAGATTGTCAGAGGCATACACTGTAATACCCAACATGTGGAGTACCATCATTGTTCGACTTCACGAAGGGGCGAAGAGCCAAGCGCAGTAGTACGCGTACTTGGTTTTGCACCTTCATACTACTCCACCCTCCGTCACAGTTTACAAGGCGTGCTTCATTATGATGCATTTCTCTCAATGCATTTCCACCACCAGAGAGACTTTAGACGCGTTTGGTTTAATGCTCAATTAATTAGGGCATGGTAACTGCAATCAAGTCCACAATTTTGTCTCCATGTACTGTACTACTGCGGAGTGCATGCATGTGTGTACCCGGGGTGGAAGCACTGCATGCATGTGTGTACGCATTATTTCCTCTAGTAGTAGACGCCGTGCTATAACTACCAATGCTATTTTTCAGGCTGATCGCTAGTCGCCTTGGTCCCACATATTTTTTTCTTTTTTCTGAAGCGCGCTGTATAAACAGTGATGGATGGAGTAGTATGAGCGGATTCAAAGAAGAGCGTATTGATGGTTTCTTCTTCAGAGCAACTTACAGTGGGAAAGGTGGGGCTTATGATTTGACTACTCGTTACTCACTATTAATGCGGCGCAACGACCGGGTTGAGTCTCCCATGCGGCTGTGCACTACCCACCCGGTTCTTAAATATACTCCGGAGTATTTGTCTTTTTAGAGATTTCAACGAGTGACTACTCAAATATTTGTCTTTTTAGAGATTTCAAATGGACTGGCACATACGGATGTAAATAGACATATTTGAGAGTGTAGATTCACTCATTTTGCTCCGTATGTAGTCACCTGTTGAAATCTCTATTGAGACGAATAGAATATTTAGGAACGGAGGGAGTACACATACGAAGCAAAATGAGTGAATCTACACTCTAAAATATGCCCGTTTGAAATTTGTAAAAATACAAATATTTAGGAACGAAGGAGTATAATTTTGTGCATGGCACATGGACCCGGATGATGAAGAGGCTTCTGGCAATGCTATCAAGCTTCCATCATTTGTTTACATAATTGACATACTATACAAATAATTTTCTAGCGACATGAAATTGTACAATGGTGTGAGCTTTCAGCTTTTGTTTCGCGTGTCTTACCATCGATGCTCTTTTGAAAACAATAAAAAACTAACTTCCTTGCTAATGCATGTCAGTTATTAGCAGATCAGAGATAATAATTACATCACAACTGAAGACAAAGTTGTGAAAAGGTGTTAAATAAAATTGATCCATGCTTTCATTTGCAGCAACGTCCCCCAGCTCTGTCTAAATCAACAAGGCATGTTGGGGAAAAAATAGCTGTCTGGAGCATGCAACATTCCAATCATTTTGTGCAGTTCCACTAAAATAGAGCTGAGCGTCCCTGTTCCAAAGATATCAAGTGTGATTACGATAATAGAGGACTGCTGATGAAACAATAAACACGCAAATATAAGACGGTCACCTTTGCAGTCTCTCTTAATACTAACTAGTTGGAGAAGATTAGGCTCGGAGTTGGATGAGGAGGATAGAGCAAAACCAATCTCCCTTTGTTCGCACTGAAATGTAGAGACGTTGCCCGTGTGACATTTTAGTACAACTGCACAAAACACTCTTAAGAAAAAAGTGATTTGTGCAGTTCACCAAAAGGTCGCAATAGCAACGAGGTGAAATGGATAGCCCTGTTTGCAAAAAAGAGGTAGAAAGGAAACAATTACTGGCCAATAACAGTTGATGACACATGCGACGACAAAAAAGAAGCATATTCCTTGTCCTAAGGGAAGATAACAACACAGTTGTGTTTGTCTAAAATGGTGTGAGGACGAGAATGCAATATGGAAAGTACGCCGGACGAGCTACGTTTTGGGCAAAGAACTATGGAAGATCCACATGCAGCGACGTGGGAAACGGGCAGTGGAGCAAGGCCGGAGGGGATACCTGGAGGTCGTCGGGATGTAACTAGGTGAGCGGCGGCGGGCGGAATCTGCGAGCAGGTGGCGTAGGCCCTGCCGCGCCAGAGCTTGGTCAGAGAGAACGACGTGTACTGCAGATCAGGATGTCCTGCCTCGGCGCCATCGAACGGAGAAACCATGCACTTCCTCCCTTTCCCCCGGCGGACGGGATGCGGACGGATCAGTGACCAACGGTGAGAGAGAGAGAGGCCACCGCACTCCCTTTCCCCCGGTGGACGGGATGCGGCCGGATCAGTGACCAACGGTGAGAGAGAGAGAGGCCACCGCACTCCCTTTCCCCCGGCGGACGGGATGCGGCCGGATCAGTGACCAACGGTGAGAGAGAGGGAGAGGCCACCGGAGCCTTGTGTGAGATACTCTGAAGAGCGGACTACCTTTTCCTCCATAAAAATCGTTTTATATTATGTGTACGTGCCATTGAGCGCTATAACTTTATTTAAAAAAAACACGGCAATGCGTCAAGTTGAACTTTGTTTCGTGCACGCATGGTACACGACCTCCCTAGGTAAACAACCGCTACATGCGTTCAAATTAGCACGTGGGCTGCCATTTCGTAAAGAAATGAGCTCCACCGTGTACCCGCGCGGGTGTGGATGGGCACGAAGCGTGAGTACGTGCACGGTGCACCTATTCTCTTCTTGTATACGTACACCACCTACGTGGGGTTGTGTGAGAGAGATACAAACCTAGAGAGATATAGTGTGTGGGTTCTTGAGAGAGTTTTTTGTGGGGGGGGGGGGTCAATCAAAAAATTTAACATATGCAATGTGTGTGAAATAGAGTCCTGGATATAACATATATATAGAGGGGGCGATCCATGAGAAGAGAGTGGAGGTATCATCGGCTTGAGGTATCCATATAATCAAAGAGAGCGATGATGTGTGTGTGTGCGCGCACGATCGATAAAGAGTGCCATCGAATTTGTGTGTGCCCACGTCAAAGATATAGAGTGGCTGGCCTACTGGAACGTGAGATGGGACATGTGCAGTTTGTCTCTGTGGCATGGATACCTACCTGCAGCGCTCGACTATCGGTGTGTGATGGGGGAAGAGGGAGGCCCAATTAACTATAGAGGTACAATGGCTGGTATATGTGTGGAGGAGGAGAGAGGCCTACCTCATGTATTAAGGAGATCGATCTGCCTCATGTATTAAGGGAGATCGATCGGCATCCATGCATATGTGCAGGAGATGAATAAGGTTGGGAGAGAGACAGAGCTAGAGTGTTGGAGGGGGTGGTAGTGGAGTTGCTTCTAACAAATGGTGGGATAGGCTTGCTAGACAAATGGAGGGCACGCCCACAATATGTTGGGAGATCGATCGGTATACATGCATGTGTGTGTTAGAAGCAAATGAGGCACGAGGAGAAGGATAGAGAGAGAGGGATGCATGTAGGAGGTGGTACGAGAGGCATACTACATCGAGTGGGAGGAGTGTGCGAGTACGAGAACGATGAAAAGAGTGGTGGGAGTGAGGCATGGACGGTGACAAGAGAAGAGGGGAAGCTTGTGTTTGTGCTAGGCACACCTGGCTAGAGAGGCATATCGATCGATGTGTGCCGTAAAGAAGGAGCTGGGGGCCCTACACACACCGTGGGTGAACGACCTAAAGTGAAAAGACGAATTTGCGCGATGGAGCTAGAGAATGCTGAGGGAGGGTGAGAGGGATGCGGGCGTGTGCATGCACAAGAGAAAGTTAGCGCCAGCTACAAAGATAAGAGGGTTGTGTGGGTGTAAAAGACGAATAGAGATCATATATACTTCATTATAAAAAGCGAATTCGGATATTTGAAGAATTTATCATAGTGTTTCAAACCGACGGATGTGTGAATATATATAACGGTGATACACATGGTGTGGTTATGAACATGGTATACTACATTTAATATATTTTATCTCTACTCTGATAAAAAACGGAGTTGTTGATGATGGTGTGCCTGCCATCCTGCATTATAGGCCGTCTGATTTATATCTGGCGGATAGCAAGGAAACTATGATGGTTGAAGTTGGCAACAATCATGATTGTAGATTCTTATTGAAATAGAGAAACGAATTCAAATTTAGTTCGAATTGCAACCGCAGTATAGACATTTGGAATGCACTAAAATGTTGGTATGAGTAGGTTACATGCATTATACAGCAAGCGAAAAAATTTGATCAGACATAACATGGATTCATACTCCCTCCTTCCATCTATATAGGGCGTAATGAGATTTTTAAGACCACCTTTGACTATTGAGAAGATTAATAGTACATGACATGCACAATGTGAAAATTATATCATTGAAAGAACCTTTCACAGACGAATTTAATGGTGTGCTTTGTGTAAGTTGCATGTCATATATCATTGCTCTAATATTTGGTCAAAGTTAGCATCGAAAAACGCATTAGGCCCTATATAGATGGAAGGAGGGAGTAGCTTTGAATAGCATTTGTATAGTAAAACGGGGCAAGACACTCTCTTTGTGTGGTGTGAATAGTTTTATTTTTTCGTTTTATTTTTGGTTGAGGGAAGTGCGAATTGATCTGGTACATACAAGTACAATATTACTACACGTTAGGCTTGTCCCTAAAATTCAACCCGCGTCTTGTTATATCCCGAAAATTCAGATATCGTGCTCCCAAAACTGGCGCCTTCACAACCCACGCCTTGCTATTCCGAAATTACAACGCGCGCGAAAACTCCCTCCAGCTGCCAAATCCCGACACGCAAAATCCCCCTTCTAACCCTGAGCCGAAAGGGCCGCTAGTTCAAATCGATGGGGGGTACTTTTGTAACACACCCTACATTTTGGACAAGCGCGTTCCTAAGTCATACTTCACCCCCTCCCATCGCCCCCTTTTCGCCATTCGAAATCCCAGGCCGCCATAACCTCTCCGCTCCTGCCCGCGAAACCCCACCCTCCTCCGTCCGCCACGTCACCGCTGCCCAGCCGGAGCCTCTTCACCGATGATGTCGTCCACCGCAACAGCTCGACGTCCCTGGTCCACATCCCCGGATGAGGATCCGTCGTCCATCTTGCCGTCCCGCCGGTTCAGCTGCCCTGTCCTCCACCTCCAAGGAGCTGCTCCGACGATCGCCTCATCTATCGCGGCTGCTCCATCCCCACAGCGCCACCTTAACCTGCTCCACCGGAACCGCAACATCCTCACCGACTCCTCGGATGAAGCCGAGGCCTACTCGGTGCCACCAAAGAGGTTGTACACTCATCGTATTGCACCTTCTCCTTAACTCGACCTCCCGGCACCGACGGTGCTTCATCCCGCACCCCCATGGAGCGGCTACCTTGAAGTCGGCGCCGCGGGCGACATCTCCACGGTGGCTCTCCCCCAGTGCGGGGCCCCTTCGGCGGCGGCGTCCATACCAGCCGGATCTGCTGCTGCTGCTCCGACTCTTGCTCGATCGCTCGCTCGCCCAGCTGCTGCTGCTGCTCTCCCCCTCGCTCGTGCTGCCGCTCTACTCTGATTAAGCCACACTTCAGTCGACTGAATCGACTTTTGGGTCAGTCGATTTTCAGGGGTTGGGGGGATCGCCGGAGTTAAGGAAGAACCACCCATAGCGGGGACGGGGGCTCGCCGGAGAGGTACCCCACTATCTATCTTAGGGTTCAGGGTGGGGGGGGGCCTAGTGGGTTGGCCGGGGCGGCGGTGGCGAGTTGTTTCAGGGCGGCGAGGTGGCGCTGGGGCCGGCGGTTCGGCCGGTGGCGGCTGGCGGCTCAGGGGGGTGCAGGTTGAAGATGAACTGCAGGCCCTCCCTAAACTACATGTCAAGTGCCTCTCTGCTACCATTGCGTTCAGTTTCGACAGTAGCATTCAGATTCCACAGTAAATTTCAGTTTCGACAGTTAAGTTCAGAGTCAACAGTTTTTACCTCATCTGTTGTAGTCAGGTGGTTTTTGGTGATGTTAATTTTACATCCATTTTACATCATCTATTGGAGATGCTATTAGAATCCCACTTGAGATTGACAATGTCTGTCTTGTGCTACTTCAGCCTTGACGTCTTACGGCTCACCGAAGCTGCTCCAACGACAGAACGACCCATCACAACAGAGCAGTGCCCTGGACGCCGTCTACAGATTCCTCAGATCTGCCTCCACACCTCCGACAGCCACCTCTGCCTCAACTGCTTCAGCGACCAACCCAATGATGCTGAGGTCGACACAGCTACGACAAAGAGGTTGTACACTTGTTGCATCACTTATTACTATACATTCACGTCGATCCATTAGGGCTATTTTGGTTCAACGGAAAAACATCGATCCACTGGTTGTTACCATCACTCTAAATTTCTGCGTGCTCTCCTTACATAATCTCACCATATTTTTTTCGTATGCATGTCAGATATTGTACACAGTCATGCTGAACATGTAGGGAAAAAGAGAAGAGTTTTGCGTGGCAATACAATGTCATGCAGACATCGCTCCATGGTGGGTTCAATGGCAAACCCTCCCCACCCCTCTCCAGATTCTAATCCAGAGGAAGATATCTATTCTGAGGCAGATTCGGACGCCGCTGACTACTCCTATTTACCCCCAAGGTGTTTGCTCTACCTTGGCATGATGATGTTAGTCATATCATGCATATGTTGCCTTGCAGTGCCTACTTTTGACATCATATATGTCATCTGCTTAGTTTAGACATGTTCTGTAATGCCACCCGTTTAGTTTCTATATCATATATGGGAATTATGCAGTCTCATGTCTTTTAGCCAGCCATAATATACGTGAAATGTGCAATGCCATCCTGTTTAACCAGGCATCATATATTTGAATGATATCTTGCCCATCCTTTTCTTCATTACATTTCCATTTGTCGACAATATTTGTATATTAAACTACTCTTCCTGTGAATCAGCCATTTGGGTGGGAGATGGAAAAATCTGGAGTGAAAACAAGGCCTTCAGAGCAGACAGTGCTACCTGTCGAAGAAGATCTCTTGTTGGGTCCCGATAGCTCCTCAGAGATGGATTCAAAGACAGATGACCAGTCCTATTCCCCCACTGAGGTGTATGCTCTAACTTGGCATGATTATACTGCTCATATCATGCATATGGTGTCTTGCATTGCATAGTTTAGACATCATATACACAATATCCAACACCATGTTCTTAGTTCAGACATCATATAGAATGCCCTCTGTTTAGCATATAAATCACATATGTGAATTAAATGATGCGATCCTGATTACTTAGATAACATGTAGGTGAATTATGTCATGCGATCCTGTTTAGTTATTCATCATATCTTTGAATTATGTTATGCTATGCTATCCAGTTTAGATAGACATCATATATGTGAAATTATGTCATGCTATCCGTTTTAGTTAAACAATATACATGTCAACTATTTCATGCCCTCTTTTTTCCACACTATCTATTGCATCTGTCTCTCATACAATGTCTGTACATTCAACTATGTTTCCTGTTTATCAGGCATTTGAATTGGAGCGGGTGATGCCAGTATCTAGCGAAATAGTGCTACCTCTTGGTGGAGATAGCACCCCGGTTATACATGCACAAGAACCAGCCCTACCACACATAACTGTAGGATCGAAAGTATGTCTAGAGGGGGGGTGATTAGACTACTTGACCAAATAAAAACTTAACATTTTCCCAGTTTTAGTTCTTGGCAGATTTTAGCTAATTTAGGACAAGTCAAGCAATCATCACATAATTCAAGCAAGCATGCAAAGAGTATATAGGCAGCGGAAAGTAAAGCATGCAACTTGCAAGAATGTAAAGGGAAGGGTTTGGAGAAATCAAACGCAATTGGAGACACAGATGTTTTTCCCGTGGTTCGGATAGGTGGTGCTATCCTACATCCACGTTGATGGAGACTTCAACCCACGAAGGGTAACGGTTGCGCGAGTCCACACAGGGCTCCACCCAAGGGTAACGGTTGCGCGAGTCCACACAGGGCTCCACCCACGAAGGGTCCACGAAGAAGCAACCACCCACAAAGGGTCCACAAAGAAGCAACCTTGTCTATCCCACCATGGCCATCGCCCACACAGGACTTGCCTCACTAGCGGTAGATCTTCACGAAGTAGGCGATCTCCTTGCCCTTACAAACTCCTTGGTTCAACTCCACAATCTTGTCGGAGGCTCCCAAGTGACACCTAGCCAATCTAGGAGACACCACTCTCCAAGAAATAACAAATGGTGTGTAGGTAATGAACTACTTGCTCTTGTGCTTCAAATGATAGTCTCCCCAACACTCAACTCTCTCTCATAGGATTTGGATTTGGTGGAAAGAAGATTTGAGTGGAAAGCAACTTGGGAAGGCTAGAGATCAAGATTCATATGGTAGGAATGGAATATCTTGGTCTCAACACATGAGTAGGTGGTTCTCTCTCAGAACATATGAGTTGGAATGGTGTATGTGTTCTGATGGCTCTCTCATCGAATGAGAGGGAGGTGGAGGGGTATATATAGCCTCCACACAAAATCAAACCGTTACACAGTTTTCCAATCCCGGTGGGACCGAATCAATAAACTCGGTCGGACCAAAAATGTAAACCTAGTGACCGTTAGAGATATTCGGTGGGACCGACATGCAACTCGGTAGGACCGATATGGTTAGGGTTTGGGCATAACGTAATCTCGGTGAGGCCGATTACACAAACTCGGTGAGACCGAATTTGGTAATTAGCTAACCAGAGAGTTGGTCAAGCAAACTCGGTGGGACCGATTTGCTCTTTCGGTGAGACCGAGTGGAACTCGGTGAGACCGAAAAGTTACAAAGGGGAAACACTGAGTTTACATTGCAATCTCGGTGGGACCGATTCGCTCTTTCAGTGAGACCGAAAAGTTACGAAAGGGAAACAGAGAGTTTGCAACCCCATCTCGGTGAGACCGAGATCCCTATCGGTAGAACCGAATTGCTAGGGTTTGGCAGTGGCTAATGACAAGTGAAACTCGGTGGCGCCGGATAGGAAGAATCGGTAGGACCGAGTTTGGCTTAGGGTTTAGGTCATATGTGGATATGGGAAAGTGGTTGAGGGTTTTGGAGCATATCACTAAGCACATGAAGCAAGAGGCTCATTAAGCAACACCTCATCCCTCCTTGATAGTATTGGCTTTTCCTAAAGACTCAATGTGATCTTGGATCACTAAAATATAAAATGAAGAGTCTTGAGCTTTTGAGCTTGAGCCAATCCTTTGTCCTTAGCATTTTGAGGGTTCCACTTTCACATCCATGCCATGCCAATCATTGAGCTTTCCTGAAATAATCATCTTGGAATAGCATTAGCTCAATGAGCTATATGTTGTTATGAATTACCAAAACCACCTAGGGATAGTTGCACTTTCAATAACCCAAACTCCTGCAGATTGTACCCCTACTACGATGGACAGAGAACCAGCTTCACCCAATCTAACCCCAACCCCAGCCGATAGTAACCCAGTTCCTATTGACACAACAGCATCTCCACCACAGAGCTACCAAACAAGAGCAGTTAGTAAGGCAGCTCCAGTGCCCAAAGGGCCAGTACTATCACGGCGAACCCCAACTCCACCAGTTAGTACGCCTATTCCTATGGAGGTAGCACAACCAGCTAGTCGTAGTTTAGCATCTATCGCATTTGATGTTGTTAAATCGTATGTGCGTATCCTCCCATCTTGGAAATATTATACCGAAGATGAAGGAAAATGCCAGTTGCAGGTGTTTGTCCAGGAGTTATGTGTAAGTAATGTTATTCATGGCAATTACTTTGCTTCGTCCCATACATCCTACCTCCATGATGGTTATAATACAGCAAATTTTCCCATTTTTCTCTATAGAGAAGGACCGATTTGGAAACTCAAGATGAGGTAACCTGTGCTAATACCTCTGCTATCTTCAAGAATGCTTGGTGGCAGTATCAGAATTACCTGAAGAAAATGTACTTCACCAGCAAAGAAACTCATCAAATTCCCTTATGTTCTCCTGAGACACATTTACTGGACGATGACTAGGAACGCCTTGTTCTGTACTGGTCCTGAACCAAGAATGTGGTAAGGTCTATGAGCTCATTTTCTATTTTTAAGTACTATATTCTTACGTCTTACTGTACTCTGTTCATGTAGAACAAGTGCCTAAACCTGAAGAACAACTGTTCTAATTTAAGATTCCATTGCTACCAGAGGACATAGATATATGTTTGTTTGATGCTTTTATTATGTACTAGTACTTGGCAATAGAAGACTTGGTAGTTTAATCCTGTCCACCTTACTAATGAACTGGTTCACCGAAATGAGTTTCATATACTAGTACATGCTAAACTTGTTATGTGTCTGCTTGTTTCTTCTTTTAGAATGCTAACAGAATATTGGGGAAGAGTGCCTTATTAAGCAACGGTAAAGGAAGTAATGCAAATAAGGTTCAGGATAGTGACACATCCTGTCTTGGTTTAGTGTTGGAGTTACTGGCCACTACCGCTTGAATAAACTATTCAAACTCACTGTCTGAATCAGTTCGGTTTCTTGAGTCTCAACTACAAGCTGAAATACATCGATCAGCTGTGCTGCGACAAGAAGCGGAAGGACTGCGGAAGTCCCTGGAGCATTCAGATGCATACTTTCTGGTGCAACAGCAAGCGTTGGAGGATTTTAGCGCCAAACAGGACAAAGCTAATCAGCTTGCTAAGCTTATTGCCAAAATGGTGGATACCCAGGATAACATTTCTTGAGCTCTTCTGAAGTTGTTTCAGTTATGCTCTTGTTTTGCTGCCGCGTTTATTTGCACTGGTGGCCAATTTTGACGGCCAGTGTATATGATATGCTGCTTTGTTCCCTATATTTGCACTGGTGGTGAACTTTGATGCCCAGTGGATGTAATATGTGTAATAGTCGTGATAGCCTAGCGTTAGTTGCTTGCTTATTTATTTCCTTGTTGTCTTGTTTATTTGTTTGCTTGTAGTCATTGCAGTTCTTTTTCCGTGGTTAACTAGTGGCTGCAATAACCTATTTTTTAAAACTAGGCCACAATAACCATGGGCTAATATTTACTTTAGTGACACTGGGCCTCCTACGGGCCGTAGAAATAGTGGGCCTTCTACGGGCCGTAGAAATAGTAGGCCGTCTACGGGCCATAGAAACAATGGACCTTCTACGGGCCGTATCATCAACGGGCCTTATACGGGCCATATGATCGATTGCCAAACATGGGCCAATAACAGGCCGCATTATGGCCGTAAACGGGCTAGAGTTGGAATTGTTCATTCATGGGCTGACCGTAACGGGCCATCGTTAATAGGCCGTATTTGATGACGCTATGAAAACGGCCCAACGTATTAACGGACCACAAACGGGCCGACTATAACCACGGGCTGAATTTGGCCCACAAGCAGAAAATGACAGTAACGGGCCGTAAGTAAACGAATGCTGGAAATGAGCCCAATAATAAATGGGCTCTGAGAAGGCCGAAAGATAACATGGGCTGCAAACAGCCCAACGGAATAACGGGCCGTTAATGGGTATAAAGTGATACACTGTTCATTACGGGCCAGCTTCACCATGGGCCGTTAATGGGCGTAAAGTGATACACTGTTCATTATGGGCCAGTTTCACCATGGGCCGTTAATAGGCCAAGAGTTACATAGGGCCTCATATGGGCCGAAAGACGTCATGGGCCATACATGGGCCAGAAGTGAAAACGGGTTGGAATCATATTGGATGGCCCAGATGACGCTACTGGGCCTAATTCGGATAGGGCGTAACGGGCCTTGGGTTAGCGGGCTGTAAATGGGCTATATGTGAATAGGCCGTTAACAGGCTTTCCATGGGCCGGCTCGCCACCTTTTGACCAAGTCAAACGGGCCGGCCTTTTCACAGGAATGGGCCTCTGTTGGGCCATGTCACGTGTCGTCGTATCATACGCGCCTATCTGACCCACTGACGAGCTGACACGTGTTTCGTCCGGCCAATAAGAATTTTACACGTGGAAATTTCCATTGGTCGGGGCTATTAACGGGTTATCGGATCCAAAACCCGACTCGATAGCTTAACGACGTTCCATTACGGTGGATGCCACGTGTCGGTCACCCTTGACGAAAGCACTTCTGTGATGCGCGATTTATCGTCATGGAAGTGGACACTTCCGTGATGATAATTTTGGTAATGTCATGGAACACTTCTACGACAACACAGGTATGACTATCTTGATTCTGTCATAAATTTGTCATGGATGTACATGCATGACAAAAAACGCGACCTACTACGACAAACACGTATCATCACGGAAGTGTATTTTTTTTGTAGTGCATGCTTGATACTTCTTGTGCTCGCTCTTTTATGATGAAGGCTATTGAATTCAAATGGGATTTATTGGAAAACATTAAACGCAACTCTGAAGATTGGGACCTCGACAATGGTAAGGAGTCAGGTATGACACCTAGTTTTGATTGTTTTAAATCTTTTATGGATACTGATATTTGCCGTAAATTTAGCACTAAATATGGACTTGACTCTAAGATAGTAGCTTCTTTCTGTGAATCTTTTGCTACCTATGTTGATCTCCCCAAGGAGAAGTGGTTTAAATATCATCCTCCCATAGAAGTAAAAGTAGCTGCACCTATTAAAGTTGAAGAAAAGATTGTCACTTATAATGATCCTATTATTCCTACTGCATATGTTGAGAAACCACCTTTCCCTGTTAGGATAAAGGATCATGCTAAAGATTCAATAGTAGTTCGTAAAAGCAATATTAAAACATATACACCTCCTAAGCAAGTTAAAGTTGAACCTAATATTGCTATTGTTAAAATCTCTTGTCCGATAATATTGATGGGCATGTTATTTATTTCTGTGATGAAACTGCTAGAATTGCTAAAACCCTGTGCTAAAGATAAACCTAAACCTGTGGTAGGCATGCCTGTTATTTCTGTTAAAATAGGAGATCATTTTTATCATGGCTTATGTGATATGGGTGCTAGTGCTAGCGCAATACCTCATTCCTTATACAAAGAAATTATGCATGAGATTGCACCTGCTGAAATAGAAGATATTGATGTCACAATTAAACTTGCCAATAGAGATACTATTTCACCAATGGGAATTGTTAGAGATGTTGAAGTCTTGTGTGGGAAAACTAAATATCCTGCTGATTTTCTTGTTCTTGGTTCCCCACAAGATAGATTTTGTCCCATTATATTTGGTAGACCCTTCTTGAACACTGTTAATGCTACCATAGATTGCAAAAGGGATGTTGTTACTATCGGTTTAGATGATATGACTCATGAATTTAATTTCTCTAAATTTAGTAGACAATACCGTGAAGAAGAATTACCTAGTAAGGATGAAATTGTTGGTCTTGCTTCTATTGCTGTACCTCCTAGTGATCCCTTAGAACATTATTTGCTAGACCATGAAAATGACATGTTTATGAATGAAAGAAGGGAAATAGATGAAGTATTCTTTAAACAGGAACCTATTCTGAAAAACAATTTACCTGTTGAAATCCTAGGGGATCCTCCTCCACCCAAGGGTGATCCCGTGTTTGAGCTTAAACTGTTACCGAATACTCTTAAATATGCTTATCTTGATGAGAAAAAGATATATCCTGTTATTATTAGTGCCAACCTTTCAGAGCATGAGGAAGAGAGATTATTGAAAACTCTGAAGAAGCACCGTGCTGCTATTGGGCATACTCTTGATGATCTTAAGGGTGTTAGCCCCACTCTATGTCAACATAAAATTAATTTGGAAGAAGATGCTAAACCAGTTCATGATCATCAACGACGGCTGAATCCTAAAATGAAAGAAGTGGTAAGAAAGGAAATACTAAAGCTCCTTGAGGCAGGTATAATCTATCCCATTGCTGATAGTCAGTGGGTAAGTCCTGTCCATTGTGTCCCTAAGAAGGGAGGTATTACTGTTGTTCCTAATGATAAAGATGAATTGATTCCTCAAAGAATTATTACAGGTTATAGGATGGTAATTGATTTCCGCAAATTAAATAAGGCAACTAAAAAGGATCATTACCCCTTACCTTTTATAGATCAAATGCTAGAAAGATTATCCAAACATGCACATTTTTGCTTTCTAGATGGTTATTCTGGTTTCTCTCAAATACATGTGTCAACCAAAGATCAATCAAAGACTACTTTTACATGCCCTTTTGGTACTTTTGCTTATAGACGTATGCCTTTTGGTTTATGTAATGCACCTGCTACCATTCAAAGATGCATGATGGCTATATTCTCTGACTTTTGTGAAAAGATTTGTGAGGTTTTCATGGATGATTTCTCCATCTATGGATCTTCTTTTGATGATTGCTTGAGCAATGATACGTCTCCAACGTATCTATAATTTTTGATTGCTCCATGATATATTATCTTCTGTTTTGGATGTTTATGGGCTTTATTATACACTTTTATATCATTTTTGGGATTAACCTATTAACCCAGAGCCCAGTGCCAGTTTCTGTTTTTACCTTCTTTTAGGGTTTCGAAGAAAAGGAAAATCAAACGGAGTCCAATTGACCTGAAACTTCACAGAACTTATTTTTGGATCAGAAGAAGCCCAGAAGACTTGGAGTCTACATAAGGGAAGCTTCGAGGAGGCCACGAGGTAGGGGGTCACGCCCACCCCCCTGGGCGCGCCCTCCACCCTCGTGGGCCCATCGTGGCTCCCCTGACGTACTTCTTCCGCCAATCTAGACCCGTTCTGGCACCCTGCCGGAGGGGGCAATCCCTCTTCGGTGGCCATCTTCATCATCCCGGTGCTCTCCATGACGAGGAGGGAGTAGTTCTCCCTCGGGGTTGAGGGTATGTACCAGTAGCTATGTGTTTGATCTCTCTCTCTCTCTCTCTTGTGTTCTTGAGGTGATACGATCTTGATGTATCGCGAGCTTTGCTATTATAGTTGGATCCTATGATGTTTCTCCCCCTCTACTCTCTTGTAATGAATTGAGTTTCCCCTTTGAAGTTATCTTATCGGATTGAGTCTTTAACGATTTGAGAACACTTGATGTATGTCTTGCCGTGCGCTGTGGTGACAATGGGATACCACGTGATTCACTTGATGTATGTTTTGGTGATCAACTTGCGGGTTCCGCCCATGAACCTATGCATAGGGGTTGTCACACGTTTTCGTCGTGATTCTCCGGTAGGAACTTCGGGGAACTCTTTGAGGTTCTATGTGTTGGTTGAATAGATGAATCTGAGATTGTGTGATGCATATCGTATAATCATACCCACGGATACTTGAGGTGACATTGGAGTATCTAGGTGACATTAGGGTTTTGGTTGATTTGTGTCTTAAGGTGTTATTCTAGTACGAACTCTAGGGTTGTTTGTGACACTTATAGGAATAGCCCAACGACTTGATTGGAAAGAATAACTTTGAGGTGGTTTCGTACCCTACCATAATCTCTTCGTTTGTTCTCCGCTATTAGTTACTTTGGAGTGACTCTTTGTTGCACGTTGAGGGATAGTTATGTGATCCAATTATGTTATTATTGTTGAGGGAACTTACACTAGCGAAAGTATGAACCCTAGGCCTTGTTTACTATCATTGCAATACCGTTTATGCTCACTTCTATCATTAGTTACCTTGCTGTTTCTATATTTTTAGATTATAAAAACTATTATCTACCATCCATATACCACTTGTATCACCATCTCTTCGCCGAACTAGTGCACCTATACAATTTACCATTGTATTGGGTGTGTTGGGGACACAAGAGACTCTTTGTTATTTGGTTGTAGGGTTGCTTGAGAGAGACCATCTTCATCCTACGCCTCCTACGGATTGATAAACCTTAGGTCATCCACTTGAGGGAAATTTTCTACTGTCCTACAAACCTTTGCACTTTGAGGCCCAACAACTTCTACAAGAAGAAGGTTGTGTAGTAGACATCAAGCAATCTTGATCGAGTTTTGCAGAGATGTGAAGAAACTAATCTTGTCTTGAATTGGAAAAAGTGCCACTTTATGGTTAATGAAGGTATTGTCTTGGGGCACAAAGTTTCTGAAATAGGTATAAAAGTTGATAAAGCCAAGGTTGATGCTATTGAAAAGATGCCATGTCCCAAGGACATCAAAGGTATAAGAAGTTTCCTTGGTCATGCCGGATTTTATAGGAGGTTCATTAAGAACTTCTCAAAAATTTCTCGGCCTCTGACTAATTTATTACAAAATATATACCATCTATTACA
This sequence comes from Triticum urartu, assembly GCF_056163025.1. Taxonomy (NCBI): domain Eukaryota; kingdom Viridiplantae; phylum Streptophyta; class Magnoliopsida; order Poales; family Poaceae; genus Triticum; species Triticum urartu. The sequence continues at coordinate 622,177,097 of NC_141875.1, forward strand.
TAATTAAAATAAGAGTCAAACAAGCCTTTACGTTCATCCACATATATTAAATTATCTTGACCATCAATTTTTGATATTAACGGCGGAGATTTAATGATCTAAGCGTTACGTAAAAAAATATTGGCACGTACAAACATTTTAACCTGTCATGTAGGCTTATTTTCTTAGGGACATAGGAATAGTTATAAAAGAATAGGCACGTCTCTACACCTCAAGAGAAAAAAAAGAATAGGCACGTCTCATGTATGCTTGGGAAATCTATAGCCTGTAAAGACCTCTCTTTTCAAAAGAAACCCAATCAATCACATACGTGTGACATGACATGACAGGTAGAAATAGATCATGTGGGAATATATATTAAGGAAACTGGCAGAGTTTGTCAAAAAAAAGGAAACAGGTAGAGTTTCCAAAAAACAGCTACAAGTCACGGCTGCTTATCCCATCACGTACGCACTAAGAAAATCAATTGCGTGCTTGCCGGAAGGAAACTATGGACTATATGGTTGGATCCTTTAACAAAACGGAGTCACAACTGTACTCGGTTTTTTTTCCGAATAACTGTACCGTGACTAATTTACCAATTATTGTTTGACTCGGTTTCTACAAGACAAATTGATCAAAGCCGTCAGTTCACTGTGAAGTCTACCTATCATCTTCGTATGAGCATGAAAGGGTTGAAATCCAGACAGTCGGGATCTTCAACTACAGCGGTGCAGCACAAAGGTTGGCTGGCGCTTTGGCCACTAACTGGAGACTCATGAAGAACGGACTTGCGGCTGGTACTGAACTGCATACACGACGGATCAAGCCGGCTGTTTTTTGTGTTGCATGTGTTTGAGAAGAAACCAATCAACACAGGTCCTGGGCCTGCCCACATTTTGCCATGTTTTGGAAGCTGCTCTGCGAGGAGAAGGGAGCTCGGGTGGTGCTTCCGCTGCCAATGGAGGGCACCCAACATGAAATATCAACATGGATGCAGAGTTGGTTCGCTGCCGCAAGCCACACTGAGAGAGTTCATGATCCAGGGACTATATGGCTTGTGGTTAGCAAAGAATGAGGCGAGAGATGGCAAGAAAATTGCAGATCCCCGGGCAGTGGCAGAAAGCGTTTGTGATCATGTACGGGAGTGGCTCTCGGGGCATACAAAACAAAAAACGATCAAGACGCCGAAATCGGTCAAGCATTGGAAGCAGCCTGACCAAGGATGGATTAAAGTTAATACAGATGGTGCTGTGTCGAAAGTGCAAGACAAAGGGGGAGGTGGAGTGATCCTACGAGACCATGAAGGTGCTTATAGAGGAGGAGCTGCAACGTTCTTCCCCAGTGCTACTGACCCTCAAGTTGCTGAAGTGTTGGCTGCGAGGAGGGGGGTTAAACTAGCGACAGAGAGGAGTACAGAAAATTCATCTGGAACTAGCCAGCAAAAGCGTTGTCTCTATGTTGAATGACTGAAGCAAGAATCTCTCAGCATTGGGACCTTTTATAGAAGAAATCAAAGACATGCTTAGATCTACACAAGAGTACAAGGTCACCGGGGCTCGGCATACAGCTAATCTAGCTGCTCATGTTTTAGCTAAAGTGGGGGTTAGCAATGATTTAGAGATGGTTTGGTCTGATGTGCCACCCGACTGCATTTTACATATTGTAACGAACGACATTCCCAACATTGTTTAAGTAATAAAGTTGCAAGTACCCCTCAAAACAAAATTGATCCAAGCGGTAGTCAACACAAATTGGAATATTTGTTATGCATCACACTTTTTGATACACATGCAATACATTAAATAAATAAGAAAAATCCTATGGACTGTTACATCCAAAAATCGCTAAATCTGGGACGACTTTTTTATGAAAAAAATAGTTGATATAAATCTATCTTTTTTTACAATAAAATAAATCTATCATTGACATGTACAAATTTAGTGCAACATGGCACGTCCAAAATCAGATCTGGAAATATGGGTCGAGATGTAATAGATTTTTGCATACAAGGTAGTATTATTATATCGCATATATTCATCTACAAAAAGTATATTGCCGTACGCGTTCGTCATGTGTAATCACGATCACGTGCAAGATGTGAACACGAGAAGCCACAATTGCCGATTAAAATTCTGACTGGATACGTACTCAGAAATTTTTTGTACCCGTACTAGATATGCATCCCAGCGCCCGACGGAAGGATACAGTCAATATTTTCCAAAATTCAAGCCAAACTATTGTATTCACACGATGAAATACTTTCAGTCCGATTCTACCGCCCAACCAACAAGAAGCCTATAGAAAGCGCTAGCGGAGAATATGCAATGGCCCGAAGTGATGAAAAAACGTTGGGGACATTCAGGGAGCACACATATGACAACGTGCAGCTACAAGGTAATCAGGGCCTTAAGCTAGAATACTCAGAGAGTCATTTGAAAATGTGCTTTAAAAGATTCAATATATCAAAGAACAAGTTGAGACCGAAATATTCTAAAGCCATTCGGTTATACAGCGGCAAGAAAACATGAGACATCATGCTGACATAAGCAAGTTAATTTTGAATAGGACTATTTTTTCCGGGGTAAATCAGACTAACTTGGTGTGTCCTAAAATGAAAAATGTTATTTCTCAATGGATGCCGAATTTGGAGGACGCAAATTTATTTTAAATATAGAACTAAAATTAGCAGTAAAAAATCAGATTCTATTGACATATAAGTATTTTATGAAAATCTTTATAGCAAAATATGTAAATATAAGTGACCCGCAAAAAAATATACGTAAATATAAGCATCTTATTATGTCCATGTAGGAGAAAAATTATTGTTTGTATATGAAATTTAGTATACAGAACAAAACGGATGCAACATATTTGTTTTCTTAAAATATTTCTAGATAGTCCTTAATTAGCTCATATTTGCGGCATAATCTATATAAAAATAAAATTGATTTTACATAATGAAATCATATTTTATATAGGAAAGTATGAATAAGAATTATCAATTCGGCTTTGTACAAACTTTATATGAAATACTTCAACAACTAAGTTTGGAATATGATTTATAGAAAAATTCTTATTGGGTGTATAGATACAACTATTTATGTATTTGTTAGATAAGGAACAGTAAATTGATTTTCTTATGGACATTATGCATTGCCTATTAATAACTAAAATATGAAACATTTTTACAAGAAATAATGTTATTTATATATTGAATTTAACCTACAAAGGGGAAACTTGGAATTAATAGGCAATTTATTTCATTGTTGTAACATGCAAGTAGTGACTGAGAAAAATTGCCGATGTAACTTATCTCAAATGTATCAACATGCCTGCCAACACAAAACTAAGAAATGTATGTCATAGATGTCGATATCAACCATTTCCGCACTGTGAAGATTAGAAAAAGTTGACATCATAGCGTGAAGGGGAGAGGAAACATTCATATCGCTGGGCAGAGGCAACTCCATATATACAAAGTCCACATTTTGATTTGTAATATCTATTTCAGTAGTATAAGATTGATGTTCTCATTCCAGAACAATTAGTACGGAGCGATGGAGGAAAATTGTCAATATACATGCTCATATATGTCAACATGCATTGTTGACGCAGTTATATGGACAAAAAAGGTGTATAGGATTGTCCAAACCGAGTTGAAATTAAAACACATATAATAATATGTAGGTAAATCTAGCCGCGCAAATGCGCGGGTCACTCCGCTAGTTTGCTTTTGATGATGATTGTGTAGAAGCATTTGAAATACTTAAGAAAGCATTGATCTTTGCAACTATTGTTCAGCCACCTGATTGGAATTTACCCTTTTAAATTATGTGTGATGCCAGTGATTATGTTGTAGGTGCTGTTCTAGGGCAAAGAGTTGATAAGAAATTAAATGTTATTCAATATGCTAGTAAAACCCTAGACAATGCTCAAAGAAACTATGCTACTACTGAAAAAATTCTTAGCAGTTGTATTTGCTTGTGATAAGTTCAGACCTTATATTGTTGATTCTAAAGTAACTATTCACACTGACCATGCTGCTATTAAATATCTTATGGAAAAGAAAGATGCTAAACCTAGACTTATTAGATGGGTTCTCTTGCTACAAGAATTTGATTTACATATTGTTGATAGAAAGGGAGCTGAGAACCCCGTTGCAGACAACTTGTCTAGGTTAGAAAATGTGCTTGATGACCCACTTCCTATTGATGATAGCTTTCCCGATGAGCAATTAAATGTCATAAATGCTTCTCATATTGCTCCATGGTATGCTGATTATGATAATTACAATGTTGCCAAGTTTATACTACCTAGTTTCACATACCAGCAAAAGAAAAAGTTCTTCTATGATTTGAGGCATTACTTTTGGGATGACCCACATCTTTATAAAGAAGGAGTAGATGGTGTTATTAGACGTTGTGTACCTGAGCATGAACAGGAACAGATCCTACGCAAGTGTCACTCCGAAGCTTATGGAGGACACCATGCTGGAGATAGAACTGCACATAAGGTATTGCAATCTGGTTTTTATTGGCCTACTCTCTTCAAGGATGCCCCTAAGTTTGTCTTATCTTGTGATGAATGTCAACGAATTGGTAATATTAGTAGACGTCAAGAAATGCCTATGAACTATTCACTCGTTATTGAACCATTTGATGTTTGGGGCTTTGACTATATGGGACCCTTTCCTTCCTCTAATGGATATACACATATTTTAGTTGCTGTTGATTACGTTACTAAGTGGGTAGAAGCTATTCCAACTAGTAGTGGTGATCATAACACTTCTATTAAAATGCTTAAAGAAGTTATTTTTCTAAGATTTGGAGTCCCTAGATATTTAATGACTGATGGTGGTTCACATTTTATTCATGGTGCTTTCCGTAAAATGCTTGCTAAATATGATGTTAATCATAGAATTGCATCTCCTTACCATCCTCAGTCTAGTGGTCAAGTAGAATTGAGTAATAGAGAGCTCAAATTAATTTTGCAAAAGACTGTTAATAGATCTAGAAAAAATTGGTCCAAGAAACTTGATGATGCATTATGGGCCTATAGAACTGCATATAAAAATCCTATGGGTATGTCTCCGTATAAAATGGTTTATGGAAAAGCATGTCACTTACCTCTCGAACTAGAACATAAGGCATATTGGGCTATTAAAGAACTCAATTATGATTTCGAACTTGCCGGTGATAAGAGGTTATTTGATATTAGCTCACTTGATGAATGGAGAACCCAAGCCTATGAAAATGCCAAGTTGTTTGAAGAAAAAGTTAAAAGATGGCATGACAAAAGAATACAAAAGCGTGAGTTTAATGTAGGTGATTATGTATTGCTATACAACTCTCGTTTAAGATTTTTTGCAGGAAAACTTCTCTCTAAATGGGAAGGCCCTTACGTTATTGAGGAGGTCTATCGTTCCGGTGCCATAAAAATCAACAACTTCGAAGGCACAAATCTGAAGGTGGTGAACGGTCAAAGAATCAAACATTATATCTCAAGTAATCCCATAAATGTTGAAACCAATATTATTGAAATCGTAACCCCGGAGGAATACATAAGGGGCACTTTTCGGAACGTTCCAGACTTCGAAAAGGAATAGGTATGTGGTACGGTAAGTAAACCGACGCCAAAACTGTTTTTACGGCAATATTTCACCATTTTGGAATATTTAGAAAAATAGAAAAATAAGTAGCAGTCCGGGAAGGACACGAGGGCTCCACGAGGGTGGAGGGTGCGCCCTACCCTACTGGGCGCGCCCCCCTACCTCATGGGAACTCCGGACTCCGTTTTCGTACACGACACGTATTTTGGTCGGTAAAAATTCATTATATAATCTCCCGGAGGTTTTGACTCCTGTATCACGCAAAAATCTCCTGTCTTTGTTTCGAGCTGTTTTATGTCAGGGTTGTGAAGGCCAGGAACTATGTCTTCTCCCTCCTCCTCCAACCATGAGGGCAACGATGCTTGGCTAATGAAGATAGAGCTGAAGAGAGAAGAACCCATGGAGATCAACAAGGATGAAGGGATCAAGAAGGCTATGGAGAACCAAGTTCCAGCAACAGAAGACACCCTTCAACTTGATAACAATCTTCTTACCCCAACAGAGATCGAAGCATTCAAGATGATTGAGTTAGCTCATATACAAGACAAGTATCTCACACGTGAAAATATTTTGTTGAAGGAGCATATCATCGCACTCAAGGGCATTATCCGCAAGTTAGAAGACCTCCAACGCTCAATGTGCGACTATCCATCATCAACAACTCCACCTTCTTCACCAACAAAGGAGACATAACCACATGGGTATGGGCACTCCCTCTTCAACCGCCAAGCTTGGGGGAGTGCCCCGGTATCGCATCACCATCACTTTTATCTTTACCGTTTTTCTTAGTTCGATCCTTTTGGTAATATCTTGATCTAGTAGAATAAAAGTTCTTAGTATGATCTAGTTGTGAGTTTTGCTTTATAATCCTTCTATGTAATCGAGTTCATGAGCTATATAATAAAGATTAGTGTTGAGTAAAGGGCTTGATTGTTTACCATGATCCTAAGGGAATAAAAGAAAAGAGAAAGAAATAAAAAGAAACAAAGAGATCATATGGATCTCATGGAGAGTAATGAGCTCACATAGAAAAAGTATGATGAATAAAAGTTGTTGAGGGTTGACAAACATAGTTTTGGTCATCATTGCAATTAATAGGAAGTAATAAAGAAAGAGAGGTCTTCACATATAGATATACTATCTTGGACATCTTTTATGATTATGAGCACTCATTAAAATATGACATGCTAAAAGAGTTGACGTTGGACAAGGAAGACAATGTAATGGGTTATGTTTTCTTACGTATGAGATAAATTATATTGTCATGGATCATCCAACATGGTTGAGCTTTCCTTTCCCCCTCATGCTAGCTAAATTCATCGCACCAAGTAGAGATACTACTTGTGCTTCTAAATACCCTTAAACCAGTTTTGCCATGAGAGTCCACTATACCTACCTATGGATTGAGTAAGATCCTCTAAGTAAGTTGTCATCGGTGCAAGCAATAAAATTGCTCTCTAAATATGTATGACTTATTAGTGTGGGAGAAATAAGCTTTATACGATCGTGTGATATGGAAGAAATAAAAGCGACAAACTGCATAATAAAGGTCCATATCACAAGTGGCAATATAAAGTGACGTTCTTTCGCATTAAGATTTTGTGCATCCAACCATAAAAGCGCATGACAACCTCTTCTTCCCTCTGCGAAGGGCCTATCTTTTACTTTTATCTCCTACATTGCATAAGAGTCATGGTGATCTTCACCCTTCCTTTTTACATTTTATTCCTTTGGCAAGCACAGTATGTTGGAAAGATCCTGATATATATGGCTAATTGGATGTGAGTTTTCATGAACAATTACTGTTGACATTACCCTTGAGGTAAAACATTGGGAGGCAAAACTATAAGCCTCTATCTTTCTCTGTGTCCGATTAAAATTCCATACCCATAAGTATTGCGTGAGTGTCAGCAATTGTGAAAGACTATATGATAGTTGAGTATGTGGACTTGCTTAAAAGATCTTATATGTTGACTCTTTTCTATGTTATCATAAATTGCAATTGCTCCAATGACTGAGATTATAGTTTGTTAGTTTTCAATGAAGTTTACGATTCATACTTGAAATTGTGATTGAATTATTACTCTAGCATAAGAAATCATATGACAGGAATTATATAAGTTGTTGTTCTAAGAATGATCATGATGCCCTCATGTCCGTATTTTATTTTTATCGACACCTCTATCTCTAATTTTTCGATTTTGGCTTTTCGCTTGAGGACAAGCGAGGTCTAAGCTTGGGGGAGTTGATACGTCCATTTTGCATCATGCTTTTATATCTATATTTATTGCATTATGGGCTGTTATTACACATTATGTCACAATACTTATGCCTATTCTCTCTTATTTTACAAGGTTTACATAAAGAGGGAGAATGTCGGCAGCTGGGATTCTGGGCTGGAAAAGGAGCAAATATTAGAGACCTATTCTGCACAGCTCCAAAAGTCCTGAAACTTCACGGAAGACGTTTTCAAAATATATAAAAAATACTAAGACCAAGAACTTCACCAGGGGCCACACCCTGCCCATGAGGGTGGGGGCGCCCCCTACCCCCTGGGCGCGCCCCCTACCTCGTGGGCCCCCTGGTGGCCCTCCGGTGACCATCTTCTGCTATATGAAGTCTTTCGATGGGAAAAAAATAAGAAGCCAGCTTCTCAGACGAAACTCCGCAGCCACGAGGCGGAACCTTGGCGGAACCAATCTAGGGCTCTGGCGGAGCTGTTCTGCCGGGGAAACTTCCCTCCCGGAGGGGGAAATCATCGCCATCGTCATCACCAACGCTCCTCTCATCGGGAGAGGGCAATCTCCATCAACATCTTCATCAGCACCATCTCCTCTCAAGACCCTAGTTCATCTCTTGTATCCAATTCTTGTCCCCAAGTCCGGGATTGGTGCTAGTAGGTTGCTAGTAGTGTTAATTACTCCTTGTAGTTGATGCTAGTTGGTTTAATTGGTGGAAGGTCATATGTTCAGATCCTATATGCATATTAATACCCCTCTGATTATGAACATGTTTATGCTTTGTGAGTAGTTACTTTTGTTCCCGAGGACATGGGAGAAGTCTTGCTATTAGTAGTCATGTGAATTTGGTATTCGTTCGATATTTTGATGAGATGTATGTTGTCTCTCCTCTAGTGGTGTTATGTGAACGTCGACTACATGACACTTCACCATTGTTTGGGCCTAGAGGAAGGCATTGGGGAGTAATAAGTAGATGATGGGTTGCTAGAGTGACACAAGCTTAAACCCTACTTTATGCGTTGCTTCGTAAGGGGCTGATTTGGATCCATATGTTTCATGCTATGGTTAGGTTTACCTTAATACTTTTGTTGTAGTTGCGGATGCTTGCAATAGAGGTTAATCATAAGTGGGATGCTTGTCCAAGTAAGGTCAGTACCCAAGCACCAGTCCACCCACATACCAAATTATCAAAGTACCGAACATGAATCATATGAGCGTGATGAAAACTAGCTTGACGATATTCCCATGTGTCCTAGGGAGCGCTTTTCTCTATATAAGAGTTTGTTCAGGCTTGTCCTTTGCTACAAAAAGGATTGGGTCACCTTGCTGCACTTTATTTACTTTTGTTACTTGTTGCTCGTTACAAATTATCCTATCACAAAACTATCTGTTACCACTTATTTCAGTACTTGCAGAGAATACCTTGCTGGAAACCGCTTATCATTTCCTTCTGCTCCTCGTTGGGTTCGACACTCTTACTTATCGAAAGGACTACAATAGATCCCCTATACTTGTGGGTCATTAATCCCCGAATGGACTCCAGATCAACCCTCCTGAGGGAGATTAGGGCTTGGCGGCGGCTCCGTATCGTAAAACGTGATGAATCCTTATCTCTGATTTTTTTTCTCCCCGAACATGAATATATAGAGTTGGAGTTGAGGTCGGTGGAGCACCAAGGGGCCCATGAGGCAGGGGCACGCCCAGGGGGTAGGCACGCCCCCACCCTCGTGGACAGGGTGTGGGCCCCCTGGTCTTGATTCTTTCGCCAGTATTTTTTATATATTCCCAAAATATTCCCCGTGAAGTTTCAGGTCATTCCGAGAACTTTTATTTCTGCACAAAAATAACACCATGGCAATTCTGCTGAAAACAATGCCAGTCTGGGTTAGTTCTATTCAAATCATGCAAGTTAGAGTCCAAAACAAGGTCAAAAGTGTTTGGAAAAGTAGATACGATGGAGACGTATCAAGTCCATAGGAAAAGCCAATATTATTAAAAGGGGATGAGGTGTTGCTTAATGGCTTGCTTACTCAAAATTGTTAGTGATTTGATCCAAGAGCCCTCAACCACTTTCTCATATCCACATATGTCCCAAACCAAAAGTCAAATTCGGCGCCACCGAGCGGATCTATCCGGCGCCACTGAGTTCACTTGACATAGCCATTGCCAAAAACCCAAATCTGTTCGGTCTCGCCGATAGGGATCTCGGTCTCACCGAGATGGGATTGCAAACTCTCTGTTTCCCTTCGTAATGTTTCGGTCTAACCGATATGAGCGATCGGTCCCACCGAGTTCGCAATACAAACTCGTTGTTTCCTTTTCGTAGCGTTTCAGTATCACCAAGATGAGCGATCGGTCCCACTGAGTTTGCCTGACCAACTCTCTATTTGCCTATTACAGAAATCGGTCCTACCGAGTTTATGTGATCGGTCCAACCGAGATTACGTTATGCCCTAACCCTAATGAAATCGGTCCCATCAAGTTGACATGTCGGTCCCACCGAAAATCCTAACGTTCACATTTTGAACTGAATCGGTCCGGCCAAGTTTCATGATTCGGTCCCACCGAGTTTGGTGAATTGTGTGTAGCGGTTAGTTTTTGTGTGGAGGCTATATATACCCCTATACCCTTCCTCCACTCGTGGAGAAAGTCATCAGAACGTGCCTACACTTCCACCATTCATTTTCTGAGAGAGAACCACCTACTCATGTGTTGAGACCAAGATATTCCAATCCAACCACAAGAATCTTGATCTCTAGCCTTCCCCAAGTTGCTTTCCACTCAAATCATCTTCCACCAAATCCAAATCAGTGAGAGGGAGTTGAGTGCTGGGGAGACTATCATTTGAAGCACGAGAGCAAGGAGTCCATCATCAACACACCATCTATTACCTTTTGGAGAGTGGTGTCTCCTAGATTGGTTAGGTGTCACTTGGGAGCCTCTGTCAAGATTGTGGAGTTGAACCAAGGAGTTTGTAAGGGCAAGGAGATCGCCTACTTCGTGAAGATCTACCCAAGTGAGGCAAGTCCTTCGTGGATGATGGCCATGGTGGGATAGACAAGGTTGCTTCTTCGTGGACCCTTCGTGGGTGGAGCCCTTCGTGGACTCGCGCAACCGTTACCCTTCATGGGTTGAAGTCTCCATCAATGTGGATGTACGATAGCACCACCTATCGGAACCACGCCAAAAATCTCCGTGTCTACATTGCATTTGCTCCCTCTAAACTCCTCCCCTTTACCTTCACATGCCATGATTTACATTCCGCTGCTATACTCTTATACTTGCATGTGTAGGTTGATTGCTTGACTTATGCTAAGTTGCTAAAATCTGCCAAGACCTAAAATTGGGAAAAGGATAGATTTTTATTTGGTCAAGTAGTCTAATCACCCCCCTCTAGACATACTTTCAATTCTACAGCACCCCACCCCTGGGTGTGCCCTGGTGCCTTGTGGGCCACTGCTCCACCTTCTCGTCCCCTCTCGAAGCTTCCAGGGTATCTTATTGCGAGAAATAAATTTCCAAAAAGTTTCGTGGCATTTGGACTTCGTTTGGTACTGATATTTTGCAAACCAAAAACAAGCAAAAAACAGCAACTCACACTGGGCACTAAATTAATAGGTTAGTCCCAAAAAAATGATATATAATTGCTTGCAAGTGTATATAAAACATCCAAGATTGATAATATAATAGCATGGAACAATAAAAAACTTATAGATACGTTGGAGACGTATCAGGATGCGTTGGTGGCAGCTAGGGTTTGCTCGCTCATGTCAGAGTTCGAGGAGGCAGCCAGGCTCGCAAGTGGAAGTTGTGGACTGGCCGGTCCACGGCTCCCACATTAAGAAGGACAACAACCAAGCATCTGGGCGGCTGACAGCCGGGGCTCGCTGTGTGTGCGCAGTTATTTTGGGCGATGGAGGTAGGTGGATGGCTGCCACGTGTCCCCGAGGCGGATGAGGAGCAAGCTTGTACCCATCCATTCAACGTCCGCATGGACGCAAACCTAGCACAGGTTTGCGCCGGAAATGGGGTGGGCCGGACGACAAACAGACAAAAAAATGCGGATGCTGCCGCGCGTTGGGCAGTGTTGTCTTTCCGTTTGGACTCAAACACACAAAGACAGATTAGATGGGGTCATGCATTGGATTTGCCCTAATGCTCACGCGATTTGACCATCTAGCTTTGCATGACATGCTACCCATCCCCCCACCCCACACAAAGATCCATCCACCCCCACCATGTGAGATCGTCTTCGACCTCTTCATCGCCCCCTTGTCGCTCCTTTTTTTCTAGAATATGCACGAGTGTGCATATCATATATTAAGAAGGAAAGGGTGAAGAGACCCTCCACAGGTTCACAACAATTTTACATGGCTCTCACGAGCCGCCACAAAGATAGTTACAAATTATGGGATTACTTGCCACTAGCCCGCCTACTTAGTCCACTGAAGAAAAACTCAAGATCGCCCTTTGGAAGACCCGCCGCTTTCCACGTTCTTCCTTCATGATCAATGTCCCGCTAGAAGAGTTGAATTGGTGGAGACTCACCGTCAAACACTATGGTGTTGCGATGTTTCCAAAGTTCCCATACGCACAGTGTGATGATCGCCTTGAGGTCGCTCATTGAACATAGTGTCGCAACCCGTGTGGTGCACCATTCACTATGAAAAAATACACTTCCATGATGATACGTGTTTGTCACAGTAGGTCGCGTTTTTTGTCATGCATGTACATCCATGACGATTTTATGACAGAATCAAGATAGTCATACCTGTGCTGTTGTAGAAGTGTTCCATGACATTACCAAAATTATCATCACGGAAGTGTCCACTTCCATGACGATAAATCGCGGGTCACAGAAGTGCTTTCGTCAAGGGTGACCGACACGTGGCATCCACCGTAACGGGACGCCTTAAGCTACCAGGTCGGGTTTTGGATCCGTAACCCGTTAACAGCCCCGACCAATAGGGATTTTCCACGTGTAAAATCATCATTGGCTGGAGGAAACACGTGTCGGCTCATCGTTGGACAGATGTCATCCACTCATTGGACGGAAGGCGCCTATGATACGTCGACACGTGGCACGGCCCAACAGAGGCCCATTCCTGTGAAAAGGCCGGCCCGTTTGACTTGGCCAAAAGGTGGTGGGCCGACCCATGGAAAGCCTGTTAATGGCCTGTTCGCATATAGCCCATTTACAACCCGCTAACCTAAGGCCCGTTACGACCTATCTGAATTAGGCCCAGTAGCGTCATCTGGGCCATCCAATATGATTCCAGCCCGTTTTCACTTCTGGCGCATGTATGGCCCATGACTTCTTTCGGCCCATATGAGGCCGTATGTAACTCTTGCCCTATTAACGGCCCGTGGTGAAACTGGCCCGTAATGAACAGTGTATCACTTTACACCCATTAATGGCCCGTGGTGAAACTGGCCCGTAATGAACAGTGTATCACTTTATACCCATTAACGGCCCGTTATTCCATTGAGCCGTTTCCAGCCCATGTTATCTTTCGGCCTTCTTAGAGCCCATTCATTCTTGGGCTCATTTTCAGCATTCGTTTACTTACGGCCCGTTACTGTCATTTTCTGCTTGTGGGCCAAATTCAACCCATGGTTACAGTCGGCCCATTTGTGGTCTGTTAATACGTTGGGCCGTTTTCATAGCGTCATCAAATACGGCCTATTAACGATGGCCCATTATGGTCGGCCCATGAACAGACGATTCCAACTCTAGCCCGTTTATGGCCATAATGTGGTCTGTTTGGCCCATGTTTGGCCAATCGATCATACGGCCCGTATAAGGCCCATTGATGGTACGGCCCACAGAAGGCCCATTGTTTCTACGGGCCGTAGAAGGCCCATTGTTTCTATGGACCGTAGAAGGCCCATTGTTTCTACGGCCCGTAGAAGGCCCACTGTTTCTACGGCCAGTAGGAGGCCCAGTCTGGGTTACGTGTGGTGGATCTGGTCCTTGGGCAAGTACAGCCGTGGTTCTATCTGCATCAACTGGTAGCACTATCTTTTCTGAAGACCGTGTTGTTACTCCCTTAGATACCGCCATCACGCTCTCCAATTGAAATGGGTGATAAACAAGAAAAGTAATTGAAAGTATAGACATTGTATGATAGACAGGTGCAATGGATAGTGGGGAATAAAAGAGGGCATGAAATAATTCATATTTATGTTGTCTAACCAAACATGATGGCATGACACAATTTCACATATATGATGGCTAACTAAACAGGATAACATGACACAATTTCACATTATGATGGCTAACTAAAAAAGATGGAAAGACATAGTTCAAAATATGAGACTATTTAAACAGGATGACATGACATAACTATATAATGTGTTTATTAAATAGGTTGGCATGCCATAATTCACATACATTCACGGATAGAATGCCATAATTCAAAATATGATGATTGTAAATCCTAAATAGGATGAGATGATATAACTATATGATGTCTTTATTAAATGGGTTGCCATGCCATAATTCACATAGATGATGTGTATGTACTATGTAAACATGATGGCATGATATAATTCAAATATATGATTTATATAGTAAGCAAGTAAGCAGATGTCAATCCATATATGATGTAAAAACTAAGCAATGCAAGACAACATGCATGACATGGGTAATATAACCCTGCCAAGTTTGAGCATAGACCTCAGGGGGAAATAGGACTGGTCATCAGTCTCCGAATCCTCCTGTGAGGAGCTCTTTGTAACCAGCAAGATGTCTGCTTCAGCAGGTAGCATTGTCTGCTCTGAATACCTTGTTTTCACTCCAGATACTTCCATCACCGCTTCAAATGGCTGATGCAAATATACAAACGTTGTCGACAAATGGAACACGTAATACAAAAAATGATAGCATGATATAATTCACATACATGATGATTGGCTAAACAACATGGCATTGCATAATTCACATATATAATGCCTTTGCAACAAGATAGCATTATATAATTCACATATATAATGTCTTGCAACAAGATGGCAATGCATAATTCACATATATAGTAATTAGACACTGAACAGGTGGCATTCACACAAAGCATGTCTAAACTAATCAAATGACATAGCAATGCGAGACACCATACACACGATATGAGCAACATAACCCTGCCAAGTTAGAGCATACACCTCAGGGGGGGAATAGGACTGGTCATCTGTCTCTGAATCCTCCTCTGAGGAGCTATCCGTAACCAGCGAGATATGCGCTTCGTCAGATAGCATAGTCTGCTCTGAAGACCTTGTTTTCACTCCAGAATTTGCCATCACCGTGTCAAATGGCTGATGCACACGAAGAGCAGTTGAATGTACTAACATTGTTGACAAATGTAATATGTAACGAAAAAAAAGGATGGCCTGATATTATTTACATATAAGATGACTGGCTAAGCAGGATGGCATTGCAAAATTCACGTATATGATGCCTGGCTAAACAAGATGGCGTTGCATAATTCACATAAACGATGAATAAACTAAACAGATGGCATTCGCACAAAGGATGTCTAAACTAAGCAGATGACATATTTGATGTATAAAGTAAGCAATGCAAGACACCATATGCATGATATAACCAACATCAGCATGCCAAGTTAGAGCGATGACCTCAGGGGGTAAATAGGAGTTGTCTTCTCCTTCTGAATCCCCCTTAGAGCAGATATCTTCCTCTCGATTACAATCCGAAATGCGTGGAGGGGGGCTGCCTTTGCGCCTACCATGGAGCGATGTCTGCATGAAATTTTATTGCCATGCAAGGCTCGTCTCTTTTGCTCTACATGTTCAGTTCCATTGTTTACAATAACTGTCATGCATAGGAATAAAACATAGTGAGATTATGGAAGGAGTGCATGCAGAAATCCAGAGTGATGGTAGCAACCTGTGGATAGACCCAAAACCAATAATAGCAGGCAGATAATGACTTCAGTTAAAAAATACAGATAATGGTTCTTTACTGTTTGTTTCTCACCCAACATGAAACTCATAGTAGACACTGGAGATTAACTAGATAGTAGATAGATACTATTGATAGCGGCCCCGATATGTACCCCACAACCATTTAAAAACTCAAGTTTGACCATTAGTTTGGAGCTAACTCAGAGTCTAATCGGTGAACAGGACGATAAAGTAGCATGTAATATTAAGCGATGCATAACGTAAGCAGACACAAAAGAGTACGACCTCTCTTGCGGACCCGTGTAGTCCTCGAGGTCATCTACTCGGTTGATGATGGTAATGCAGTTTTCATTGCTGCCAGCGGCAGGGAAGAAGATCTGAGGCGGCGAAAGACAGTCTGGAGGCCGGATCCCTGCTCTGCTGGACCCTTCTGTCGTTGGAGCAGCTGAGCTGGGGTGGACGACGGCGCAGCAGGAGCGGGACAAACCACGCAAGGTTTTCTTTGACAACTATCTGTAAGAGAAGTAATTCTGTAAGGGCTTGTTTGAATTGGAGGATTCCAACAATGTAGGGATGGGAAATAGACAGGAATAGGATAGGAATGCACGTGCAAAATAGAGAATTTAAAAACACATGATTTCTGCCAATCTGGGTGTTTGATTCACAACAATTGGAAGATCACAGGATGCAAAGAAGCATGGTGAGATTAAGTCAAACCACAAGAAAATGTACGGTTATAATGCTATTATGCTACTATCTCTTAGTCTTGTGCTTCATGAATAGGAATTTGAAAAGGAGGATAGGTGAAAATTAAAATTCCTATGTTTTTTCTTTCAAGGAGACACTAAAGGAACAAATCCGTGTGCTTAGTGGACAATATATATAACATGTAGAGTAAAAAGAGATGCAACAAGTGTACAACCTCTTTGGCGAAGCCATGTCGATCTCAGCGTGATTGGGTTGGCCGGTGAGGATGCCCAGGCTGACTTTGCTATCGGAGGAGGGGAAGAAGATCTTAGGCGTCTGGAGATGGAGCCCGAGGTACTGCTCCGCTGTGATGGAGGGTTTCGTCATTGGAGAAGCTCAGGTGAGTTGTACGATGCGAGGCTGAAGCAGGACAAGAGAGACAACGAACAACGTTAACCTAAGTGGAATTCTAATAGCATCTCTAATAATGACGTAAAATACATAACCACAAAGTGCTAGATGTAAAATACATCAGCCGCTCATCTCTGAACTTAACTGTCGAAACTGAACTTAACTGTCCACACTGAACTTAACTGACGAAACTGAATTTTGCTATCGAAACTGAACGCACTAGCAAGGTGAGGCTACACGTCGGTCGACTGACTTTTTCATCTCTGGTCAGTTGATTTTGCAGCCGTTGGATACGAAATCAAGGGCCTGCGGTTCATCTTCAACCTCCACCCCCCTGAGCCGCCAGCCACCACCGGCCAAACAACAGCCCCCGCCGCCCGTGGCCGGTGGTGCGCCGCCCGGCCCGCCCCGAAAACGCTCCCCACCGCCGGTCCGCTGCCGCCTCGGCCATCCCTCTAGCCCCCCCTGTGCCGAGCTTTTTCTCCGGCGATCCCCACGCCACCGCCCCGCCAACGCCCCGCCACCGCCGGCGACCACCGCCCCCATCCTGAACCCTAAGATAGATAGTGGGGTACCTCTCCAGCGAGCCCCCCTCCCCGCTGCGGCTGGTTCTTCCTTCACCTCGGTGAGCCCCCCCACCCCCTGAAAATTGACTGAGCCAAAAGTCGATTCAGTCGACTGAAGTGTAGCTAAATCGGAGCAGCATCGCAAGCAAGAGCAAGACCGAGAGCAGCAGCGCGAGCAAGAGCAATAGCAAGAGCAGACCAGGCAGGGGACCGAGAGCAAGAGAAAAGCAGCAGCGCGAGCGAGAGCTAAAGCAGCAGCAGCTCCTACTGATGTGGATGTCGCCCCCGAGGGAGCGACGCCGTGGAGGAAGTGGCCGGCGACGCCGCCGGGGATGGAGCCGTGCCATGTCGGCTCGGGACCGAGCGCCGGCAGCACCGTGAGATCGAATCAAGAAGAAAATACGGCAATTAGTGTACAACCTCTTTGGTGGCTGATACGTCCATTTTGCATCATGCTTTTATATCCATATTTATTGCTGAAAGTGCAACTATCCCTGGGTGGTTTTGGTAATTCCTAACAAGATATAGCTCATTGAGCTAACATTATTCCAAGATTAATATTTCAGGAAAAGCTCAATGAATGGCATGGCATGGATGAGGAAAGTGGATCCCTCAAAATTCTAAGGATAAAAAGTTTGTCTCAAGCTTGAAGCTCAAGACTCTACATTTTATATTTTGGTGATCCAAGATCACATTGAGTCTATAGGAAAAGCCAATACTATCAAGGAGGGATGAGGTGTTGCTTAATGGCTTGCTTGCTCAAAATGCTTAGTGATATGCTCCAAAATCCTCAACTACCTTCCCACATCCACATATGACCTAAACCAAAAGTCAAACTCGGCCCCACCGATTCTTTCTATCCGGCGCCACCGAGTTTCAAATGTCATAGCCACTGCCACAAACCCTAGGCAAATCGGTCTCACCGATAGGGATCTTGGTCTCACCGAGATGGGATTGTAATCTCTCTGTTTCCCTTCGTAACGTTTCGGTCTTACCGAGATGAGCGATCTGTCCCACCGAGATTGCAATGTAAACTCTTTGTTTCCCTTTTGTAACATTTCGGTCTCATCGAGATGAGTGAATCGGTCCCACCGAGTTTACCTGACCAACTCTCTGGTTAGCTTATTACCAAAATCGGTCCCACCGAGTTTGTGTAATCGGTCACACCGAGATTACGTTATGCCCTAACCCTAACCATATCAGTCCTACCGAGTTGCATCTCAGTCCCACTGAAAATCCTAACGGTCACTAGGTTTGCTGAATCGGTCCGACTGAGTTTAACCATCCGGTCCCACCGAGTTTGGCAAATTGTGTGTAACGGGTAGATTTTGTGTGGAGGCTATATATACCCCTCCACCCACTCTTCATTTGTAGAGAGAGCCATCAGAACATACCTACACTTCCAATACACATTTTCTGAGAGAGAACCACCTACACTTGTGTTGAGGTCAAGATATTCCTTTCCAACCATATGAATCTTGATCTCTGGCCTTCCCCAAGTTGCTTTCCACTCAAATCTTCTTTCCACCAAATCCAAATCCCGTGAGAGAGAGTTGAGTGTTGGGAGACTATCATTTGAAGCACAAGAGCAAGGAGTTCATCATCAACACACCATTTGTTACTTCTTGGAGAGTGGTGTCTCCTAGATTGGCTAGGTGTCACTTGGGAGCCTCCGACAAGATTGTGGAGTTGAACCAAGGAGTTTGTAAGGGCAAGGAGATCGCCTACTTCATGAAGATCTACCGCTAGTGAGGCAAGTCCTTCGTGGGCGACGGCCGTGATGGAATAGACACGGTTGCTTCTTCATGGACCCTTCATGGGTGGAGCCCTCCGTGGACTTGCGCAACCGTTACCCTCTGTGGGTTGAAGTCTCCATCAACGTGGATGTACGATAGCACCACCTATCGGAACCACGACAAAAACATCCGTGTCTCCAATTACGTTTGAATCCTCCAAACCCTTCCCTTTACATTCTTGCAAGTTGCATGCTTTACTTTCCGCTGCTCATATACTCTTTTGCATGCTTGCTTGAATTGTGTGGAGATTGCTTGACTTGTGCTAAGATAGCTAAAATCTGCCAAGAACTAAAATGGGAAAAGGCTAGATTTTTATTTGGTCAAGTAGTCTAATCACCCCCCCTCTAGACATACTTTCGATCCTACAAGTGGTATCAGAGCTTTGGTCTCCATTTGCTTTGATTTCCATAGCTTTTGGTGATCATAGCCTTGGTTTCACAACCTAGGAGAGTATGGCGTCTAGCGAGGGAAATTATCACCGTAGAGGTCCTTACTTTGATGGCACTAATTTTGCTAGTTGGAAGCATAAGATGAAAATGCATATTCTTGGACATAACCCCGCCGTTTGGGCTATTGTGTGCATTGGCTTGCAAGGTGAATTCTTTGATGGGAAAGAACCGAACCGTGAAGCTACCGCGGAAGAGTTGAAGATGCTGCAATACAACGCTCAAGCTTGTGATATCCTCTTCAACAGATTGTGCCCCGAAGAATTCAACAAAATCAGCCGTCTTGAGAATGCAAAGGAAATTTGGGATACTTTGATTGATATGCACGAAGGTACCGACTCCGTCAAGGAATCCAAATTGGATGTGCTTCAAAGTCAACTTGACAAGTTCAAAATGAAGGATGGTGAAGGTATCGCTGAAATGTACTCTAGGCTTGCTCTTATCACAAATGAGATTGCCGGCTTAGGGAGTGAAGAGATGACCAATAGATTCATCATCAAGAAGATCCTAAGAGCCTTGGATGGAAAATATGATACCGTGTGCACATTGATCCAAATGATGCCAAATTACAAAGATCTCAAGCCAACGGAAGTCATCGAAAGAATTGTTGCTCATGAGATGTCACTCAAGGATAAAGAGGAACTTCACAACAAATCAAGTGGTGCTTACAAAGCCTCATGTGAAGCCCCCACATCATCGAGTGAGAAACAAACCTTCAATGAAGAATTGAGCTTAATGGTGAAGAACTTCAACAAGTTCTACAAGAGTAGAAGCAAAGAGAGAAGCTCCAAGTCAAGGTCCTACAATGACAAAAGTGTTGGGTTTCGTAGTAATTTCAAAATTTTTCCTACGCACACGCAAGATCATGTGATGCATAGCAACAAGGGGGAGAGTGTTGTCTACGTACCCAACGCAGACCGACTGCGGAAGCGATGACACGACGTAGAGGAAGTAGTCGTACGTCTTCACGATCCAACCGATCAAGTACCGAAACTACGGCACCTCCGAGTTCGAGCACACGTTCAGCTCGATGACGATCCCCGGACTCCGATCCAGCAAAGTGTCGGGGAAGAGTTCCGTCAGCACGACGGCGTGGTGACGATCTTGATGAACTACAGCAGAAGGGCTTCGCCTAAACTCCGCTACAGTATTATCGAGGAATATGGTGGCAGGGGGCACCGCACACGGCTAAGGAATAGATCACGTGGATCAACTTCTGTGTTCTAGGGTGCTTCTACCTCAGTATATAAAGGAGCCAAGGGGGGAGGGGGCGCCGGCCAGGGAGAGGGCGCAGGAGGAGTCCTATTCCTTTCGGGAGTAGGACTCCCCCCCAATCCTATTCCAACTAGGATTCCCAAGGGGGAAAGGGGGAGAAGGGTGGCCGGCCACCTCTCCTAGTCCTAATAGGACTAGGGGAGGGGGGAGGTGCGCAGCCCCCTTGGGCTGCCCCTTTCTCCTTTCCACTAAGGCCCATGTAGGCCCATATGGCTCCCGGGGGGTTCCGGTAACCTCCCGGTAATCCGGTAAAATCCCGATTTCACCCGGAACAGTTCCGATGTCCAAACATAGGCTTCCAATATATCAATCTTTACGTCTCGACCATTTCGAGACTCCTCGTCATGTCCGTGATCACATCCGAGACTCCGAACAACCTTCGGTACATCAAAATGCATAAACTCATAATGTAGCTGTCATCGTAACCTTAAGCGTGCGGACCCTACGGGTTCGAGAACAATGTAGACATGACCGAGACACGTCTCCGGTCAATAACCAATAGCGGGACCTGGATGCCCATATTGGCTCCTACATATTCTACGAAGATCTTTATCGGTCAGACCGCATAACAACATACGTTGTTCCCTTTGTCATCGGTATGTTACTTGCCCGAGATTCGATCGTCGGTATCCAATACCTAGTTCAATCTCGTTACCGGCAAGTCTCTTTACTCGTTCCGTAATACATCATCTCACAACTAACATATTAGTTGTAATGCTTGCAAGGCTTATGTGATGTGTATTACCGAGAGGGCCCAGAGATACCTCTCCGACAATCGGAGTGACAAATCCTAATCTCAAAATACGCCAACCCAACATCTACCTTTGGAGACACCTGTAATGCTCCTTTATAATCACCCAGTTACGTTGTGGCGTTTGGTAGCACCCAAAGTGTTCCTCCGGTAAACGAGAGTTGCATAATCTCATAGTCATAGGAACATGTATAAGTCATGAAGAAAGCAATAGCAACATACTAAACGATCGGGTGCTAAGCTAATGGAATGGGTCATGTCAATCAGATCATTCAACTAATGATGTGACCTCGTTAATCAAATAACAACTCATTGTTCATGGTCAGGAAACATAACCATCTTTGATTAACGAGCTAGTCAAGTAGAGGCATACTAGTGACACTTTGTTTGTCTATGTATTCACACATGTATTATGTTTCCGGTTAATACAATTCTAGCATGAATAATAAACATTTATCATGATTATAAGGAAATAAATAATAACTTTATTATTGCCTCTAGGGCATATTTCCTTCAGTCTCCCACTTGCACTAGAGTCAATAATCTAGATTACACTGTAATGATTCTAACACCCATGGAGCCTTGGTGCTGATCATGTTTTGCTCGTGGAAGAGGCTTAGTCAACGGGTCTGCCACATTCAGATCCGTATGTATCTTGCAAATCTCTATGTCTCCCACCTGGACTAGATCCCGGATGGAGTTGAAGCGTCTCTTGATGTGTTTGGTCCTTTTGTGAAATCTGGATTCCTTTGCCAAGGCAATTGCACCAGTATTGTCACAAAAGATTTTCATTGGACCCGATGCACTAGGTATGACACCTAGATCGGATATGAACTCCTTCATCTAGACTCCTTCGTTCGCTGCTTCCGAAGCAGCTATGTACTCCGCTTCACATGTAGATCCCGCTACGACGCTTTGTTTAGAACTGCACCAACTGACAGCTCCACCGTTTAATGTAAACACGTATCCGGTTTGCGATTTAGAATCGTCCGGATCAGTGTCAAAGCTTGCATCAACGTAACCTTTTACGGTGAGCTCTTTGTCACCTCCATATACGAGAAACATATCCTTAGTCCTTTTCAGTATTTTAGGATGTTCTTGACCGCTGTCCAGTGATCCACTCCTGGATTACTTTGGTACCTCCCTGCTAAACTTATAGCAAGGCACACATCAGGTCTGGTACACAGCATTGCATACATGATAGATCCTATGGCTGATGCATAGGGAACATCTTTCATATTCTCTCTATCTTCTGTAGTGGTCGGGCATTGAGTCTTACTCAACTTCACACCTTGTAACACAGGCAAGAACCCTTTCTTTGCTTGATCCATTTTGAACTTCTTCAAAATTTTGTCAAGGTATGTGCTTTGTGAAAGTCCAATTAAGCGTCTTGATCTATCTCTATAGATCTTAATGCCTAATATGTAAGCAGCTTCACCGAGGTCTTTCATTGAAAAACTTTTATTCAAGTATCCCTTTATGCTATCCAGAAATTCTATATCATTTCCAATCAGCAATATGTCATCCACATATAATATCAGAAATGCTATAGAGCTCCCACTCACTTTCTTGTAAATACAGGCTTCTCCGAAAGTCTGTATAAAACCAAATGCTTTGATCACACTATCAAAACGTTTATTCCAACTCCGAGAGGCTTGCACCAGTCCATAAATGGATCGCTGGAGCTTGCACACTTTGTTAGCTCCCTTTGGATCGACAAAACCTTCCGGTTGCATCATATACAACTCTTCTTCCAGAAATCCATTCAGGAATGCAGTTTTGACATCCATCTGCCAAATTTCATAATCATAAAATGCGGCAATCGCTAACATGATTCGGACGGACTTAAGCATCGCTACGGGTGAGAAGGTCTCATCGTAGTCAATCCCTTGAACTTGTCGAAAACCTTTTGCGACAAGTCGAGCTTTGTAGACAGTAACATTACCATCAGCGTCAGTCTTCTTAAAGATCCATTTATTTTTAATTGCTTGCCGATCATCGGGCAAGTCAACCAAAGTCCATACTTTGTTCTCATACATGGATCCCATCTTAGATTTCATGGCTTCAAGCCACTTTGCGGAATCTGGGCTCACCATCGCTTCTTCATAGTTCGTAGGTTCATCATGATCTAGTAGCATGACTTCCAGAACAGGATTACTGTACCACTCTGGTGCGGGTCTTACTCTGGTTGATCTACGAGGTTCAGTAGTATCTTGATCTGAAGTTTCATGATCATTATCATTGGCTTCCTCACTAACTGGTGTAGGTGTCACTGAAACAGTTTTCTGTGATGAACTACTTTCCTGTAAGGGAGCAGGTACAGTTACCTCGTCAAGTTCTACTTTCCTCCCACTCACTTCTTTCGAGAGAAACTCCTTCTCTAGAAAGGATCCATTCTTAGCAACGAATGTCTTGCCTTCGGATCTGTGATAGAAGGTGTACCCAACAGTTTCCTTTGGGTATCCTATGAAGACACATTTCTCCGATTTGGGTTCGAGCTTATCAGGTTGAAGCTTTTTCACATAAGCATCGCAGCCCCAAACTTTAAGAAACGACAACTTTGGTTTCTTGCCAAACCACAGTTCATAAGGCGTCGTCTCAACGGATTTTGATGGTGCCCTATTTAACGTGAATGCGGCCGTCTCTAAAGCATAACCCCAAAACGATAGCGGTAAATCAGTAAGAGACATCATAGATCGCACCGTATCTAGTAAAGTACGATTACGACGTTCGGACACACCATTACGCTGTGGTGTTCCAGGTGGCGTGAGTTGCGAAACTATTCCACAATTTTTCAAATGTACACCAAACTCGTAACTCAAATATTCTCCTCCACGATCAGATCGTAGAAACTTTATTTTCTTGTTACGATGATTTTCAACTTCACTCTGAAATTCTTTGAACTTTTCAAATGTTTCAGATTTATGTTTCATTAAGTAGATATACCCATATCTGCTTAAATCATCTGTGAAGGTGAGAAAATAATGATATCCGCCACGAGCCTCAATATTCATCGGACCACATACATCGGTATGTATGATTTCCAACAAATCTGTTGCTCTCTCCATAGTACCGGAGAACGGTGTTTTAGTCATCTTGCCCATGAGGCACGGTTCGCAAGTACCAAGTGATTCATAATCAAGTGGTTCCAAAAGTCCATCAGTATGGAGTTTCTTCATGCGCTTTATACTGATATGACCTAAACGACAGTGCCACAAATAAGTTGCACTTTCATTATCAACTCTGCATCTTTTGGCTTCAACATTATGAATATGTGTATTACTACTATCGAGATTCAATAAGAATAGACCACTCTTCAAGGGTGCATGACCATAAAAGATATTACTCATATAAATAGAACAATCATTATTCTCTGATTTAAATGAATAACCGTCTCGCATTAAACAAGATCCAGATATAATGTTCATGCTCAACACTGGCACCAAATAACAATTATTTAGGTCTAATATTAATCCCGAAGGTAGATGTAGAGGTAGCGTGCCGACCGCGATCACATCGACTTTGGAACCGTTTCCCACGCGCATCGTCACCTCGTCCTTTGCCAGTGCCCGCTTATTCCGTAGTCCCTGTTTCGAGTTGCAAATATTAGCAACAGAACCAGTATCAAATACCCAGGTGCTACTGCGAGCTCTAGTAAGGTACACATCAATAACATGTATATCACATATACCTTTGTTCACCTTGCCATCCTTCTTATCCGCCAAATACTTGGGGCAGTTCCGCTTCCAGTGACCAGTCTGCTTGCAGTAGAAGCACTCAGTTTCAGGCTTAGGTCCAGACTTGGGTTTCTTCTCCTGAGCAGCAACTTGCTTGCCGTTCTTCTTGAAGTTCCCCTTCTTCTTCCCTTTGCCCTTTTTCTTGAAACCAGTGGTTTTGTTAACCATCAACACTTGATGCTCCTTTTTGATTTCTACCTCCGCAGCTTTCAGCATTGCGAAGAGCTCGGGAATAGTCTTGTTCATCCCTTGCATATTATAGTTCATCACGAAGCTCTTGTAGCTTGGTGGCAGTGATTGGAGAATTCTGTCAATGACGCAATCATCTGGAAGATTAACTCCCAATTGAATCAAGTGATTATTATACCCAGACATTTTGAGTATATGCTCACTAACAGAACTGTTTTCCTCCATCTTGCAGCTATAGAACTTATTGGAGACTTCATATCTCTCAATTCAGGCATTTGCTTGAAATATTAACTTCAACTCCTGGAACATCTCATATGCTCCATGACGTTCAAAACGTCGTTGAAGTCCCGATTCTAAGCCGTAAAGCATGGCACACTGAACTATCGAGTAGTCATCAGCTTTGCTCTGCCAGACGTTCATAACATCTGGTGTTGCTCCAGCAGTAGGCCTGGCACCCAGCGGTGCTTCCAGGATGTAATTCTTCTGTGCAGCAATGAGGATAATCCTCAAGTTACGGACCCAGTCCGTGTAATTGCTACCATCATCTTTCAACTTTGCTTTCTCAAGGAACGCATTAAAATTCAACGGAACAACAGCACGAGCCATCTATCTACAATCAACATAAACAAGCAAGATACTATCAGGTACTAAGTTCATGATAAATTTAAGTTCAATTAATCATATTACTTAAGAACTCCCACTTAGATAGACATCCCTCTAATCTTCTAAGTGATTACGTGATCCAAATCAACTAAACCATAACCGATCATCACGTGAGATGGAGTAGTTTTCAATGGTGAACATCGTTTATGTTGATCGTATCTACTATATGATTCACGCTCGACCTTTCGGTCTTTGTGTTCCGAGGCCATATCTGCATATGCTAGGCTCGTCAAGTTTAACCTGAGTATTCTGCGTGTGCAAAACTGGCTTGCACCCGTTGTAGATGGACGTAGAGCTTATCACACCCGATCATCACGTGGTGTCTGGGCACGACGAACTTTGGCAACGGTGCATACTCAGGGAGAACACTTCTTGATAATTTAGTGAGAGATCATCTTATAATGCTACCGTCAATCAAAGCAAGATAAGATGCATAAAAGGATAAACATCACATGCAATCAATATAAGTGATATGATATGGCCGTCATCATCTTGTGCTTGTGATCTCCATCTCTGAAGCATCGTCATGATCACCATCGTTATCGGCGCGACACCTTGATCTCCATCGTAGCATCGTTGTCGTCTCGCCAATCTTATGCTTCCACGACTATCACTACCGTTTAGTAATAAAGTAAAGCATTACATCGCGATTGCATTGCATATAATAAAGCGACAACCATATGGCTCCTGCCAGTTGCCGATAACTCGGTTACAAAACATGATCATCTCATACAATAAAATTCAGCATCATGCCTTGACCATATCACATCACAACATGCCCTGCAAAAACAAGTTAGACGTCCTCTACTTTGTTGTTGCAAGTTTTACGTGGCTGCTACGGGCTTAAGTAAGAACCAATCTTACCTACGCATCAAAACCACAACGATAGTTTGTCAAATAGACTCCGTTTTAACCTTCGCAAGGACCGGGCGTAGCCATACTTGGTTCAACTAAAGTTGGAGAGACAGTCGCCCGCAAGCCATCTATGTGCAAAGCACATCGAGGGAACCGGTCTCGCGTAAGCGTACGCGTAAGGTTGGTCCGGATCGTCTCGTCCAACAATACCGCCGAACCAAAGTATGACATGCTGGTAGGCAGTATGACTTGTATCGTCCACAACTCACTTGTGTTCTACTCGTGCATATAACATCAACATAAATAACCTAAGCTCTGATACCACTGTTGGGTTTCGTAGTAATTTCAAAAAAATTCCTACGCACACGCAAGATCATGTGATGCATAGCAACGAGGGGGAGAGTGTTGTCTACGTACCCAACGCAGACCGACTGCGGAAGCGATGACACGACGTAGAGGAAGTAGTCGTACGTCTTCACGATCCAACCGATCAAGTACCGAAACTACGGCACCTCCGAGTTCGAGCACACGTTCAGCTCGATGACGATCCCCGGACTCCGATCCAGCAAAGTGTCGGGGAAGAGTTCCGTCAGCACGACGGCGTGGTGACGATCTTGATGAACTACAGCAGAAGGGCTTCGCCTAAACTCCGCTACAGTATTATCGAGGAATATGGTGGCAGGGGGCACCGCACACGGCTAAGGAATAGATCACGTGGATCAACTTCTGTGTTCTAGGGTGCTTCTACCTCAGTATATAAAGGATCCAAGGGGGGAGGGGGGTGCCGGCCAGGGAGAGGGCGCAGGAGGAGTCCTATTCCTTCCGGGAGTAGGACTCCCCCCAATCCTATTCCAACTAGGATTCCCAAGGGGGAAAGGGGGAGAAGGGTGGCTGGCCACCTCTCCTAGTCCTAATAGGACTAGGGGAGGGGGGAGGTGCGCAGCCCCCTTGGGCTGCCCCTTTCTCCTTTCCACTAAGGCCCATGTAGGCCCATATGGCTCCCGGGGGGTTCCGGTAACCTCCCGGTAATCCGGTAAAATCCCGATTTCACCCGGAACACTTCCGATGTCCAAACATAGGCTTCCAATATATCAATCTTTACGTCTCGACCATTTCGAGACTCCTCGTCATGTCCGTGATCACATCCGGGACTCCGAACAACCTTCGGTACATCAAAATGCATAAACTCATAATGTAACTGTCATCGTAACCTTAAGCGTGCGGACCCTACGGGTTCGAGAACAATGTAGACATGACCGAGACACGTCTCCGGTCAATAACCAATAGCGGGACCTGGATGCCCATATTGGCTCCTACATATTCTACGAAGATCTTTATCGGTCAGACCGCATAACAACATACGTTGTTCCCTTTGTCATCGGTATGTTACTTGCCCGAGAATCGATCGTCGGTATCCAATACCTAGTTCAATATCGTTACCGGCAAGTCTCTTTACTCGTTCCGTAATACATCATCTCACAACTAACATATTAGTTGTAATGCTTGCAAGGCTTATGTGATGTGTATTACCGAGAGGACCCAGAGATACCTCTCCGACAATCGGAGTGACAAATCCTAATCTCGAAATACGCCAACCCAACATCTACCTTTGGAGACACCTGTAATGCTCCTTTATAATCACCCAGTTACGTTGTGACGTTTGGTAGCACCCAAAGTGTTCCTCCGGTAAACGGGAGTTGCATAATCTCATAGTCATAGGAACATGTATAAGTCATGAAGAAAGCAATAGCAACATACTAAACGATCGGGTGCTAAGCTAATGGAATGGGTCATGTCAATCAGATCATTCAACTAATGATGTGACCTCGTTAATCAAATAACAACTCATTGTTCATGGTCAGGAAACATAACCATCTTTGATTAACGAGCTAGTCAAGTAGAGGCATACTAGTGACACTTTGTTTGTCTATGTATTCACACATGTATTATGTTTCCGGTTAATACAATTCTAGCATGAATAATAAACATTTATCATGATTATAAGGAAATAAATAATAACTTTATTATTGCCTCTAGGGCATATTTCCTTTAAAAATATCTTCTAGTCGAGAGCGAAATTGCTACAATTGTGGAAGGCCCGGACACTATTCCAGTGAGTGTACGGCCCCCTACAAGAGAAGAGAAGATTCTCCCAAGAGAAGAAGTAGAAGAGAAGAATCACCATCTAGAGAAAGAAGGAGTAGAGATGATCGTTATTAACGAAGACCCTCACGGAGAAGCAAGGATTTGGAAAGAAAGGACAAGTCATCAAGGAGCTACACAGAACGAAGACATCAAGCTCATGTTGGTGAATGGGTATCCAGCTCCGACTCCGACAACCACTCCGAGCGAAGCTATCACTCCGACTTCGGATATACTCAAGATGAAGGTGTTCCCGGTCTAGCACTTGTGACAACCAACTCCTACGACATATTTGACTCACCAAATGAAGGAGTTGGAACATGCTTCATGGTTAAAGGCCCAAAGGTATCACATCCCGAGTATGTTGATTTCAATAGTGATGAAGATGACTTATTAGGTGATGATAATTTACTTGTTGACAACTCTAGTGATGAATACTATGATGAAATGTCAATTAATCATGTTAATCAAGATAAAACGAATGACAATGATAAGGAGAAGATTGAGTCTCTAACTAAAGAACTAAACACTCTTAAGTTAGCTCATGAAACTATCTTAGGAGATCATCGAGAACTTTTAAGGACTCATGAGATATTGCGCTTTGAAAAGCTCAACCTTGAGCAAGAGCATGAGTTCTTAAAAGCAATCAATGATGATCTTCGTAAGAAAAGTTCTTCTTACATTGCCAAGCGTTTACTCTTATCCACTTACATGCCTCAAGTCAAGTCTAGTAACAAGAACAAGAAAGATTCTTCCTCTAGTAGTAACAATAATCATGCTAAATCCAATATTATTGCTTCTAGTAGTTCTCTTGATTCCACTAATGATTCTCTTAGCCAAGTTACACTTGAGCAAGAAAATAGCTTATTGAAGGGAATTATAGAGAAATGTGTTTACAAGAGCCTTGCCGGAAGTCAGCAATTCGAGGAAATTGTACGCAAGCAAGGAAGGCACAGGAAGAATCAAGGTGTTGGTTTTGAACGAAAGTTCAATGCCAATGGAGTTGAGTGGGAAGAAGATCAATACCCCAAGACGAAGTTTGTTCCTCAACAAGAGAAGTATGATCCTACTTCTCTCAAAGGAACACAAGCTCAAGATGATCTTCGAACACAAGACCACAAGCAAAAAGGCAAGGACAAGCTTCAAGAGGAAATTGATGCATTTGAAGAAGCTCCTAAGGCCTTGGTCAAGTGGGTTCCCAAGACTACTTCAAGTTCCACTTCATCAAGTACAACTACAACACCGAGGATTTCCATCAAGATGGTGTGGATCCCGAAGAAGAAGAACTAGAGAGTTCTTGAGGGTGACTCCGCCAACATACTTCACTCTTATCATCTTGGCAAGAACAAGTGCAATCAACTTCCACATCTTGCACTAGTTCAAGGAGTCACAAACCCTCTTGTTGGTAAGACAAGGGACAAGGTAACCTAAAAGCTTTCATAGACATCATCTTGTGTCTGCATCACTTTATGTCTATGGATATCCTTGTTTGTTCCTTGTGGGACTAACCCGTGTAGGTATTGAAAGTGCAACTCACTCCAATGGATAGCTCCAAATGATCTACATCAACATTGAGCATCCGCATCTTCAACATCTACATGAAGTCATCATCGACCAAACCCAAGGTTAGTTCATCCCTCTTAGGGGGGATCTCACATCTAGGGGGAGCTTTACTCTAAGAATTGAGCTAAAGCAACTCTAATGGTGTGAACACAACAAATGCTTTACGTAAAAGTGGTAACCCCACTTGTGCTTAAATGATGAGTATGACCTATGATCAAATGTTTTCATTTGACTCCTAAGTCAATATACTCATATATAGATGACCTAGTCATCGCCAATTGTTTGATAGATGCTAGAATTGGTTGTGCATGCTTTGACACATATTTCAATTGCCATTTTATTGTGTGAGCATGTTGATTGCATATTTTACTCATTCGAGGACATCCACTTGTTGTTTTGATTGATTGGTTTTCTTTTCTTTTGCCAAGTGGATGGACAAGAATGCCTAGGAACCCTCTCTAGCTATCTATGCTTTTCTCGTCTCAAACTCTATTCATGCTACATCACAAAATTTGATCAAGTCAGATTCGAACCACTCTGTGTGAGGAGCACTCGGAGTCCCCGATTCGTCATAGACTTAAACTTCCAAAACTTCTTTGTGCGTTTCGGTCTGACCGATTCATCCATTTCGGTCATACCACGTGATTCACTTGATGTATGTTTTGGTGATCAACTTGCGGGTTCCGCCCATGAACCTATGCATAGGGGTTGGCACACGTTTTCATCGTGATTCTCCGGTAGAAACTTTGGGGCACTCTTTGAGGTCCTATGTGTTGGTTGAATAGATGAATCTGAGATTGTGTGATGCATATCGTATAATCATACCCACGGATACTTGAGGTGACATTGGAGTATCTAGGTGACATTAGGGTTTTGGTTGATTTGTGTCTTAAGGTGTTATTCTAGTACGAACTCTAGGGCTGTTTGTGACACTTATAGGAATAGCCCAATGGATTGATTGGAAAGAATAACTTTGAGCTGGTTTCGTACCCTACCATAATCTCTTCATTCGTTCTCCACTATTAGTGACTTTGGAGTGACTCTTTGTTGCATGTTGAGGGATAGTTATATGATCCAATTATGTTATTATTGTTGAGGGAACTTGCACTAGCGAAAGTATGAACCCTAGGCCTTGTTTCCTAGCATTGCAATACCGTTTATGCTCACTTTTATCATTAGTTACCTTGCTGTTTTTATAATTTCAGATTACAAATACATTTATCTACTATCCATGTACCACTTGTATCACTATCTCTTCGCCGAACTAGTGCACCTACACAATTTACCATTGTATTGGGGACACAAGAGACTCTTTGTTATTTGGTTGCAGGGTTGCTTGAGAGAGACCATCTTTATCCTACGCCTCCTACGGATTGATAAACCTTAGGTCATCCACTTGAGGGAAATTTGCTACTGTCCTACAAACCTTTGCACTTGGAGGCCCAACAACGTCTACAAGAAGAAGGTTGTGTAGTAGACATCAAGCTCTTTTCTGGCGCCGTTGCCGGGGAGGTGAGTGCTTGAAGGTATATCTTTAGATCTTGCAATTGAGTCTTTTAGTTTCTTGTTTTATCACTAGTTTAGTTTATAAAATAAAACTACAAAAAATATGGAATTAAGGATGCCTCATATGCTTCATCTTTTTAATGTCTTTCGTGAGAATAAGGATTCCGAAAATTGTGCCAAAGTGTTAGAAGAAGAATGCATTAGAATGTTTGGCACTAAATATTTTAATGATGAGCATGATTTCAATGTTGTTGGTATGAATTCCTTGAATATCTATGATGCTAATGATATGCAAAGCCACAAGCTTGGGGAAGCTATGTTTGATAATATTTTTTGTCCCCCAAGTTTTGATGAGCAAATTTATTATGATGAAAGCATGCCTCCTATCTATGATGATTATTGTGATGACATGTATGCTTTAAAGAATAATGATAACCATGAAACTTGTCATCTTGATCTAAATTTTCAATCACATGATAGTTATTTTGTTGAGTTTGCTCCCACTATTATTCTTGAGAAGAATTTTGCTTTTGTGGAGAGTAATAAAATTTATATGCTTGTAGATCATGAAAAGAATGATTTAGGTGCTGGTTATATTGTTGAATTCATTCATGATGCTACTGGAAATTATTATGAGGTAGGAATATATGCTTGTAGGAATTGCAATAATATCAAGTTTCCTCTCTATGTGCTTAAAATTTTGAAGTTATGCTTGTTTTACCTTCCTATGCTAGTTGATTATTGTTCCCATAAGTTGTTTGATCACAAAATACCTATGCATAGGAATTGGGTTAGACTTAAATGTGCTAGTCATATTCTTCAAGATGCTCTCTTTACGTTACAATTCTTATCCTTTATGTGAGCATCATTGAAATCATCGTGCCTAGCTAGGGGCGTTAAACGATAGCGGTTGTTGGGAGGCAACCCAACAACATTTTTGTTCCTTGATTTTTTCTGCTGTTTAGTAATAAATAATTTATCTAGACTCTGTTTAGATGTGGTTTTATGTTTTAATTAGTGTTTGTGCCAAGTAGAACCGTTGGGAAGACTTGGGGAAAGTCTTGTTGATCATGCTGTAAAAAACAGAAACTTTAGCGCTCACGAGAACTGCTGTCATTTTTATTTGGAAAGTGATATTTAGTTAGTTCTTTTTGCATATGATTAATAGATAAATTCCTCAGGTCCAGAAATTTATTTTAGAATTTTTCGGGTTACAGAAGTATACGTTTGATCCAGATTACTACAGACTGTTCTGTTTTTGACAGATTCTGTTTACGATGTGTTGTTTGCTTATTTTGATGAATCTATGAGTAGTATCGGAGGGTATGAACCATAGATAAGTTGGAATACAGTGGGTTTAACACCAATATAGATTAAGAATGAGTTCATTACAGTACCTTGAAGTGGTGATTTATTTTCTTATACTAACGGAGCTCACGAGTTTTCTGTTAAGTTTTGTGTTGTGAAGTTTTCAAGTTTTGGGTAAGGATTCGATGGACTATGGAATAAGGAGTGGCAAGAGCCTAAGCTTGGGGATGCCCAAGGCACCGCAAGGTAATATTTAAGGATGTCAAAGAGCCAAAGCTTGGGGATGCCCCGGAAGGCATCCCCTCTTTCGTCTTCGTTCATCGGTAACTTTACTTGGAGCTATACTTTTATTTACCACATGATATGTGTTGTGCTTCGAGCGTGATTTTATTTTATTTAGTTTTGCTTGCTGTTTGAATAAAATAGCAAGATCTTAAATTATTAAATGTTAGAGAGTCTTCACATGGTTTCATAATTATTCAACTACTCATTGATCTTCACTTATATCTTTTGGAGTAGTTTGTCATTTGCTCTAGTGCTTGACTTATATCTTTTAGAGCACAGTGGTGGTTTTATTTTATAGAAATAGATGAACTCTCATGCTTCACTTATATTATTTTGAGAGTCTTAAATAGCATGGTAATTTTCTTAAATAATCCTAATATGCTAGGCATCCAAGAATAGTAAAAAAATTCATATAAAGTGCATTGAATACTAAGAGAAGTTTGATGCTTGATGATTGTTTTGAGATATGGAGGTAATAATATCAAAGTCGTGCTAGTTGGGTAGTTGTGAATTTGAGGAATACTT
This sequence comes from Triticum urartu, assembly GCF_056163025.1. Taxonomy (NCBI): domain Eukaryota; kingdom Viridiplantae; phylum Streptophyta; class Magnoliopsida; order Poales; family Poaceae; genus Triticum; species Triticum urartu. The sequence goes on from NC_141875.1 coordinate 622,211,549, forward strand.
GTGTTGAAGTTTGCAAGTCCCGTAGCATGCACATATGGTAAACGTTATGTAACAAATTTGAAACATGAGGTGTTATTTGATTGTCCTCCTTATGAGTGGCGGTCGGGGACGAGCGATGGTCTTTTCCTACCAATCTATCCCCCTAGGAGCATGCGCGTAGTGCCGAGGTTTTTGATGACTTGTAGATTTTTGCAATAAGTATGTGAGTTCTTTATGAGTAATGTTGAGTCCATGGATTATACCCACTCTCACCCTTCCATCCTTGCTAGCCTCTTCGGTACCATGCATTGCCCTTTCTCACATTGAGAGTTGGCGCAAACTTCGCCGGTGCATCCAAACCCCGTGATATGATACGCTCTTTCACACATAAACCTCCTTATATCTTCCTCAAAACAGCCACCATACCTACCTATTATGGCATTTCCATTTCCATTTTGAGATATATTGCCATGCAACTTTCCACCATTCCGTTTATCATGACACATTCATCATTGTCATATTGCTTAGCATGATCAAGTAGTTGACATAGTATTTATGGCAAAGCCACCATTCATAATTTTTCATACATGTCGCTCTTGATTCATTGCAATCCCGGTACACCGCCGGAGGCATTAATATAGAGTCATATCTTGTTCTAGTATCGAGTTGTAATCTTTGAGTTGTAAATAAATAGAAGTGTGATGATCATCATTTTCTAGAGCATTGTCCCAAGTGAGGAATATAAAAAAAAGGAAAAGAAAAGAGAAAGGCCATAAAAAAGAGAAGGCCCAAAAAAATGAGAGAAAAAGAGAGAAGGGACAATGCTACCATCCTTTGCCACACTTGTGCTTCAAAGTAGCACCATAATCTTCATGATAGAGAGTCTTTTTGTTTTGTCACTTTCATATACTAGTGGGAATATTTCATTATAGAACTTGGCTTGTATGTTCCAACAATGGGCCTCCTCAAGTGCCCTAGGTCTTCGTGAGCAAGCAAGTTGGATGCACACCCACTTAGTTTCTTTTGTTGAGCTTTCATACATTTATAGCTCTAGTGCATCCGTTGCATGGCAATCCCTACTCCTTGCATTAACATCAATCGGTGGGCATCTCCATAGCCCATTGATTAGCCTCGTTGATGTGAGACTTTCTCCTTTTTTGTCTTCTCCACATAACCCCCCTCATTATATTCTATTCCACCCATAGTGCTATGTCCATGGCTCGCGCTCATGTATTGTGTGAAAGTTTATTGGTTTGAGATTACTAAAGTATGAAACAATTGCTTGGCTTGTCATTGGGGTTGTGCATGATGAGAGCATTCTTGTGTGACGAAAATGGAGCATGACTAAACTATATGATTTTGTAGGGATGAACTTTCTTTGTCCATGTTATTTCAAGAGGACATAATTGCTTAGTTAGTATGCTTGAAGTATTATTATTTTTATGTCAATATGAAATTTTGTCTTGAATCTTATGGATCTGAATATTCATGCCACAATTAAGAAGAATTACATTGAAATTATGCCAAGTAGAACTCCGCATCAAAAATTCAGTTTTTATCATTTACCTACTCGAGGACGAGCAGGAATTAAGCTTGGGGATGCTTGATACGTCTCCAACGTATCTATAATTTTTGATTGCTCCATGCTATATTATCTATTGTTTTGGACAATATTGGGCTTTATTATCCACTTTTATATTATTTTTGGGACTAACCTATTAACCGGAGGCCCAGCCCAGAATTGCTGTTTTTTTTGCCTATTTCAGTGTTTCGAAGAAAAGGAATATCAAACGGAGTCGAAACGGAATGAAACCAACTGGAGAATTTATTTTTGGAAGGAAAGCTACCGGAAAAAGTTGGAGTGCACGTCAGGAAAGGAACGAGGGATCCACGAGGCAGGGGGTGATGAAGCTATGTACCTAGGGTAGGGGCATGGACCTGTCCTAAGTACCCTACCCAAGGACATCCCTAGAAGAAGTCACCTTTCAATCGATTTGGAGGTATCCCACTCGTCGGATCCAAGACACTTGACCACGAAGCAATCACTCGACCAAGATCCAACCACTCGACTGCCAGGAGATCTAAAGTCACCCTGCACGCAAACGGTCGGTCATTAAGTAGCTTTTATGGTCACCATAGCACTTTATGAGGGGCGTTACCAGTAACCCTCAGTCTTAATGTACTTTAAACCCTGCATTACTGAGGGCTGGAGGGGTCTGGCGAACTCTATATAAGCCACCTCCTCCTCAGTATCAAGGGTTCGCACCCCTGTTATTCATACACACATAATTCAGTCGACCGCCTCCGGGCACGGAGACGTAGGGCTGTTACTTCCTCCGAGAAGGGTCTGAACTCGTAATCCTCGTGTGCTTACGACTCCTCCATAGCTAAGATCTAGCCTCTCCATACATACCCCCCTACATCACTGTCAGAGTTAGAACCACGACAGTTGGCGCCCACCATGGGGCTAGGAGTCTTAGCACCTAGTTTGAGAAGTTGCGATTTTTTCCGATCTCTTTGACCATGGTTTCGGGCAGAGCTTTGGTGGAGGGTCGCGAGATCTGTCTCGGCGCGCTCACATTCATCGCCGACGACTCCGCTTGGCTTTAGGAGGCTCCACTCGACGTCGACGTGCTCCCCGTCCGCGGGGCGACGCACTTTCGTGCATGTGTCCGTGGTGTCCTCCTGCGGCAGCCGTCGACCCAATATCGGTCGGCTCCTGTGGCATCTCCCCGCCCTGTTTCTCGCCGGCGCAAGCGCTCCGGTCGGTCGAGGCTTCAGAGGTGGGTGAGACATGCGGTGGCCCGCCAGTCGGCCACCCCACAAGTCACGGCAATCGAGCCCGACGAATCCCTCTACGGCCTGTTCGACTGGCTCCGCAGAGACCGCATCCGAATGCGACAGCAGTGACCCAGCTGCAGAGGTTCTGGTGATCGATGGGCCACGCAGTACTCCCGGTTTCCCCCGCACCGACAGAGGCGCGGATGGGGGCGACCTGTCGCGTCCTCACGAGGAGTATCTCCCCGAGCCTATCACGTCATTGCAGCAGGAGGAGCTTCGCCGCCAGAACATGGATGCACTCCACACTCCTATCGTTGGAGAAACCCCCGAGGCCCGAGCCTTGGAGGACGCATGCTTGGCTAATTTGGCCGAGCGCACTCGACTGGAGAATCTCCATTAAATACTCGATGAGCGAGCGCGTCAACGGGCTCCAGAATCCAGTCGACGTCAACTCTTTCCGCCCCCGCAGGTATATCGTACTCCGATTCAGAATTTGGCGGCTGCGGCCCGTATAGAAGAGTCGATTCAGCCCTCCCAGTCAGAGGCTGGCAGAGGCTTGTTGCAAATCAGAGCGTTGCTCCGGGCAGCGGGAGACCAGAATTCCGCTGTTTCTCAGTCGTGGAACAGGATCCATAGTCGATCCGTTGCAGCGGATACAGTCCAGTCGGCTCACAGCCCAAGATCGCCTCCGAGGCGTGAGGGACGTGGAAACCGGCGTGATCAGTACAGAAGGAATGAGCAGTATGATCACCGATTCGATTGTGATGATCGACGTCGAGTGCCAACCCCTCCCCCGAGGAGTGGATCATATGTGCCTCGACAGCAGGATGACAGACGCCCTCATAGTGTTGGGCGGAGAATTCCAGTCGACCCCAGGGAACCAGGCTTTGATGCGAGATCCATTCTCGTTCAAGGTTTGGTCGACAGGAATAGAGCTCACCGAGAAGGCCACGACAGATATGCGCCTACCAGTGGCAGAGTACATGTTTCAGGGCCGGAGTGTTTTAGTCGAGCCATCAGAGCCGCTGTAATTCCTCCCAACTTCAGGTTGGCGACTGGAGTTAGTAAGTTCACCGGTGAGTCCAAGCCCGATACTTGGCTCGAAGATTACAGAGTGGCTGTCCAGATTGGCGGTGGGAATGATGAGGTAGCCATGAAGCACCTGCCTCTCATGTTAGAAGGCTCGGCCAGAGCGTGGCTGAATCAGTTAGCACCCAGCAGCATTTACACTTGGGAGGATCTCTCCCGAGTGTTTGTCACCACATTTGAAGGAACATGCAAGCAACCTGCAGGCCTTACGGAATTGCGGTCTTGCATGCAGAAACCGAATGAAACTCTGAGGGATTACATCCAGAGGTGGATCACATTGCATCACACAGTTGAAAATGTACCAGATCATCAAGCAGTTTGTGCCTTTAAAGAAGGCGTTAAGTACAGAGAATTGAATCTGAAGTTCGGTCGGACCGGAGAGATGTCTCTGAATCAGATGATGGAGATTGCCACCAAATACGCTATTGGTGAAGATGAGGATCGACTCCGGAGTGGCAAGCATAAAGCAGTCGCCCAGGAAACCGGAGGAAATTCCAGTCAGAAACAAAAGCGGAAAGCCGAGCCAGCCGCTCCTGGGGAGGCCCTGGCCGTAACCCAGGGAAAATTTAAGGGAAAACCCAAAGGACCTTGGAACCCCAAGAAAGTTAAATACCAAGATGGAAATGATGTTTTGGATCTACCGTGTCACATCCACACCACGAAAGATGAAGAGGGTAAACTCATTTACCCAAAGCATACCACTCGACAGTGTCAGCTTCTGATCCAGCAGTTTCAGGGTAAGCAGTCCAAAGATAAGGACAAGGAGTCGGACAAAGTTGAGGACAAGGAAGATAGTGACGATGGGTACCCTCAGGTCAATTCCACCCTGATGATTTTTGCTGATGTTGAGAGCAAAAGTCGACTGAAGGTTATTAATCGTGAGGTAAATATGGTTGCTACGGCAACACCCAATTATCTGAAGTGGTCCCAGACTGCCATCACATTCGACCAGTCTGATCACCCTACGCACATTGCCACCCCTGGGAGGCAAGCTCTGGTGGTCGACCCAGTTGTCGAAGGCACTCGACTGACCAAAGTCCTGATGGATGGAGGCAGCGGTTTGAACATACTGTATGCAGAAACATTGAAAGGGATGGGCATTCCGATGTCCAGGCTCAGTACCAGTAACATGAGTTTCCATGGAGTCATTCCTGGGAAGAAAGCCGAGTCACTCGGCCAAATTGCTCTTGATGTGGTTTTCGGTGATTCCAAGAATTACCGCAATGAAAAGTTGACATTCGAAGTTGTGGATTTCCAAAGTGCTTATCACGCTATTTTGGGCAGACCAGCTTATGCACGCTTCATGGCTCGACCATGTTATGTGTATCTCAAATTGAAGATGCCTGGTCCCAAAGGTGTGATCACTGTTACAGGCAATCGGAAGAAAGCAGAAGAGTGTTTTCAGAAAGGCTCAAAGATTGCTGACGCTCAGATGGCAGTGGTCGAGTTGCAAGAGTATCAGAAGACTGTAGATTCGAGTGAGTTGCTACGAGCTAAGAAGCCTGCTTCAGAATCAACTTTTTAGTCGTCCAGTGAAACGAAGGCAGTTCACATTCACCCGACCGATCCAAACGCTGCTCTGACTCACATCTCAACGACGGTCGACTCCAAATAGGAAGAAGTGCTCATCCAGTTCCTCCGTGAGAACTGGGACATCTTCGCATGGAAGCCTGCTGACATGCCTGGAGTTCCCATGGGGCTGGCTGAGCACCGTCTACGAGTCGACCCAAAATTTAAACCTGTGAAAGAACATCTTCGACGGTCCGCCATCCAGAAGAGGAAGGCCATTGGCGAGGAGGTGGCTCGGCTCTTAGCAGCGGAGTTCATCCGAGAAATTTACCACTCCGAGTGGCTCGCCAATGTTGTCATGGTTCCCAAGAAGGACAAGTCACTTCACATGTGCATTGATTTCAAGCATATCGATCGGGCCTGCCCGAAAGATCATTTTCCTCTCCCCCACATAGACCAGATAGTCGACTCGACTGCGAGATGTGAGCGTTTCTCTTTTCTAGACGCCTATTCCGGGTACCATCAGATTCGTCTGTACGGGCCCGACGAGATCAAAACAGCTTTCATCACTCCATTCGGGTGCTTCTGTTATGTCACCATGCCGTTCGGCCTCAAGAATACCGGAGCCACGTTCATGAGGATGATTCATAAGTGTTTTCTCACTCAAATCAGTCGGAATGTGGAGGCATACATGGATGATATTGTGGTCAAGTCATGGAAGGGTTCCGACCTGCTGACTGACCTTGCTGAAACCTTTGCCAACCTCAGGAGGCACGATATCAAGCTCAATCCATCAAAGTGCACATTCAGAGTTCTAGGTGGGAAGTTACTCGGTTTTCTCGTTTCCGAACAGGGAATCGACGCCAATCCTGAAAAAATTGGTACTATACTCCGGATGAAACGTCCTGTGCGTGTGCATGATGTCCAGAAGCTTACAGGATGCTTGGCCGCTTTATGTCGATTCATCTCTCGCCTCGGTGAAAAGGCATTACCTCTTTACCGACTGATGAAGAAGTCCGACAAGTTCGAGTGGACTCCAGAAGCCGATGCAGCGTTTACAGAGCTCAAAGCTCTGCTCTCCACCCAGCCGGTGCTTGCTGCCCCAATCAGCAAGGAGCCTTTGCTGATTTACATTGCAGCCACAGGACAAGTTGTCAGTACAGTACTTACGGTCGAGCGGGAAGAAGAAGGAAAGGCCTTCAAAGTTCAGCGCCCAGTATATTATGTTTCTGAAGTTTTGACTCCTTCAAAGCAAAGATATCCTCATTACCAGAAGCTTGTATATGGGATTTATATGACCACGAAGAAGGTTGCACATTACTTCTCTGATCATTCCATTACAGTCGTCAGCGACGCTCCACTATCAGAGATTTTGCACAACAGAGATGCAATTGGTCGAGTGGCCAAATGGGCGATTGAACTTCTTCCCCTGGATATCAAGTTTGAGGCAAAGAAAGCTATCAAGTCCCAAGCAATTGCAGATTTCGTCACCGAGTGGATCGAATAGAAACTTCCAACTCAAGTTCACTCGGAGCACTGGACCATGTTCTTCGATGGATCTAAGATGCTGAATGGTTCCGGTGCTGGGGTAGTATTGGTTTCCCCCTGAGGAGATAAGCTCAGATATGTTCTCCAGATTCACTTCGATTCCTCCAATAACGAAGCAGAATATGAAGCACTTTTGTATGGGTTGCGCATGGCCATTTCACTTGGCGTCCGTCGCCTCATGGTCTATGGCGACTCAGATTTGGTGGTTAATCAGGTGATGAAGGAGTGGGACGTCAAAAGTCCAGCTATGACTGGTTATTGCAATGCAGTGAGAAAGTTAGAGAAGAAATTCGAGGGGTTAGAGCTTCATCACATCCCCCGACTGAAAAATCAAGCGGCTGATGATTTGGCAAAGGTAGGCTCCAAGAGAGAAGCCATCCCCAGCAATGTGTTTTTGGAACACATCCACTCGCCATCAGTCCAAGAAGATCCTTTTACAGATGAAGCCCCGCAGCCAAAGAGTGCCACAGATCCGACTGAAGTTGAAATTCCGGCAGTGGTCGACCTAGTCATGGAAGTTTTGGCAATCGCCCCCGACTGGACGATACCATACATCGCGTATATCCTGAGAAAGGAACTCCCGGAGGACGAAGAAGAGGCTCGACAGATCGTCCGTCGATCCAAGGCCTTTACAGTCATAAAGGGACAGTTGTATAGAGAAAGCGCGACTGGAGTCGGTCAGAAGTGTATAACACCAGAAGAAGGTCAGATAATCCTTGTTGATATCCACTCGGGGACCTGTTGTCATCATGCGTCCTCTCGGACCATTGTGGCTAAAGCATACCAAGCGGGATTCTACTGGCCAAGAGCAAATGAAATGGCAAAGGAGATAGTCGACAAGTGTGAAGGGTGCCAGTTCTACTCCAACATGTCGCACAAGCCTGCATCAGCCCTGAAGACCATTCCACTCGTCTGGCCCTTCGCTGTTTGGGGACTGGACATGGTTGGCCCATTGAGAACAGGCAGGAGCGGTTTCACACATGTGCTTGTGGCAGTCGACAAGTTTACCAAATGGATTGAAGCTAAGCCTATCAAGAATCTTGATGCTTGCACTGCTATCAGTTTCGTCAGGGAGTTAACATTCAGATATGGAGTCCCGCATAGCATCATCACCGACAATGGGTCAAACTTTGATTCATACAAGTTCAGAGCTTTTTGCGCCTCTCAAGGCACATGAGTCGACTACGCATCGGTCACTCACCCCCAGTCGAATGGACAAGCAGAAAGGGCAAATGGTCTGATTCTCAAAGGACTAAAGCCTCGGCTGATGCGTGATCTCAAGCACGCAGCAGGCGCTTGGGACGACGAGCTTCCGTCAGTTCTGTGGGGATTGAGGACCACCCTGAATCGGTCGACTGGAAGAACTCCGTTCTTTCTGGTTTACGGAGCGGAAGCAGTCCTGCCGAGTGATCTACTTCACAATGCACCCCGAGTCGAGCTTTATACCGAAGATGAAGTAGGAACAAGCCCGGCAATACATAGTCGGCCTCCTGGAAGAAGAAAGAGAAATGGCTATGATCCGATCGACCATTTATCAGCAAGACTTGCGTCGATTCCATGCCAGAAATGTGAAGAGTCGAGCCTTCCAAGAAGGAGATTTGGTCCTCCGAATGGATCAACAGAAACCACACAAGCTCGCTCCTACTTGGGAAGGTCCCTTCATCGTCACCAGAGTCCTCCACAATGGAGCGTATCACCTTTACAATGTCGATCGCCAGATCGATGAGCCACGAGCTTGGAATGCGGAACTGCTCTGCCCCTTTTACACTTGAATTCTCACTCGGATGAGATGTAATAAGAAAAACTTCTGTAGTCTATTTATCAAAGACAAGAGTGTTACAATTTTTCCTATAATTGTTGTCGCCTATGTTTGCGTGTGAAATCCCCCAGTGGGTGGCTTAGCTGCGAATCCGTTTCGCCTAAGTTTGTAAAAAAAAATCCTACCGAGTGGTGAGCCAGACTCCCACTCGGAGGCTTAGCTGCAGCCCAGTGCTCGCCTAAGTGTTTCAAAATCCTACCGAGTGGTGAGCCAGACTCCCACTTGGAGGCTTAGCTGCAGCCCAGTGCTTGCCTCAGTATTTAAAAATCCTACCGAGTGGTGAGCCAGACTCCCACTCGGGGGCTCAGCTGCAGCCCAGTGCTCGCCTAAGTGTTTAAAAATCCTACCGAGTGGCGAGCCAGACTCCCACTCGGGGGCTTAGCTGCAGCCCAGTGCTCGCCTAAGTGTTTAAACATCCTACCGAGTGGCGAGCCAGACTCCCACTCGGAGGCTTAGCTGCAGCCCAGTGCTCGCCTAAGTGTTTAAAAATCCTACCGAGTGGCGAGCCAGACTCCCACTCGGAGGCTTAGCTGCAGCCCAGTGCTCGCCTAAGTGTTTAAAAATCATACCGAGTGGCGAGCCAGACTCCCACTCGGAGGCTTAGCTGCAGCCCAGTGCTCGCCTAAGTGTTTAAAAATCCTACAGAGTGGTGAGCCAGACTCCCACTCGGAGGCTTAGCTGCAGCTCAGTGCTCGCCTAAGTATTTAAAAATCCTACCGAGTGGTGAGCCAGACTCCCACTCGGAGGCTTAGCTGCAGCTCAGTGCTCGCCTAACTGTTTAAAAATCCTACCGAGTGGAGAGCAAACCTCCCACTCGGAGGCTTAGCTGCAGTCCAGTACTCGCCTAAGTTTGAAAAAATCCTACCGACTGGAGAGCAGACCTCCCACTCGGGGGCTTAGCTGCAGTCCAGTACTCGCCTAAGTTTGAAAAAATCCTACCGAGTCCAGAGCAGACCTCCCACTCGGGGGCTTAGCTGCAGTCCAGTACTCGCCTAAGTTTGAAAAAATCCTACCGAGTGGAGAGCAGACCTCCCACTCGGGGGCTTAGCTGCAGTCCAGTACTCGCCTAAGTTTGAAAAAATCCTACCGAGTGGAGAGCAGACCTCCCACTCGGGGGCTTAGCTGCAGTCCAGTACTCGCCTAAGTTTTTAAAATCCTACCGAGTGGAGAGCAGACCTTCCACTCGGGGGCTTAGCTGCAGCCCAGTGCTCGCCTAAGTGTTTAAAAATCCTACCGAGTGGCGAGCCAGACTCCCACTCGGAGGCTTAGCTGCAGCCCAGTGCTCGCCTAAGTGTTTAAAAATCCTACCGAGTGGTGAGCCAGACTCCCACTCGGAGGCTTAGCTGCAGCCCAGTGCTCGCCTAAGTGTTTAAAAATCCTACCGAGTGGTGAGCCAGACTCCCACTCGGAGGCTTAGCTGCAGCTCAGTGCTCGCCTAAGTATTTAAAAATCCTACCGAGTGGCGAGCCAGACTCCCACTCGGAGGCTTAGCTGCAGCTCAGTGCTCGCCTAAGGGTTTAAAAATCCTACCAAGTGGTGAGCCAGACTCCCACTCGGAGGCTTAGCTGCAGCCCAGTGCTCACCTAAGTGTTTAAAAATCCTACCGAGTGGAGAGCAAACCCCCCACTCGGAGGCTTAGCTGCAGTCCAGTACTCGCCTAAGTTTGAAAAAATCCTACCGAGTGGAGAGCAGACCTCCCACTCGGGGGCTTAGCTGCAGTCCAGTACTCGCCTAAGTTTGAAAAAATCCTACCGAGTGGAGAGCAGACCTCCAACTCGGGGGCTTAGCTGCAGTCCAGTACTCGCCTAAGTTTGAAAAAATCCTACCGAGTGGAGAGCAGACCTCCCACTCGGGGGCTTAGCTGCAGTCCAGTACTCGCCTAAGTTTTTAAAATCCTACCGAGTGGAGAGCAGACCTTCCACTCGGGGGCTTAGCTGCAGCCCAGTGCTCGCCTAAGTGTTTAAAAATCCTACCGAGTGGCGAGCCAGACTCCCACTCGGGGGCTTAGCTGCAGCCCAGTGCTCGCCTAAGTGTTTAAAAATCCTACCGACTGGCGAGCCAGACTCCCACTCGGAGGCTTAGCTGCAGCCCAGTGCTCGCCTAAGTGTTTAAAAATCCTACGGAGTGGCGAGCCAGACTCCCACTCGGAGGCTTAGCTGCAGCCCAGTGCTCGCTTAAGTGTTTAAAAATCCTACCGAGTGGTGAGCCAGACTCCCACTCGGAGGCTTAGCTGCAGCCGAGTGCTCGCCTAAGTGTTTAAAAATCCTACCGAGTGGTGAGCCAGACTCCCACTCGGAGGCTTAGCTGCAGCCCAGTGCTCGCCTCAGTATTTAAAAATGCAACCGAGTGGTGAGCCAGACTCCCACTCGGGGGCTTAGCTGCAGCCCAGTGCTCGCCTAAGTGTTTAAAAATCCTACCGAGTGGCGAGCCAGACTCCCACTCGGGGGCTTAGCTGCAGCCCAGTGCTCGCCTAAGTGTTTAAAAATCCTACCGAGTGGCGAGCCAGACTCCCACTCGGAGGCTTAGCTGCAGCCCAGTGCTCGCCTAAGTGTTTAAAAATCCTACCGAGTGGCGAGCCAGACTCCCACTCGGAGGCTTAGCTGCAGCCCAGTGCTCGCCTAAGTGTTTAAAAATCCTACCGAGTGGCGAGCCAGACTCCCACTCGGAGGCTTAGCTGCAGCCCAGTGCTCGCCTAAGTGTTTAAAAATCCTACCGAGTGGTGAGCCAGACTCCCACTCGGAGGCTTAGATGCAGCTCAGTGCTCGCCTAAGTATTTAAAAATCCTACCGAGTGGTGAGCCAGACTCCCACTCGGAGGCTTAGCTCCAGCTCAGTGCTCGCCTAAGGATTTAAAAATCCTACCAAGTGGTGAGCCAGACTCCCACTCGGAGGCTTAGCTGCAGCCCAGTGCTCGCCTAAGTGTTTAAAAATCCTGCCGAGTGGAGAGCAAACCTCCCACTCGGAGGCTTAGCTGCAGTCCAGTACTCGCCTAAGTTTGAAAAAATCCTATCGAGTGGAGAGCAGACCTCCCACTCGGGGGCTTAGCTGCAGTCCAGTACTCGCCTAAGTTTGAAAAAATCCTACCGAGTCGAGAGCAGACCTCCCACTCGGGGGCTTAGCTGCAGTCCAGTACTCGCCTAAGTTTGAAAAAATCCTACCGAGTGGAGAGCGGACCTCCCACTCGGGGGCTTAGCTGCAGTCCAGTACTCGCCTAAGTTTGAAAAAATCCTACCGAGTGGAGAGCAGACCTCCCACTCGGGGGCTTAGCTGCAGGCCAGTACTCGCCTAAGTTTTTAAAATCCTACATAGTGGAGAGCAGACCTTCCACTCGGGGGCTTAGCTGCAGCCCAGTGCTCGCCTAAGTGTTTAAAAATCCTACCGAGTGGCGAGCCAGACTCCCACTCGGAGGCTTAGCTGCAGCCCAGTGCTCGCCTAAGTGTTTAAAAATCCTACCGAGTGGCGAGCCAGACTCCCACTCGGAGGCTTAGCTGCAGCTCAGTGCTCGCCTAAGTATTTAAAAATCCTACCGAGTGGTGAGCCAGACTCCCATTCGGAGGCTTAGCTGCAGCTCAGTGCTCGCCTAAGGGTTTAAAAATCCTACCAAGTGGTGAGCCAGACTCCCACTCGGAGGCTTAGCTGCAGCCCAGTGCTCGCCTAAGTGTTTAAAAATCCTACCGAGTGGAGAGCAAACCTCCCACTCGGAGGCTTAGCTGCAGTCCAGTACTCGCCTAAGTTTGAAAAAATCCTATCGAGTGGAGAGCAGACCTCCCACTCGGGGGCTTAGCTGCAGTCCAGTACTCGCCTAAGTTTGAAAAAATCCTACCGAGTGGAGAGCAGACCTCCCACTCGGGGGCTTAGCTGCAGTCCAGTACTCGCCTAAGTTTGAAAAAATCATACCGAGTGGAGAGCAGACCTCCCACTCGGGGGCTTAGCTGCAGTCCAGTACTCACCTAAGTTTTTAAAATCCTACCGAGTGGAGAGCAGACCTTCCACTCGGGGGCTTAGCTGCAGCCCAGTGCTCGCCTAAGTGTTTAAAAATCCTACCGAGTGGCGAGCCAGACTCCCACTCGGGGGCTTAGCTGCAGCCCAGTGCTTGCCTAAGTGTTTTAAAATCCTACCGAGTGGCGAGCCAGACTCCCACTCGGAGGCTTAGCTGCAGCCCCGTGCTCGCCTAAGTGTTTAAAAATCCTACCGAGTGGCGAGCCAGACTCCCACTCGGAGGCTTAGCTGCAGCCCAGTGCTCGCCTAAGTGTTTAAAAATCCTACCGAGTGGTGAGCCAGACTCCCACTCGGAGGCTTAGCTGCAGCTCAGTGCTCGCCTAAGTATTTAAAAATCCTACCGAGTGGTGAGCCAGACTCCCACTCGGAGGCTTAGCTGCAGCTCAGTGCTCGCCTAAGGATTTAAAAATCCTACCAAGTGGTGAGCCAGACTCCCACTCGGAGGCTTAGCTGCAGCCCAGTGCTCGCCTAAGTGTTTAAAAATCCTACCGAGTGGAGAGCAAACCTCCCACTCGGAGGCTTAGCTGCAGTCCAGTACTCGCCTAAGTTTGAAAAAATCCTACCGAGTGGAGAGCAGACCTCCCACTCGGGGGCTTAGCTGCAGTCCAGTACTCGCCTAAGTTTGAAAAAATCCTACCGAGTGGAGAGCAGACCTCCCACTCGGGGGCTTAGCTGCAGTCCAGTACTCGCCTAAGTTTGAAAAATCCTACCGAGTGGAGAGCAGACCTCCCACTCGGGGGCTTAGCTGCAGTCCAGTACTCGCCTAAGTTTGAAAAAATCCTACCGAGTGGAGAGCAGACCTCCCACTCGGGGGCTTAGCTGCAGTCCAGTACTCGCCTAGGTTTGAAAAATTCCTACCGAGTGGAGAGCAGACCTCCCACTCGGGGGCTTAGCTGCAGTCCAGTACTCGCCTAAGTTTGAAAAAATCCTACCGAGTGGAGAGCAGACCTCCCACTCGGGGGCTTAGCTGCAGTCCAGTACTCGCCTAAGTTTTTAAAATCCTACCGAGTGGAGAGCAGACCTTCCACTCGGGGGCTTAGCTGCAGCCCAGTGCTCGCCTAAGTACGGAACACATCCCAATCCGCAAGGACGATGAGGTGCAAATCTACTGCTACCTTCTCCTTCGGAGCTGCACCACAAATACAAAGTTATTTAGAGTGACGAACAAGTTCCACTCGTCAGATAATTCATGAAGATATTCAACGAGAAATCAAGTTCAGATAAGATCCAAAGGTCCTAGACCACAGATCAAAGTACTCGAGCCTCTAGCTCGACAGAGTTTAACGGTTACAAAATCCACTCGGCATTCCGAGGCAAATTTAAAGTGAAGCATAAAAGTTTTTATTCCTCAGGCGGAGGACTGGAAGGGGCGACGAACTTGTCCAAATCGATCTCGTCTGCAATGCGAGTGGCAGCAGCAATGAAAGTCTCCATGAAGTCTTGAAAGTTGTGCTTCCTGGTATTGGCAACTTGGATGGCGGCCAACTTTTCTTCTCGCGCCTCCTTGCAGTGGACGCGGACCAGAGACAGAGCGACGTCAATGCCACATCTAGCAGAAGATTTCTTCCATTCCGCCACTCGACCTGGGACTTCATTCAGTCAAGTCATCAGGGACTCGAGGTCATTCTGAAGCGTCGTCCTAGGCCAGAGCGACGTGTCGATCCGCGACATCGCAACCTTCAACCGAGCAAGATAGTCAACAACGCCGGCAACACGAGATTCCAGTCGGAGCACGTTCATAGTAGCCTCGTCCTTCACTGGAGAATTGATGGGGTCCAAGTCTGTCTCCACTCGATTGGTCTCCTCTTCGAAGTTCTGGCAGAATTTTGTAAACACGATTCAAGGATAAGTCAGTGGTTCTACGCAGGTTTGGTAACAGCAAGTCAGTCGGGCTGGAGTAATTACCCTCGAGCATGACGAACAGCTTCTTGACGAGTCCACCGAGATAAGCCTCCAGATCGTTCCTCTTCCCCGTCAGTTCACTTGCCTTGTCATTCAGAGCTATATTGCCATGCTTCAGACGACTGACCTCTTGATTAGCCGTGTTGAGAGCAGTTTTCAGCCTGGAGTTTTCCTTTTCAAGAGTACCGACTGAAGCCAGTTTTTCTTCAGCAAGCTTCGTTTTGTTCAGGGCCTCCTCCTGCGCTTCGGCAAGGTCTTGATCCTTCTTCTTCAGAGCCTCCTCCATTTTGTCTGCGAAACAGCAAGTGAGATCAACATCGAGGACGGCCAGAAAGAAAGGACAGTCGACAAAAGCTCACCAGCCATACCTTTTGCTTCGTCCCTCGCCTTCTGCAAGTTCTCCTGAGCAAGCTTCAAGTCAAGGTTCAGCTGGATCTGTTTGTTCTCCAACTCAGTGTAGCGAGCCACAAGTTCACAGGATTTCTACAAAAAATCAGTCGACAGACATCCAAGATAAGTTGCTTCTGAGTAACCAAGAGACAATGATGGCGTTTCTAAGACTACAGCCGAATCAAAAACATTCGACAGTAGTCTCGGGGACTACACCCAGTGGGTGCACTCAGCGTGCCCCCACTGGTTCGACCAAAAATCGACTGCCCGCAGTCGACCGTGTACAGTTCCATTCGACATGGCCTGACCAGACCGAGTGAAGAAGTTCAACTAAAGCAACACAATATAAAGACTGCAGTCGACTGCCAGCAGTCCACCGTAGTCTCGGGGACTACACCCAGTGGGTGCACTTAGCGTGCCCCCATTCGTCAAAAAGATTAATAGACACACCCAGTGGGTGTACAGATATAAAGATCTTCGGAAAAGAGATTCTTCAGATAGCATATCCTAACAGAACAAGCGGTGAATCGACTGACCTGGACGTTGCTCTGAAGAGCTGAACTCGCGTCATAAGCTGCTTGGCTGGCTTCCCAAACCACCTTCACTTGCTCCATCATGATCCCCGCTTGGCGTATAGCCTCTTTAGCGGCACCCACTTGATCCTCAGGGACGTGGTGTGTGGCAAAAAGCGAAGGCGGATTTGCAGTCGACGTCGAAGGCCGGACACTCGTCAGAGGTTCAGCGAAGGTCACAGAAGCCCGAGTGGTATCACCACCCTCTCGGACTACGGCCTCAGGCGCCGGAGTGCTTTGTGGGGTCTTGCCAGCCGGCGCCCTCCTGTTCCTTCGCGCCCTCAGCGGCTCTTCGTCGTCATCATCAGGGAGGTCAATGACATGAGGAGGAGCTACAAGAAAAATCCAATCGACCGGAATTATAAGAAATCGTCAGTCGACTAAAAGCAGAGCATTAGTAATCGTACCGGGGTTGGAGGTAACAACGTCTTCCATCTCTTGATCATCGTCCTTGGCGGAGATCTCCGAGGTGGCAGCACTGCAAATTTCGAAAGTCAGTCAGCTTATTCAATGAGTTGACCAAGAGTCCGTCACGTTCAACAAAGGAAAACAAATTCTACCATTACCCAGAAATGGTGGGGACAGTCATCCTCATCTTGGGCAGATCCTTGGGCGGCTTGGATGGCGTCGCGCGTGGGTGCTTGGGAGCTTTTTCTGTCGGTGCTGGAGATGAGGTCCGAGGGCGCTTCGACGACTGTCCAACAGGGACAGTCGCCTTACCACATTCCCGCGCAGGGTCGTGTGTAAGCTTGGATCGCCGTTCCGAGCGGGGAGGTTCGACTTCTTCCTCCTCCTCTTCACTGGAGTCGTCGTTGTCATCCCCCTCTCCTTCGCCGTCAGATTCCCACTCTTCTCTCTCGTCTCCACTTTCGCCTCCGCTCGCCTCTCCTTCCTCGGCCTGCTCCTGTGCTCCATTGGGTGTCGAGTACATCTCAGTAGTGGCCTAGAGGACAGAAAACAAGACAAAAGTCAATCGACTGATCCAAAGAGAACAAATAAAGAAATAAAGATCACAGTCGGAAACGCAAGGTCATTCCATGTCCACTTCGTATGTTTGGTCGAGTGGAGGAATCCTCCTGGCTCCTCGGGGGTTGTCCTTGTTCCCTGTGATACTCGACAGCCACCCTTCCAACATCTCGTCAGTAACCTCCTCTGGGTGAATCCGAGTGGTGTCTTCGAGACCCGAGTACAGCCACATCGGGTGGTCACGAGCCTGAAGCGGTTGGATGCGCCTCCGAAGGAAGACTTCCAACAAGTCCATGCCAGTCACACCCTCGCGGACAAGCTGAACCACTCGACCGACCAACACCTTGACTTGCGACTTTTCCTCCGGCGTCACTTTCAGAGAGGTAGGTTTTTGTGCTCGATTCAGAGAAAAAGGGGAAGCCCAGTCGACTGTCCTAGGGTCACCTGGTCTTTGCAGTAAAACCAAGTCGACTGCCACCCACGGACTGACTCGGGAAAAGTGATAGACGGAAAGGAACTTTTTCCCCTCATCTGGATCGCCAGGCCCCCGCACAGCTGGATCACCTGCGTCCGTTCATCACTCGACTTGGCCTTCTTGACCGACTGAGAGCGGCAAGTGAAGATGTGCTTGAAGAGTCCCCAATGGGGGCGGCAACCCAAGAAGTTTTCGCACAAGGAAACGAAAGCAGCAAGATACACAATAGAATTGGGAGTAAAGTGATGGAGCTGCGCTCCGAAGAAGTTCAAGAAGCTCCGGAAAAAAGGATGAGGAGGCAGAGAGAATCCACGATCGATATGGGTGGTGAGGAGGACGCACTCACCATCAAGAGGCTGGGGTTCGACTTCTTTCCCCGGGAGACGCGCAGATTTGTGGGGAATGAATCCCCCCTCGACCAGATCATCGAGATCATCCTGCCGAATCACCGACGGCATCCAGTCGCCCTGGATCCAATCCTTGGGCAGAGCAGTCCTCGAGGAAGATCCGCCCCGAGTGACTTCTTCCCCTTCCCCTGCACCGCCGCCTTCTTCGCGCGCTCCAGAGCCGACGTCTTCGCCTTCACCATCGTCATCGGTGAAGCTCGAAAAGACCTATGGCACCATGGTGAGAGCGGAGGTGGCGGAGGATCTTGTGAAGGAAGGGGGAAAAGTGAAGGCGCACTGTTCGGGGGTCCCGAGCCGGCAGCTTATAAGAGGTCGCTTCCGAGTGGCTGACTGGTAGGCCCAGGCAATCCCGTCAAATCCCGCAACAGGCGCGTGCGGTACGTGGTGAAAAAGGTGGCGTGGGGATCGAGGATCTTCCATCCTATCCCATCCGATTACTGCGGCCGCCCCCGTCCCACGTGCTTCCCGAAATTCAAATCCCGCAAAATCCGCGGGCCGCAGAACAACTCGTCAAACAGAAGATCCCTTTCACACTGTCACTCGGAACTTCGCAAGTAAAGAAATTCACTCGACAAGAGGCCAAGAATGGATCACGGCGACTGAAAGAAGTTGACGACGTCATCCGTGACAATTGATCCAAAACAAGACGTTCATATAACATGAAGGACCAGTCGAAAAGATCCCCAACTCCTTCCCCACTCGAACCTCGATCCATTCGGGGGCTAATGTTGAAGGTATGTACCTAGGGTAGGGGCATGGACCTGTCCTAAGTACCCTACCCAAGGACATCCCTAGAAGAAGTCACCTTTCAATCGACTTGGAGGTATCCCACTCGACGGATCCAAGACACTCGACCACGAAGCAATCACTCGACCAAGATCCAACCACTCGACTGCCAGGAGATCTAAAGTCACCCTGCACGCAAACGGTCGGTCATTAAGTAGCTTTTATGGTCATCATAGCACTTTATTAGGGGCGTTACCAGTAACCCCCAGTCTTAATGTACTTTAAACCCTGCATTACTGAGGGCTGGAGGGGCCTGGCGAACTCTATATAAGCCACCCCCTCCTCAGTATCAAGGGTTCGCACCCCTGTTATTCATACACACATAATTCAGTCGACCGCCTCCGGGCACCGAGACGTAGGGCTGTTACTTCCTCCGAGAAGGGTCTGAACTCGTAATCCTCGTGTGCTTACAACTCCTCCATAGCTAAGATCTAGCCTCTCCATACATACCCCCCTACATCACTGTCAGAGTTAGAACCACGACAGGGGGCGCGCCCACCCCCCTAGGGCGCGCCCTCCACCCTCGTGGGCCCCTCGTGGCTCCCCTGACGTATCTCTTTCACCCATATATACCCACGTACCCTAAAACTACCGGGGAGCACAATAGATCAGGAGTTCCGCCGCCAGAAGCCTCCGTAGCAAACGAAGCCAATCCAGACCCGTTCTGGCACCCTGCCGGAGGGGGAATCCCTCTCCGGTGGCCACCTTCATCATCCCGGTGCTCTCCATGAGGAGGAGGGAGTAGTTCTCCCTCGGGGCTGAGGGTATGTACCAGTAGCTATGTGTTTGATCTCTCTCTCTGTCTCTCGTGTTCTTGAGGTGATACGATCTTGATGTATCGCGAGCTTTGTTATTATATTTGGATCCTATGATGTTTCCTTCCCCCTCTACTCTCTTGTAATGGATTGAGTTTCCCCTTTGAAGTTATCTTATCAGATTGAGTCTTTAAAGATTTGAGAACACTTGATGTATGTCTTGCCGTGCGTATCTGTGGTGACAATGGGATACCACGTGATTCACTTGATGTATGTTTTGGTGATCAACTTGCGGGTTCCGCCCATAAACCTATGCAAAGGGGTTGGCACACTTTTCATTGTGATTCTCCGGTAGAAACTTTGGGGCACTCTTTGAGGTCCTACGTATTGGTTGAATAGATGAATCTGAGATTGTGTGATGCATATCGTATAATCATACCCACGGATACTTGAGGTGACATTAGGGTTTTGGTTGATTTGTTTCTTAAGGTGTTATTCTAGTACGAACTCTAGGGCTATTTGTGACACTTATAGGAATAGCCCAACAGATTGATTGGAAAGAATAACTTTGAGGTGGTTTCGTACCCTACCATAATCTCTTCGTTCGTTCTTCGTTATTAGTGACTTTGGAGTGACTCTTTGTTGCATGTTGAGGGATAGTTATATGATCCAATTATGTTATTATTGTTGAGGGAACTTGAACTAGCGAAAGTATGAACCCTAGGCCATGTTTCCTAGCATTGCAATACCGTTTATGCTCACTTTTATCATTAGTTACCATGCTGTTTTTGTAATTTCAGATTACAAATACCTTTATCTACTATCCATATACCACTTGTGTCACTATCTCTTCGCTGAACTAGTGCACCTATACAATTTACCATTGTATTGGGTGTGTTGGGGACACAAGAGACTCTTTGTTATTTGGTTGCAGGGTTGCTTGAGAGAGACCACCTTCATCCTACGCCTCCTACGGATTGATAAACCTAAGGTCATCCACTTGAGGGAAATTTGCTACTGTCCTACAAACCACTGCACTTGGAGGCCCAACAATGTCTACAAGAAGAAGGTTGTGTAGTAGACATCACACTATTATTACACATTATGTCACAATACTTATGCCTATTCTCTCTTATTTTACAAGGTTTACATAAAGAGGGAGAATGCCGGCAGCTGGGATTCTGGGCTGGAAAAGGAGCAAATATTAGAGACCTATACTGCACAGCTCCAAAAGTGCTGAAACTTACGGAAGATGTTTTCCAAATACATAAAAAAAATATTGAGCAGAAGGACCTCACCAGGGGGCCACACCCTGCCCACGAGGGTGGGTGGCGCGCCCTACCCCCTGGACGCGCCCCCTACCTCGTGGGGCCCCTGGTGGCCCTCCGGTGGCCATCTTCTGCTATATGGAGTCTTTCGATGGGAAAAAAATCATAAGCCATCTTCTCGGACGAAACTCCACGGCCACGAGGCGAAACCTTGGCGGAACCAATCTAGGGCTCTGGCAGAGCTGTTCTGCCGGGGAAACTTCCCTCCCGGAGGGGGAAATCATCGCCATCGTCATCACCAACGCTCCTCTCATCGGGAGAGGGAAATCTCCATCAACATCTTCATCAGCACCATCTCATCTCAAAACCCTAGTTCATCTCTTGTATCCAATTCTTGTCTCCAAGTCTGGGATTGGTGCTAGTAGGTTGCTAGTAGTGTTAATTACTCCTTGTAGTTGATGCTAGTTGGTTTAATTGGTGGAAGATCATATGTTCAGATCCTATATGCATATAAATACCCCTCTGATTATGAACATGTTTATGCTTTGTGAGTAGTTTCTTTTGTTCCTGAGGACATGGGAGAAGTCTTGCTATTAGTAGTCATGTGAATTTAGTATTCGTTCGATATTTTGATGAGATGTATGTTGTCTCTCCTCTAGTGGTGTTATGTGAACGTCGACTACATGACACTTCACCATTATTTGGGCCTAGAGGAAGGCATTGGGAAGTAATAAGTAGGTGATGGGTTGCTAGAGTGACAGAAGCTTAAACCCTAGTTTATGCATTGCTTCGTAAGGGGCTGATTTGGATCCATATGTTTCATGCTATGGTTAGGTTTACCTTAATACTTTTGTTGTATTTGCGGATGCTTGCAATAGAGGTTAATCATAAGTGGGATGATTGTCCAAGTAAGGGCAACACCCAAGCACCGGTGCACCCACATACCAAATTATCAAAGTACCAAACACGAATCATATGAACGTGATGAAAACTAGCTTGACGATATTCCCATGTGTCCTCGGGAGCGCTTTACATCATATAAGAGTTTGTCCAGGCTTATCCTTTGCTACAAAAAGGGTTGGGCCACCTTGCTGCACCTTATTTACTTTTGTTACTTGTTGCTCGTTACAAATTATCTTATCACAAAACTATCTATTACCACTTATTTTAGTATTTGCAGAGAATACCTTGCTGGAAACCGCTTATCATTTCCTTCTGCTCCTCGTTGGGTTCGACACTCTTACTTATCGAAAGGACTATGATAGATCCCCTATACTTGTGGGTCATCAAGACTCTTTTCTGGCGCCGTTGCCGGGGAGTGAAGCGCCTTTGGTAGGTGGAATTTGGTAAGAAAAATTTATATAGTGTGCTGAAATTTACTGTCACTTGTTACTATGGAAAGTAATCCTCTGAGGGGCTTGTTCGGGGTATCTTCACCCCGACCAGTAGAGCAAAGAGTTGCTCCTCGACCTACTGAACCTACTAAAAATGAATATGAAAATGAAAATGCTTGCTTTGAAGTTCCTGTGGGTATGATAGAAAAACTGCTAGCTAATCCTTTTTTAGGAGATGGAACAAAACATCTTGATGAACATCTGATATATGTGGATGAAGTTTGTGGATTATTTAAGCTTGCAGGTGTACCCGGAGATGTTGTTAAGAAGAAGGTCTTCACTTTATCTTTGAGGGGAGATGCATCGACATGGTATAGGCTATGTGATGATATGAGGTCTTGGAATTACAAACGATTGAAATTGGAATTTCATCAGAAGTTTTTTCCTATGCATCTTGTTCATCATGATCGCAATTATATATATATATAATTTTTGGCCTCGCGAAGGAGAAAGCATCGTTCAAGCTTGGGGGAGGCTTAAGTCAATGTTATATTCATGCCCCAATCATGAGCTCTCAAGAGAAATGATTGTTCAAAAAATTTATGCTCGACTTTCTGGTAACAATCGCACCATGCTTGATACTTCTTGTGCTGGCTATTTTATGATGAAGACTATTGAATTCAAATGGGATTTATTGGAAAAAATTAAATGCAACTCTAAAGATTGGGACCTCGACAATGGTAAGGAGTCAGGTATGACACCTAGTTTTGATTGTGTTAAATCATTTATGGATATCGATATTTTTCGTAAATTTAGCACTAAATATGGACTTGACTCTGAGATAGTAGCTTCTTTTTGCGAATCTTTTGCTGCTTATGTTGATCTCCCCAAGGAGAAGTGGTTTAAATATCATCCTCCCATAGAAGTAAAAGTAGTTGCACCTATTAAAGTTGAAGAAAAGACTATCACTTATAATGATCCTATTGTTCCTACTTCTTATGTTGAGAAACCACCTAAAGGATCATGCCAAAGCTTCAATTGTGGTTTGTAAAAGCAATATTAAAACATATACCCCTCCTGAGCAAGTTAAAGTTGAACCTAATATTGCTATTGTTAAAGATCTCTTGTCTGATAATATAGATGGGCATGTCATTTATTTCTGTAATGAAACTGCTAGAATTGCTAAACCCCGTGATAAAGATAAACCTAGACCTGTGGTAGGCATGCTTGTTATTTCTGTTAAAATAGGAGATCATTGTTATCATGGCTTATGTGATATGGGTGCTAGTGCTAGTGCAATACCTTATTCCTTATACAAAGAAGTTATGCATGATATTGCACCTGCTGAGATGGAAGATATTGGTGTCACAATTAAACTTGCCAATAGAGATACTATTTCACCAATGGGAATTGTTAGAGATGTTGAAGTCTTGTGTGGGAAAACTAAATATCCTACTGATTTTCTTGTTCTTGGTTCCCCACAAGATAGCTTCTGCCCCATTATATTTGGTAGACCCTTCCTAAATACTGTTAATGCTACCATAGATTGCAAAAGGGATGTTGTTACTATCGGTTTAGATGATATGACTCATGAATTTAATTTTTCTAAATTTAGTAGACAACACCGCGAAGAAGAATTACCTAGTAAGGATGAAATTATTGGTCTTGCTTCTATTGCCGTACCTCCAAGTGATCCTTTAGAACAATATTTGCTAGACCATGAAAATGACATGTTTATGAATGAAAGAAGGGAATTAGATGAAGTATTCTTTAAACAGGAACCTATTTTGAAAAACAATTTACCTGTTGAAATCCTAGGGGATACTCCTCCACCAAAGGGTGATCCCGTGTTTGAGCTTAAACCGTTACCTGATACTCTTAAATATGCTTATCTTGATGAGAAAAAGATATATCATGTTATTATTAGTGCTAACCTTTCAGAACATGAAGAAGAGAGATTATTGAAAACTCTGAAGAAGCAATGTGTTGCTATTGGGTATACTCTTGATGATCTTAAGGGCATTAGTCCCACTCTATGTCAACATAAAATTAATTTGGAAGAAGATGATAAACCAGTTTGTGATCATCAACGCCGACTAAATCCTAAAATGAAAGAAGTGGTAAGAAATGAGATACTAAAGCTCCTTGAGGCAGGTATAATTTATCCTGTTGCTGATAGTCAGTGGGTAAGCCCTGTCCATTGTGTCCCTAAGAAGGGAGGTATTACTGTTCTTCCTAATGATAAAGATGAATTGATTACTCAAAGAATTATTACAGGTTATAGGATGGTAATTGTTTTCCACAAATTAAATAAGGCTACTAAAAAAGATCATTACCCCTTACCTTTTATCGATCAAATGCTAGAAAGATTGTCCAAACATACACATTTTTGCTTTCTAGATGGTTATTCTGGTTTCTCTCAAATACCTGTGTCAGCCAAAGATCAATCAAAGACTACTTTTACATGCCCTTTTGGTACTTTTGCTTATAGACGTATGACTTTTGGTTTATGTAATGCACCTGCTACCTTTCAAAGATGCATGATGGCTATATTCTCTGACCTTTGTGAAAAGATTTGTGAGGTTTTCATGGACGACTTTTCCGTCTATGGATCTTCTTTTGATGATTGCTTGAGCAACCTTGATCGAGTTTTGCAGAGATGTGAAGAAACTAATCTTGTCTTGAATTGGGAAAAGTACCACTTTATGGTTAATGAAGGTATTGTCTTAGGGCATAAAGTTTCTGAAAGAGGTATTGATGTTGATAAAGCCAAGGTTGATGCTATTGAAAAGATGCCATGTCCCAAGGACATCAAAGGTATAAGAAGTTTCCTTGGTCATGCCGGTTTTTATAGGAGGTTCATTAAGGACTTCTCAAAAATTTCTCGGCCTCTGACTAATTTATTACAAAAAGATATACCATTTGTATTTGATGATGATTGCGTAGAAGCATTTGAAATACTTAAGAAAGCATTGATTTCTGCACCTATTGTTCAGCCACCTTATTGGAATTTACCCTTTGAAATTATGTGTGATGCTAGTGATTATGCTGTAGGTGCTGTTCTAGGCCAAAGAGTCGATAAGAAACTAAATGTTATTCAATATGCGAGTAAAACCCTTGACAATTCTCAAAGAAATTATGCTACTATTGAAAAAGAATTCTTAGCAGTTGTATTTGCTTGTGATAAGTTTAGACATTATATTGTTGATTCTAAAGTAAATATTCACACTGATCATGCTGCTATTAAATATCTCATGGAAAATAAAGATGCTAAACCTAGGCTTATTAGATGGGTTCTCTTGCTACAAGAATTTGATTTGCATATTATTGATAGAAAAGGAGCTGAGAATCCCGTTGCAGACAACTTGTCTAGGTTAGAAAATGTGCTTGATGACCCACTACCTATTGATGATAGCTTTCCTGATGAGCAATTAAATGTCATAAATGCTTCTCATACTGCTCCATGGTATGCTGATTATGCTAATTACATTGTTGCTAAGTTTATACCACCTAGTTTCACATACCAGCAAAAGAAAAAGTTCTTCTATGATTTGAGGCATTACTTTTGGGATGACCCACATCTTTATAAAGAAGGAGTAGATGGTCTTATTAGATGTTGTGTACCTGAGCATGAACAGGAACAGATCCTACACAAGTGTCACTCCGAAGCTTATGGAGGACACCATGATGGAGATAGGACTGCACATAAGGTACTGCAATCTGGTTTTTATTGGCCTACTCTCTTCAAGGATGCCTGTAGGTTTGTCTTATCTTGTGATGAATGTCAAAGAATTGGTAATATTAGTAGACGTCAAGAAATGCCTATGAATTATTCACTTGTTATTGAACCATTTGATGTTTGGGGCTTTGACTATATGGGACCCTTTCCTTCCTCTAATGGATATACGCATATTTTAGTTGCTGTTGATTACGTTACTAAGTGGGTAGAAGCTATTCCAACTAGTAGTGCTGATCATAATACTTCTATTAAAATGCTTAAAGAAGTTATTTTTCCAAGATTTGGAGTCCCTAGATATTTAATGACTGATGGTGGTTCACATTTTATTCATGGTGCTTTCCGTAAAATGCTTGCTAAATATGATGTTAATCATAGAATTGCATCTCCTTATAACCCTCAGTCTAGTGGTCAAGTAGAATTGAGTAATAGAGAACTCAAATTAATTTTGCAAAAGACTGTTAATAGGTCTAGAAAGAATTGGTCCAAGAAACTTGATGATGCATTATGGGCCTATAGAACTGCATATAAAAATCCTATGGGTATGTCTCCGTATAAAATGGTCTATGGAAAAGCATGTCATTTACCTCTCGAACTAGAACACGAGGCTTATTGGGCTATTAAAGAACTTAATTATGATTTTAAACTTGCCGATGAGAAGAGGTTATTTGATATTAGCTCACTTGATGAATGGAGAACCCAAGCCTACGAAAATGCCAAGTTGTTTAAAGAAAAAGTTAAAAGATGGCATGACAAAAGGATACAAAAGCATGAGTTTAATGTAGGTGATTATGTATTGCTATACAACTCTCGTTTAAGATTTTTTGCAGGAAAGCTCCTCTCTGAATGGGAAGGTCCTTACGTCATCGAGGAGGTCTACCGTTCCGGTGCCATAAAAATCAACAACTTCGAAGGCACAAATCCGAAGGTGGTGAACGGTCAAAGAATCAAACATTATATCTCAGGTAATCTGATAAATGTTGAAACTAATGTTATTGAAACCGTAACCCCGGAGGAATACATAAGGGACACTTTCCGGAACGTTTCAGACTCCGAAAAGGAATAGGTATGTGGTACGGTAAGTAAACCGACTCCAAAACAGTTTTTAAGGCAATATTTCTCCATTTTGGAATATTTAGAAAAATAGAAAAATAAGAAGCAGTCCGGGAAGGACACGAGGCCTCCACGAGGGTGGAGGGCGCGCCCCCTACCTCGTGGGCACTTCGTGTGCTCTCCGGACTCCGTTTTCGTACACGACACGTATTTTGGTCGGTAAAAATTCATTATATAATCTCCCGGGGGCTTTGACTCCCGTATCACGCAAAATCCCCTGTTTTTGTATCGAGTTGTTGCTGCTGCAGATTAGAGCAAGATGTCTTCACAAGAGTCAGTCGGGGAGAGCCGGGTGTCTCATCTGGCACAAAGATCAACAACAAACACAAGCTGGATGCCGACAACATCGGGGAGACCATCTTCAAGCTTCACGAGAAAATTGAGCACCTTCAAGCTCAAATTTATGACCTGCAAAACCAAAACTGTGAGTATTAATATAGATTCAAAAGGATGAGTTTGGCTGCAGATTTAAGGATCCCGGAGACTCGGTGATCTTTCTATGATGTGAGCCTATGCCTTGGAAGAAGGACGACAAGCCTATGCCATCAACAAAATCACCACCGTCTCCATCAACAACGAAGAATTGAGTATCTGGTATGGGCACTCCACTTGGCAACTGCCAAGCTTGGGGGAGTGCCCTAGTATCATATCACCATCACTTTTATCTTTACCATTTTTCTTAGTTTGATCCTTTTGGTAATATCTTGATCTAGTAGAATAAAAGTTTTTAGTGTGATCTAGTTGTGAGTTTTGCTTTATTATCCTTCTATGTAATCGAGTCCGTGAGCTATATAATAAAGATTAGTGTTGAGTCAAGGGCTTGATTATTTTGCCATTACCCTAAGTGAATAAAAGAAAAAGAGAAAGAAATAAAAAGAAACAAAAAGATCATGTGAATCTTATGGAGAGTAATGAGCTCACATAGAAAGAGTATGATGAATAAAAGTTGTTGAGAGTTGACAAGCACAGTTTTGGTCATCGTTGCAATTAATAGGAAGTAATAAAGAAAGAGAGGTCTTCACATATAAATATACTATCTTGGACATCTTTTATGATTGTGAGCACTCATTAAAATATGACATGCTAAAGAGTTGACATTGGACAAGGAAGACAACGTAATGGGTTATGTTTTCTTACATCTGAGATAAATTATATTGTCTTGGATCTTCCAACATGATGAGCTTGCCTTTCCCCCTCATGCTAGCCTCATTGCACCAAGTAGAGATACTACTTGTGCTTCTAAATATCCTTAAACCAGTTTTGCCATGAGAGTCCACTATACCTACCTATGGATTGAGTAAGATCCTCTAAGTAAGTTGTCATTGGTGCAAGCAATAAAATTTCTCTCTAAATATGTATGACTTATTAGTGTGGGAGAAAATAAGCTTTATACGATCGTGTGATATGGAAGTAATAAAAGCGACAGAATGCATAATAAAGGTCCATATCACAAGGGGCAATATAAAATGACGTTCTTTCGCATTAAGATTTGTGCATCCAACCATAAAAGCGCATGACAACCTCTGCTTCCCTCTGCGAAGGGCTTATCTTTTACTTTTATCTCCTACATTGCGTAAGAGTCATGGTGATCTTCACCTTTCCTTTTTACATTTTATCCTTTAGCAAGCACAATATGTTGGAAAGATCCTGGTATATATGGCTAATTGGATATGAGTTTTCATGAACTATTACTGTTGACATTACCCTTGAGGTAAAACGTTGGGAGGCAAAACTATAATCCCCTATCTTTCTCTGTGTCCGATTAAAACTCCATAATCATAAGTATTGCGTGAGTGTCAGCAATTGTAAAAGATTATATGATAGTTGAGTATGTGGACTTGCTGAAAAGCTCTTATACATCGACTCTTTCCTATGTTATGATAAATTGCAATTGCTTCAATGACTGAGATTGTAGCTTGTTAGTTTTCAATGAAGTTTATGATTCATACTTGATATTGTGATTGAATTATTACTCTAGCATCAGAGATTATATGACAAGAATTATATGAGTTGCTGTTCTAAGAATGATCAAGATGCCCTCATGTCCGTATTTTATTTTTATCGACACCTCTATCTCTAAATATGTGGACATATTTTTTGATTTCGGCTTTTTGCTTGAGGACAAGCGAGGTCTAAGCTTGGGGGAGTTGATACGTCCATTTTGCATCATGCTTTTATATCCATATTTATTGCATTATGGGTTGTTATTACACATTATATCACAATACTTATGCCTATTCTCTCTTAGTTTACAAGGTTTACATAAAGAGGGAGAATGCCGGCAGCTGGGATTCTGGGCTGGAAAAGGAGCAAATATTAGAGACCTATTCTGCACAGCTCCAAAAGTCCTGAAACTTCACGGAAGATGTTTTCCAAATACATAAAAAATATTGAGCGGAAGAAACTCACCAGGGGGGCCACACCCTGCCCATGAGGGTGGGGGCGCGCCCTACCCCCTGGACGCGCCCCCTACCTCGTGGGGCCCCTGGTGGCCCTCCGGTGGCCATCTTCTGCTATATGGAGTCTTTCGATGGGAAAAAAATCATAAGCCATCTTCTCGGACGAAACTCCACGGCCACGAGGCGAAACCTTGGCGGAACCAATCTAGGGCTCTGGCAGAGCTGTTCTGCCGGGGAAACTTCCCTCCCGGAGGGGGAAATCATCGCCATCGTCATCACCAACGCTCCTCTCATCGGGAGAGGGAAATCTCCATCAACATCTTCATCAGCACCATCTCATCTCAAAACCCTAGTTCATCTCTTGTATCCAATTCTTGTCTCCAAGTCTGGGATTGGTGCTAGTAGGTTGCTAGTAGTGTTAATTACTCCTTGTAGTTGATGCTAGTTGGTTTAATTGGTGGAAGATCATATGTTCAGATCCTATATGCATATAAATACCCCTCTGATTATGAACATGTTTATGCTTTGTGAGTAGTTTCTTTTGTTCCTGAGGACATCGGAGAAGTCTTGCTATTAGTAGTCATGTGAATTTAGTATTCGTTCGATATTTTGATGAGATGTATGTTGTCTCTCCTCTAGTGGTGTTATGTGAACGTCGACTACATGACACTTCACCATTATTTGGGCCTAGAGGAAGGCATTGGGAAGTAATAAGTAGGTGATGGGTTGCTAGAGTGACAGAAGCTTAAACCCTAGTTTATGCATTGCTTCGTAAGGGGCTGATTTGGATCCATATGTTTCATGCTATGGTTAGGTTTACCTTAATACTTTTGTTGTATTTGCGGATGCTTGCAATAGAGGTTAATCATAAGTGGGATGATTGTCCAAGTAAGGGCAACACCCAAGCACCGGTGCACCCACATACCAAATTATCAAAGTACCAAACGCGAATCATATGAACATGATGAAAACTAGCTTGACGATATTCCCATGTGTCCTCGGGAGCGCTTTACATCATATAAGAGTTTGTCCAGGCTTATCCTTTGCTACAAAAAGGGTTGGGCCACCTTACTGCACCTTATTTACTTTTGTTACTTGTTGCTCGTTACAAATTATCTTATCACAAAACTATTTGTTACCACTTATTTTAGTACTTGCAGAGAATACCTTGCTGCAAACTGCTTATCATTTCCTTTTGCTCCTCGTTGGGTTCGACACTCTTACTTATCGAAAGGACTACGATAGATCCCCTATACTTGTGGGTCATCAGTGGCGCCGATTAGGCCGCAGCTTCATCCGAGGAAATGGTGATGATGATGCTCTTCCGGTGGTGCAGGTGAAGACGGCGGTGTGGGAATGGAGGTGGCGCGAAAGACGAGGGGAACGTCGGGGCAGCTCCTTGGAGGTGGAGGACGGGGTGGCTGAACCAGCGGGATGATGAGATCAATGACGGATCCTCATCTGGTATGGTGGATGAGGGACGTCAAGGTGTTGTTGTGGACAATGTCGTCGGGGAAGAGGCTCCGGCTGGGTGGTGGAAGGAGCAGGGTGCGGGGTTTCGTCGCGGGTTTTCGTGGCCTCGGTGTACGAATGGGTGGGCGGATGGGATGGCAGTGGGGAACCATGGCTTAGAGACGCGCTTGTCCAAAATGTGGGGTAAGTTACGAAAGTACCCCCACCGATTTGAGGCGGTTCTTTCGGTTTAGGGGTACCACGGGCATTTCGCGTGTCGGGATTTCACAGGAGGTGGGAGTTTTCACGCGTGTTGTAATTTCGGAATAGCAAGGCGCGGGTTGAGATGGAGGGTGTTGTCGGAGCACAACGAGACAAAGATATATCTTAAATATTTCAGGTTAACAAGGCGCGGGTTGATATTTCCGGACAAGCCTAACGTGTACTGTACCAAATCAATGCGCACTACAAATTTCATTCAAAACTTTGAATTCATGTTATGTTCAATTAAAATATTTCGCTACGTGTATAATGCATGCAACCTACTACTCAAATGAACGTTTTAGTGCATTCCAAACATATATACTACCGCTTCAATATGAACTAAATTTGAATTCGTTTCTCTATTTGAATAAGATCTACAGTAATGATTGTTGTGAAGTCAAAGCATTTGAATTCGTTTCTCTGTTTTAATAAGATCTACAATCATCATTATTGTCAAGTTAAACCATCGTTTGTGTATTATCTTCACGGCACACCACATGATTAGTCTCGAGTTACATATGAACTATGTGTACTATATGAACTCGAACTAGATTTTTGAATCCACTTTATTTTGATTTCAAATCACATTACATTTCTAGCTCTAGCTAGATCTTCATAATCTAAACCATATCTCATATGTATAATGTGTTTATCACATTATGTATGGTGCCCCGCCCCCTACGCCTACAAGTATTTAGATGTGAGTTGCAAACACCACACATTACCACAAATTCAAATAAAATGTGAGAATGTTCAATATATAGTATTGTTTAGAGTGTTCGATATTTAGTTGTAAGCTGCAAACGCCACACATTATCACAAATTCAAATAAAATGTGAGATTGTTTGATGTATAGTATGGTTTAGATTGTTCGGCATTTAGCTGTGAGTTGCAAACGCCATGCATTATCACATTATGGTATAACATGTGCACAGCACGTGTATCACCGCTATATTCATGCATGCAATGTTTAAAACACTATGATCTCCTATTCAAATATATGAATCCGCTTTCATATCAAATTATGATCTTTGTTAGTCTCTTACACCCACACAATCCTCTAACCTTTGTAGCTACCACTAACTTTCTCTCGTGCATGCACACACCCTCCTTGCCCTCCCCTCCCTCGGCATTCTATCCACCGGGCACATTCATTTTTTTCTTTAGGTCGTTCTCCCAGAGTCTCCACAACTCCTTTCCAACACACACCGATCTATAAACCTCTCCAGCGATGCCTGCCTACAACATACACACACACCTTCAATCTCCTCCTTTATGTGTCCTTGCCTCATGTCTCTGATACGGTCAGACACACGTGTAAACTCTCGCCCCTCTTTCATCGATCTCACAACCGCACACTCCTCCCCCTATCTAGCTAGTAGTTGGGCCTCTCACACCACCTCCTAGCTCCATTCTCTCTGTCTATCCGTCTCACTGGGCCTTATTTGCCTCTAACAAATGGACGTACACCAACCGATCTCTCGCTATACATATAGCTAGCTAGGTCCTTATAACTCATTTTTACCCAAACGTCAATCGATCTACCTCATTAGTTGTGTCTCTCCCTTCCTCTGACAAACAACAATTGATCTACCGATCTAGTTAGGTTTGCTTACCAAACACATGGTTCCCCCATCATCATCCATGGATGCGTCCCGACAGATCTATCACACACAGGCACACACAGAAACACATCCCCACTCTTATTGATAACATTGCAGTTCCACCCTCAGTTTGTCTAGTAGGCCTCTCCCACCATCTTCAAGAAGCAACTCCATCACCCATTCAACACTCTACCCCTCTCCCTCCCTCTCCCTCCCTCTCTCTCTCCTCTCTCTCTCTCTATCCCATCATATTTCCCGTCCTTCAGTTATGTATGGATGTCGAATGATCTCCCTCAAGACATAGCTGGGTCTCTCCTTCTCAACACATATACGAGTCGTTCTACCTCTATAGTTAGGCCTCTGCCTACCCCTCCCCCCACCCCCTCCCCCCCACACACACCGATACATCGAGCGCTCTAGTCATGTCTCCCTGCCACACACAAACTTGACATGTGCCCTCTAACGTTCCAGTAGGCCAGTCGCCCTATATCTTTGACTTGCACACACACACACACACACACAATTTCGATGGCTCTCTTCATCGATCTCGCACCCACCCACTTGATCCTCTCTTCGACTCTATTGATAGCTATGACCCCTCCCTCTCTTCTCATGGATTGCCCGACCCTCTATGTATGATATGGATAGGCCTCCATTTCACACACATTGCATGCAAAATTTTGTTTGAGATGTCATCGACACATATTCCCACAAATAATTCACGAAATCAACCCCCACCCCAAAACAAAAAACACTCATGAACGCGGTTTGTATCTCTCACACACACCCACGTAGGTGGGGGACGTGCACGAAGAGAAGAGGTGCATGCACGGCGCACGTACTCCCGTCTCTTTCCCAACCACACCCGCGCGGGTACACGGTGGAGCTCATTTCTGTACGAAAAAGGCAGCCCACGTGGTAATTTGGCACGTGTACTGGTTGTCCACTTGGTGGAGGGAGGATCGTCTACCACGGGTGAACAAACAAATTGTGACTTGACGTGTTATGTTAAAAAAAAGAGGCAAACCATGTGGGGCCTACCTTAGAGGCAAGGATCTATACACTGGAGTACTTTTGATGTGTCCCGTCAACTCGTAGAACGAGGAGAAGCTTGCTTAGTACGCCGTCTCCCCTATTCCTAAATATAAGTCTTTGTAGAGATTTCACCATGAACCACAGGCGGATGTATATAGATGCATTTTAAGTGCAGATTCATTCATTTTGTTCCGTATGTAGTGGAATCTCTACAAAGACTTATCTACTAGTAATATCTAGCCCCCACTACTAGGAATTCTCTATCCTCTCCTTGAGCCACATCATCAAAATTGATGTAGCCGTTAGATGAAGTAAATCAGTCCATAATAGCCGTCTGATCTAGACATTGAGAGGCTCCGCACTAAGCCACATGCAAGCATGCAGAAATACCGTGGCACATGCATGTGAGTGGTTTTTAAATCACATCAACATGTCTGCATGCAAGCATGCACCGGTAGCATGCATGTAAGTGAGCTTTTAAGTCTCATTAACATGTCAAAAAGAAAAATATAATCCCATTATGCAGTAGGAGTTGGCTGATCTTTTTTCCTTACGTGGGATGATCTAAATGATGATGGGAGTTTATTTAGTTTGGCTACCACATTTGTCATGCGGTTATAGAGTTTTTTTAGTTCTGTGAAATCGATAATTTTGCGCAGAGAGATATACTGATGTTCCGCGGCAACGCGCGGGGACTCATCTAATAATATTTAGGAACGGAGGGAGTACTATGTAAAGAGTTAGGTGTCGCACGGTGATAGTGTGAGGTGGGCCATGTAATCACTGAGCCTGTGTGTTTTCACTGCTCTTGCACGCCTCCGTCGTAAGAATGGAGAAAATTGTGATCTAGTAGTAGTACCTCCTTTCGCCGAAAGCGTGGGACATCTAATAGTCCTACCACCTCGGTAATAAAGACCAATGAGCCGTCAAATCACATAGACCCAGCAGTAAGTTGGACGGATGAAGCAACCATCACTCTTGCGCCAGTGAGAGGTCGCGTCCGCTCTGCCCGGGCATGAATGCGGCACCGATTCTTTGGAGTGGCACTGACCGTTTCGGGCGGGAAGCGCGCGCGGGCGATGGAGGGGCTTTGGGTGGGCCAGGCTGGTCAGGAGCGGGCGTGGCAGCTGTCCGCATGTCCCTACCGGACACACCCGGAAACGAGAGGATGCACCGACTCTCGCGGCTAAAATCATACACTACACAACATCTCTCTGTAGGAGTAGGTCGATCTGTCGCTCTCTCTAACACACACATGCTGTTAAACACACACACACACACACACGCACGCACACACACACATGCACCTTGGTCCCGTTGCACCTTTTAACGTGACTTATTACACCTAGACGGAGGGTAGTAAGTATACAAGATACGGTGGCACACTGACTAGTCGAATACAAGTGCCCAAAATTTGTGTGCATGTTATAATAAGGATTCACTTAAAATAGTACGTAAGCGAACAGAGGGATCAATTGGACAGTGTTCCCGAGCAGTAGCGAGATGTGTGAGGTAAGAAACACCGCTGGCGCTTTTAATTTTTCTTATTAATTTGTTTGTTTCACCCTCTGACTGGTGGGACCCAATGTACTACGTGGAGAGAGGTAAGGTGACTAAGGCTGCATTATTTCTGCACCACTGTGGATAGTCTTACCACCAAAGCCACATGACACGATTATGATTGAAATCCCAATGACTCCCACACACAAAAAAGCACGGCATGCTTGTTACACGAATGCAGGAATGTATAAAAGGTTATTTCCCTCTCATTGAACATAACGGGAGGGTTGTGTAGCTGGTTAGCCTGTTCGCTCATCAAACTTGAGGTCTCGGGTTCGATAACTACACTTGAGCATAATTTGTGCCAGGAGGATTCTTTGACTGCTCAAAATGTTTTCTAGGGTTTGCATGCTTCACACTCTCTCTCCAGTATATATATACACACTGGAGCCTCAGCGCTTGTAGTTGCTCTCTTCACACTCTCTCGCCCTCTCCCGCTGGAGCCTCAGCGCTTGTAGTTGCTCTCTTCACACTCTCTCGCCCTCTCCAGATCTAAACAAGACTTCGTTGGCCTCTCTCCCCTCACTGCTGCTCAAAGAGCCGGCAGGATCCGTCCGCCGGGAAGGGAAGGAGGCTTAACGATGTCGCCGTCGGCGAGGGACTACCGGCGCAACTGTTCACTTTCCACCCAACGGCGGCGCGGGAGGGCCTCCGACCCCTTCTTCTTCGTCGTCGTCCCGTTGCCCACCAAACCACGCCCTAAGAACCTTAAGGTATAATTTACTTACTCCACATGCATTGCTCTAGCTGCATGTATACCATGAATCTAGGACGTGGTTCAAAGAGGAAAGGAGTGGGGGAAAGTAGTGGGAAAAGTTGTATATAGCATGAATCTAGGACGTGGTTCAAAGAGGAAATGAAGGGGGAAAGTTGTATAGCATGAATCTAGGACGTGGTTCAAAGAGGAAAGGAGTGGGGAAAGTTGTATTGCATAAATCTAGGACGTGGTTCAAAGAGGAAAGGAAGGGGCGAAAGTACTAGTTCAAAAAGGAAAGGAAGGGACAAGGCTGTAGAGTTTGAGCAGGACTAGATTTGCTACGCTCACATAGGGAAAGGTGTCTAAAGATAACAAAACTGGGACCAACACAAATATGCTCCTTGGTTGTTTGTTCTTTGTTGCAATAGACTGTGCATGACCACAGTACATCGGTAGATGCACATGGTGCCAGTGCGTCCACTGTCCCGTGCAACTCATTAGTTGTTGTTAATCTAAGGCCCTGTTTGGTTAAAAACTCCCTAGTCCCTACCTGCTTGGTTCCAGGGACTAAACATGGAATAGAGGTTATTAAATGACATGCTAAAAGACCATGTTACCCCTAGTAATGAACTAATATAGACAAGGTGCGATGCGTGGCAGGGGCAACTGTTGGAAAAAGTCCCAAAAAGACTCCCTCGGGGTCTTCTTTCTTTAGTCCCAAATGCCCACTTTTAGTCCCTAAAAGTCCCTCCTGTTTGGTTTAGATGGGACTGACACGGAGTTTTTTTAGTCCCTACACCAAAATGTCCCTATAAACAAACGCCCTCTAATAATGCCGCTGGAAAATTGATGCAATGCCACAGTTAAAAGCAAATTACATGTTTAACAAATTTTATTGTTAATATAATCTCTATGTTAATATTAATCAATGCCACCATTTGAGAAATACTACTGTCTTGCTTTCTTTCCCATTTAGATAAGGTAGATGCTTCTTTTTGCTGGCTTCTGTGTCATCCACCGTTATTGACCACTAATTGTTTCCTTTGCACCTCTGTGTAAACAGGGTTATCTACTTCACCTCGTTGCCATTGTGACCTTTTGTTGCACTGCACAAAACACTTTTGTTTTAAGAGTGTTTTGTGTAGTTCAACCAAAATGTCACACAGACAACGTTGCTTGATTGCTTGATCTTAGTGGAACTGCACAAGAGGAGATCTTACTTCCTATCCGTTAAGGCGAATTTGGTTCAGATCTTCTTCTTGTGAGTTGTTTGAATTCCGCATCATGAGAGGTCAGTACTAGCCTTCTTTCACATGATTCTGCAGTGTGCTTTCATATGTTGTGCTACTTGTAAGATAATGTTGCTTGATTTTAGTGAACTGCACAAATGGAGACAAGACTTCCAATTTGTATGTGCACCGTAATATCCCATTGAGGTAAGATAAGGATATTTCACAATAGCTGGCCTGTATTTTGCCACTTTCATCAGAAAATTAAGTTTACTACTATACTTGTGCTCCCTAATTGACATGCCAAATATTACATTGAAGGCGAAGCTTGTCTGTTATTGAACCAAGTGATGAAGGGGAAGAACAAGCGGAAGAAAAACGAAAATCAACTCCCGGTGCTGTAATGAAGCACTGGAACTGTGATGATACAAGTAATGATATAGTTTTGCATCTTAATTTATTGCTATGGTTGGAACGAGCAATTGTTTTGCCACTGATTTGATGCCACTCTTAATGTAATATGTAATTATCTCTACTTGTGCAAACAGGGATCTTCTTTGAAGATACCATATATTTTAGTGGAACTGCACAAGAAGATGTTGGAAACATTAAACTAATCGAGGAGTATATAGTAAGCATGGCCACCATCGTAGATAGCAACAGATGGTTCCGGAGAAGTGCTTCATCTGTATGCTCTACACAATAAGCCTCCTGACAAAGGTTGGTACTCGCCCACTGATTTCATCCATATGATTGAGCTTTGTCATCTATATTGGTGCTGTGCTACTGTTTAGATACTATCATGAAAAAGTGGTATTGTCCTTGAGAAGTGCTTCATCTGTCCTGTTTTAAATATTTCCTTTCCTTTTTTTTGAGCAAACAGGGATGCTAGCATTTAGTAGTCCTCTTGTCTTTGCACAACAGGATCATCTTCCTCTAAAGAAGAATATGGAGTACGTGAAGTGACTAGTTCCGATTATGCCAGGATGAAGAAGCCCTGTCTATCTTCTCATCAGAAGGAGCAGTTGAAGGATGGTTACATTACTCCCCACAACACCAAACTAACTTCATCTCAGAAGGACTGACAAATCTCCATTTTTTGCTGTGTGCGCGAGTACAATGTTGTTCTAGGGTTCTTTCTGGTGAGTTCCATTTTTCTAAAAGTGTGCTCTACATGGACCATGTATGTGCCTGTTGAAACTGTCAATTCATAGTAAAGTTTGCTTTATACTAATCACTTTTTTGTATTTGCGCAAACAGGGGTGCTCAGCTTGATTTCAATGGGAACTGCACAAAATGTTCATCAATGCATCGAATCATTCATTTCCACCACAAGAAAGGAGGTGCCGATAAGTTCAAGGTGTTGCAACATATAAGGGCGAAATCATACAAGCTACGCGCGAATTTGGTTGATTTTGGTGGAACTGCACAAAAAGAACAGGTGGTTTATTTAGCACGAGGTGCCATGTCAATGTCCGAACTGATGGCAAACCCTGCCCATTCCACAATCGTAGGCATTTGATATTTTGGAATGGGACAACCTTGTCAAATTTTGCTCATTGATTTTAGCAAGACATGCGTTTGATATTTTCGAATGGGACGCCCTTTGCTATCAGCAGCGTCGATCAATATTTTCTTTATTCTTTAGTTGTGAAGTAAATATTGCCTCTGACATGTGAGTCGCTGAGATGCATAATCATCAATTGTTTTGAATGTTCTCTATGAATTGCCAGGCCTGTGTGTTTGATTGCAATGAACAGAAACGCTAAAAAGCTACTCAAACTCTTTGTACTCCTTCTGTTCCTTTTTACTTCGCACATTGTGAAAGTGCATACTTTTTTGTATAAGATTGGTCAAAGTAGAGATACTTTGACTCCAGAAAAAACTTGTATGTAGACTAGAAAGGACCGGAGGGAGTACATGTGAAACTGCTGCAAACGAGGTGATCACCCTGAGAATAATGCTAGTACGTATTGTTTTGCATGTTCATCCAATGCCAGTGATATAGGAATTTGAACTAATCGAAATAAATTCATTCATACATGGTCGGATTTCATATAAACATGCCAGATTTCATTACATTCCATACATTCTTCAACTAAAAAGGGGTGCGCTGGAGGTATAATTAATTAACCGAACGGCGGAGCAGGGCCTCATCGACGCCAGCAGAGTGGGGACTCGTCGGAGCCGGCATTGTCCTCTGCCTCGTCCTCGGTCTCGCCAAACAGCGCCTCGCCCGCTTCATCGCCCTCTTTGCTAGCCTCTTTGTAGGCGGCCGCAGCCTCCGCCACCTGCATGCGGTACCACCAGCGCTCGAGGCGTCCCTTGCGGGCGGAGCGGTACGAGTCGAGCAGCGCCTCCTGCTCCGCCCGCTCCGCGGCAATCTGCTCCTCCGCCTGCAGGTGCTCCTGGAGGAGATGGTGGTTGTAGGTGGCGTCGGCCTGCGCCTCCCGGAACTGCTCCTCACGCATCTGCCTCACCCTGTCCATATATTGGGCACGGGCCTCGCCGATGGTCATGGTG
This sequence comes from Triticum urartu, assembly GCF_056163025.1. Taxonomy (NCBI): domain Eukaryota; kingdom Viridiplantae; phylum Streptophyta; class Magnoliopsida; order Poales; family Poaceae; genus Triticum; species Triticum urartu. The sequence continues at coordinate 622,250,739 of NC_141875.1, forward strand.
CAATGCACCGGCGAGGATGGCGCGGAGGAGGGGGTTGGCGCCGGATCGTCGACTACCATGTTCTCCATTGGGACGTCGTCGTCCTCCGGCTGCCTGCCGGCCAGCCGGTCGGCAGCAATGGCTGCCATCTCCTTATGGTTCGTCGTCCGTCCATCCCGAAGAGCGCTGGAGCGCGAGGAAGCCATGGTGGGCAGTAGTGGTGTGGACAGGAGAAAGGGAACGGATGCGGATGACTGCGGCTATGGCCGGCGTAGCAGTTTATATAGCAATGGTGGGCGGGCGGAGGGAGGACGTGTTGCGCCGGAGTAGCCGCCTTGGCAACCGCGTATCATTAATGTGGGTGACAGATGGACGGACGGACGACACTTGTGTCGTTTGAAGGCGGAGCAATCGCCTACACCGGGAAGTGGGGCGGGCGACGCTGACTGTTTCGGGCGGAAAGCGCGCGCGGGCGAGGAGATGACTTTACTTGGAAAGGATGACAATGGGGACCCACCAGGTCCATAGCCTCACGTACGCAAGTGCCTCCTTATATATATAACTATAATTTATTTTGCTTCCTCCTGGTTTCCTGACATCACGGTCGCACACCATTGTCAACCTATGTAGTAGTCAATAAACGAGAGAACTGCACAAGAATCGGCCGACAGCTGGGACCAAGCAGCTCGAGCAGTATTTGTGTTTTTGAGGTGTGAGCACTGCAGAGTTTTTCGATGTTTAGCCCAGATATTAATTTTTCTCCTCTGAACAACAACGAAAACATCGCTGCAGGTATTAACTGGGTGGGCTGTGGCCCATCTAGCCCAGGCCAGATATCCAGCCCAGATATTAAATTTTTTTCAAGCTGAAAATGGCTAGCCCAGCTATACTTTTTTTAGGAATACCCAGGCAAGGTCAAGTTGTTATTCTCCGCCCCGCTGGGCTGCAAATCTTTCCTAGGAGGGATGCATTAGGCTTAACAAGAAAATGGGATTTAAGAAATAATAAATGGGATGTAATTATAAAAACTGGGCAGTAACTATAAAAAAATGCACCAAACACGTGATTACTTTATAAAATATTATTTTTGGATATTGAAAATTTTAATTTCATTAATTGTTGCGAGCGCAATGTTTCATTGGATTTTTACGTAATATAAATTTATATTGAAATTGTATTTAATCTGACTAGCAATTTCGGGATAAAAATATTTCGGATCCCATCAAAATGTGGGAAATTTTATTGAATTCTGTTTTGAATGGTTGGTTGAAATGGGCTGTACTTTGAACAAACTGTAAATGGGTTGTAGTAAATTCCATTAGAATTCAAAAATAGGCTACACATTATTACAAATCTCAAATGGGCTATAAGTTCTCTGCCACACTTCTGGCCTTACTAAATTGACGCGTCCCCTAAAAAACAGAGTTGACGCGTATGAAAGGCTTTGTCAACTTATAGTCAACACACGGTTCTAGCAGCAGTGGCCATTGGATGTCCATCCAACGGATGTCATGCTTCTTCTTCAATCTCGGATATTCTAGCTTCACCCGCCCAAAAAATGATTCCTCCCCCTGACATCTGGGGCGCACCGTTTCGGAAGCTGACCTGTGGGCCTACTAAGTTGACGTACCAAGGGCTTTGTCAACTTAGTCAATATAAACGATTCTAACTGCAGTGACCGTACGATGTCCATCCAATGGTCGTCATGCTCCTTCAACCTCTGGTCTTCTTGCTCTAGCCGCCCAAAGCAGCGCCGGTCGTGCCGCCTGCTCCTGCCTCCCGTGGCAGGCGGTGCTGCCGCGGAGGCCTCACCGCCCCTACTACTCCCACCACTGGCCAGGCCATCCCTCCACTCACCCACACCCCCTGTTATTCTGCGGCGACGGCAGCGCAGCCGAACCAGTGAACCCTCGTACTCCTCTTCGCGTGTGCATCCACTGCCGCGTCTTCCCCGGCTCCGCGTCGTCCCCTTCCTAGCCCTCGTCGTCGTCCACCGCCTTGGTGCTCTCTCCGCGGCATGGTCAACGTGGTCAAGGAACGACTTCCATCAGACGTGAACTATACGTGGAGAGGCTGACAGCTGGGTCCACGGCAGCCGCAAGGAAGTGCCTCCTTATTATGCGCAAAATAATTATTCCTCCACCTGACAGCGGGGACCCACCGGATGGGCCACCGTATTTCGTGAAAAAATGATTCGCCCCTTGACTGCTGGGACCCATGAGCTACATCTTCGCACGCAAAGAAGTGCGTCCGAAAAAATGATTCGCCCCCCTGACTGCTGGGACCCACCAGCTACACCTTCACACGCAAGGAAGTGCGTCTGGGAAAAAAAACAACGATTCGCCCCCCTGACTGCTGGGACCCAGCAGCTACACCTTCGCACGCAAGGAAGTGCGTCCGGGCAAAAAAATGATTCGCTCCCCTGACTGCTGGGACCCACCAGCTACATCTTCGCAGGCAAGGAAGTGCCTAACAGTCGGGACCCACCTAGTCGAAGCGTACGTAGCGTTGTCATTCTGGTCGCGAATGTGTACGTACATACTGGTCGATGTAGAGGCGCACACGTGTCGTAGTAGAGGTGTACATGTAGCATGTACACGTACGTACAGCGGCCAGGGTGCAAGAAAGAAAATACGGCCACGTATGTGTACATATGGGCAGGGTCTCGAAAGCCTACTCGCGCATACGTACGGCCAGGGCTCGTGTACATGGCTGGGTCGGAACGGAGAAACATCATCGTCGTAGTGTTCATGGGGAGGCAATGGAATGCGTCGTGTTCATGGGGAGGCAACGGAATGCTCGTGTTCATGGGGAGGCAACGGAATGCGTCGTGTTCATCGGGAGGCAACGGAATGCTTCGTGTTCATCGGGAGGCAACGGAATGCGTCGTGTTCATCGGGAGGCAACGGAATGCGTCGTGTTCATCGGGAGGCAACGGAACGCGTGGGAGCCAACCGGCTGGGTCGGAACGGAATGCGTGGTCGTGTTCATCGGGAGGGCTTGGACGAAACAGGCGATGGAAAAGAGGCCCGGCGTACCGCAGAACGGAGGAAACGGACCTCCTACGGTCGAAACGGGGGTCCTGTTGATCGGGAGGGGTGTGGTGTACCACAAAACGGAGGAAACGGACCTCCTACGGTCGAAACGGGGGTCCTGTTGATCGGGAGGGGTGTGGCGTTCCGCAAAACGGACGAAACGGACCTCCTACGGCCGAACCGGGGGTCCTGTTCATCAGGAGGGGTGTGGCGTACCGCAAAACGGGACTCCACGGGATACTGTTCATCTCCACCGTCGACCTCCTCCAGCCTCCACGGGCTACCATCGACCCCCTCCAGCCTCCACGGGCTCCTGTTCATCCAGCTTCCACCGTGCGCTGCTCCACCGGCTACTGTTCAACCACCCCTCCACCGTCTACTATTCATCCAGCCCTCCACACCACGGGGTCCTGTTCAACCACCCCTCCACGGGCACCCCTCCATCGTCTACTGTTCATCCAGCCCTCCACACCACGGGGTCCTGTTCATCCAGAGGCAATGCCACCGCTCACTGCTCATCCAACCCCCCCCCCCCCCCCCCGCGTGCAACGCTCATTGTTCATCCAATCGATCGGCTTCAGTTAGCAGCAGTAGCGAAGGAATCGCTCGATCGGGTTCAGTTAACAGCCATCGATCGATCGCTCGGGTTCAGTAACATGTGGCCTGCAGTGCAATCGCCCGGGTTCAGTTAGAGCCCAACGCCTCGCTCGGGTTTAGTTAGAGCCAACGCCTCGCACACACACGCGTACGTGTATGAGAGAAACGCGCATCGCTCGGCCCCCGACCTCCCACCGTAACCGGGAACTCAGCGAAATTTTCCTCGCCCTCGCTTCTACCACGGTTTTTTCCATCATGGACGTCCCAAAGAATGTCATGCAGCTGTGTCTCCGGCCCGCCCAGGACGAAAAGGCCATTTTCTATCATGATTTTTTGTCATAGAAGTAGGAGCCCACCACATCTATGATGATACCGGGTTTTTTCACAACTATCGTCATAGAAGTGTCATTTGTATGACAGAAAAAAAATACGTTCGGCCCAAAATGTCACGGATGTGTCTTTTTTTGTAGTGATTCTACCAACTCGTCGTCCGCTACTTAGTTTGTTTTGGTGCCTCCAGGGAGGTCAAGATCCCTAGCCGCAAGCTTCTCGCGAAGATGCAGGTGAGGAGGATATGGTTGATTGTTTCTACCTGCTGGTTGCAAAACGGGCATGTGGCTTGATGTGGAAGGCCTCGACGCGCCAGTCAGTCTAAGGTCGAGCAACGGTTCCGCATGGCTAGCCACGAGAAGAACCGGCAATGTAGTGGCGCCTTATGCTTCCAAACAAATTCCGCGTAGGGTGCTGATGACCCACAAGTATAGGGGATCAATCATAATCCTTTCGATAAGTAAGAGTGTCGAACCCAATGGTACGTCCATTTTGCATCATGATTTCCTAATGTTATTTACAATGTTTTTTATCAATATAATACTTTGCGGTGCAATTCTAATGCCTTTTCTCTCTTAATTTGCAAGATTTAAATGAAGAGGAAGATCGCCGACAGCTGGAATTTTGGACTTGGAAAAGCTACGTCAGAGATACCTATTCCGCACAACTCCAAATGAGCTGAAATTTCATGGAGAATTATTTTGGAATATATACAAAATACTAGAGAAAAGAAATACCATAGGGCGCCCACGAGGCACCAGGGTGCGTCCTGGTGGTGAGTGGGGCCCCTGGCCATCCTCCGAGGCCCATCTACTCCTATATGAAGCCATTTGCCATAGAAAAATAAATAAAGAGAGGACTTTCGGGATGAAGCGCCACCGTCTCGAGGAGGAACCTGACTTTCGGGACGAAGCACCGCCGTCTCGAGGCAGAACCTGGGCAGGAGCACTTTTGCTCCCAGACAAAGCGATTCCACCGGGGATACTTTGAAGGAAATATGCCCTAGAGGCAATAATAAAGTTGTTATTTATATTTCCTTATATCATGATAAATGTTTATTATTCATGCTAGAATTGTCTTAACCGGAAACTTGATACATGTGTGGATACATAGACAAAACACAGTGTCCCTAGTATGCCTCTACTAGACTAGCTCGTTAATCAAAGATGCTTAAGTTTCGTAACCATAGACATGTGTTGTCATTTGATGAACGGGATCACATCATTAGAAGAATGATGTGATGGACAAGACCCATCCGTTAGCTTAGCATAATGATTGTTAAGTTTTATTGCTATTGCTTTCTTCATGGCTTATACATATTCATTTGACTATGAGATTATGCAACTCCCGAATACCGGAGGAATGCCTTGTGTGCTATCAAACGTCACAATGTAACTGGGTGATTATAAAGATGCTCTACAGGTATCTCCGAAGGTGTTTGTTGGGTTGGCATAGATCGAGATTAGGATTTGTCACTCCGAGTATCGAAGAGGTATCTCTGGGCCCTCTCGGTAATGCACATCATGATAAGCCTTGCAAGCAATGTAACTAATGAGTTAGTTGCGGGATGATGCATTACGAAACGAGTAAAGAGACTTGCCAGTAATGAGATTGAACTAGGTATGAAGATACCGATGATCGAATCTCGGGCAAGCAACATACCGATGACAAAGGGAATGACGTATGTTGTCATTACGGTTTGACCGACAAAGATCTTCGTAGAATATGTAGGAACCAATATGAGCATCCAGATTCCGCTATTGGTTATTGACTGGAGAGGTGTCTCGGTCATGTCTACATAGTTCTCGAACCCGTAGGGTCCGCACGCTCAACGTTCGATGATGATTTGTATTATGATTTATGTGGTTTGGTGACCAAATGTTGTTCGGAGTCCCGGATGAGATCACGGACATGACGAGGAGTCTCGAAATGGTTGAGAGGTAAATATTGATATATTGGATGATAGTAATCGGACACCGGAATTGTTTTGGAATGTATCAGGTACATATCGGAGTACCGGGGGGGGGGGTAACTGGAACCCCTCGACTGAAGATATGGGCCATATGGGCCATAGGAGGGAGGCGGGCCAGGCCACAAGGGGTGCCCCCAAGGGAGGAGTCCAAATTGGACTAGGGGAGGGGCGGCCTCCCCTTTCCTTCTCCTTCCCCCTCTCCTTCCCCCTTCCCTCCTCCGATAAAAGGAAGGGGCGGGGGCAAATCATACTAGGAGCCCAAGTGGGACTCCTCCCACTTGGGGCGCGCCTAGGGCTGGCCTCCTCCCCTCTCCCTCCTTTATATATGGGGGCGGGGGCGCCTCTAATACACATCAATTGTTCCTAGCCGTGTGTGGCACCCCCTCCACAGTTTACTCCTTCGGTCATATTGTCGTAGTGCTTAGGCGAAGCCCTGCACGGATCACTTCACCATCAACATCACCATGCCGGCGTGCTGACGAAACTCTCCCTCGACACTTTGCTGAATCAAGAGTTCGAGGGACGTCATCGAGCTGAACATGTGCAGAACTCGGAGGTGCCGTACGTTCGGTGCTTGATCGGTTGAATCGAGAAGATGTTCGACTACATCAACCGCGTTAAGCTAACGCTTCCGCTTTCGGTCTATGAGGGTACATGGACACACTCTCCCCCGCTCGTTGCTATGCAGCTCCTAGACAGATCTTGTGTGAGCGTAGGAAATTTTTAAAATTGCATGCTACGTTTCCCAACATACTTCCCTCCGGGAGGGGGAAATCGAAGCCATCGACATCACCAACAACCCTCTCATCGTGGGAGGACCAATTGCTACCTCTTGAGCACTGCGTTGGTTTTCCCTTGAAGAGGAAAGGGTGATGCAGCAAAGTAGCGTAAGTATTTCCCTCAGTTTTTGAGAACCAAGGTATCAATATAGTAGGAGATCACGCTCAAGTCCCACGCACCGACACAAACAAATAAGAACCTCGTAACCAACGCGATAAAGGGGTTGTCAATCCCTTCACGGTCACTTACGAGAGTGAGATCTGATAGATATGATAAGATAATATTTTTGCTATTTTTTATGATAAAGAGAAATAAAGATGCAAAGTAAAATAAATGGCAATATAAATAACTAAATATTGGAAGATTAATATGATGGAAGATAGACCTCGGGGCCATGGGTTTCACTAGTGGCTTCTCTCAAGAGCATAAGTATTACGGTGGGTAAACGAATTACTATCGAGCAATTGATAGAATTGAGCATAGTTATGAGAATATCTAGGTATGATCATGTATATAGGCATCACGTCCGCGACAAGTAGACCGAAACGATTCTGCATCTACTACTATTACTCCACACATCGACCGCTATCCAGCATGCATCTAGAGTATTAAGTTCATAAGAACAGAGTAATGCTTTAAGGAAGATGACATGATGTAGAGGGATAAACTCATGCAATATGATATAAACCCCATCTTTTTATCCTCGATGGCAACAATACAATATGTGTTGTTTCCCTTTCTGTCACTGGGACCGAGCACCGCAAGATTGAACCCAAAGCTAAGCACTTCTACCATTACAAGAAAGATCAATCTAGTAGGCCAAACCAAACTGATAATTCGAAGAGACTTGCAAATATAAACCAATCATACATAAAAGAATTCAGAGGAGATTCAAATATTGTTCATAGATAAACTTGATCATAAACCCACAATTCATCGGATCTCGACAAACACACCGCAAAAGAAGATTACATCGAATAGATCTCCAAGAAGATCGAGGAGAACTTTGTATTGAGATCCAAAGAGAGAGAAGAAGCCATCTAGCTAATAACTATGGACCCGTAGGTCTGAAATAAACTATTCACACATCACCGGAGAGGCCATGGAGTTGATGTAGAGGCCCTCCGTGATCAATGCCCCCTCCGGCGGAGCTCCGGAAAAGGCCCCGAGATGGGATCTCTCGGGTACAGAAGGTTGCGGCGGTGGAATTAGGTTTTCGTGGTGCTCCTAGATGTTTGGGGGTACGTGGATATATATAGGAGGAAGAAGTACGTCGGTGGAGCAACGAGGGGCCCACGAGGGTGGAGGGCGTGCCTAGGGGGTAGGCACGCCCTCCTGCCTCGTGGCTTCCTCGTTTGTTTCTTGACGCCCACTCCAAGTCTCCTGGATCACGTTTGTTGAGAAAATCACGTTCCCGAAGGTTTCATTCCGTTTGGACTCCGTTTGATATTCCTTTTCGGCGAAACCCTAAAATAGGCAAAAAAAACAACAATTTGGGCTGGGCCTCCGGTTAGTAGGTTAGTCCCAAAAATGATATAAAAGTGTAAAATAAAGCCCATTGACATCCAAAATAGATAATATAATAGCATGGAGCAATCAAAAATTATAGATACGTTGGAGACGTATCAGCAATCTTCATCAACATCTTCACCAGCACCATCTCATCTCAAACCCTAGCTCATCTGTTGTATTCAATCTTTGTCTCAAAACCTCATATTGGTACATGTGGGTTGCTAGTACTGCTGATTACATCTTGTATTGATGCTAGTTGGTTTATTTGGTGGAAGATTATATGTTCAGATCATTAATGCTATTCAATACACAAAGATCTTGAACATGAATATGATTTATGAGTAGTTACTTTTGTTCTTGAGGATAGGGAGAAGTCTTGTCATAAGTAATCATGTGAATTTAGTATTCGTTCGATATTTTGATGATATGTATGTTGTTGTTTCCCTTAGTGGTGTCGTGTGAACGTCGATTACATGACACTTCACCATATTTGGGCCTAAGGGAAGGCACTATGGAGTAGTAATTAGATGATGTGTTGTTAAAGTGACAGAAGCTTAAACCCTAGTTTATGCGTTATTCCGTAAGGTCTTGATTTGGATCCATATGTTTCATGCTATGGTTAGATTTATCTTAGTTATTCTTTCGTAGTTGCAGATGCTTGCGGGAGGGGGTAATCATAAGTGGGAGGCTTGTTCGAGTAAGAACAACATCCAAGCACCAGTCCACCCACATATCAAATTATCAAAATAGCGAACGCAAACGCGAATCAAACAAACATGATGAAAGTGACTAGGCGAAATTCCCGTGTGTCCTCAGGAACATTTTCCTAATTACAAGAGACCGTTTCGGCATGTCCTTTGCTACAAAAAGGATTGGGCTACTTTGTTGCACCCTTGTTACCGTTACTACTTGTTGCTCGTTACGAATTGCCTTGCTATCAAACTATATGTTACCGATAATTTCAGTGCTTGTAGACAATACCTTGCTGAAAATCACTTATCATTTCCTTCTGCTCCTCGTTGGTTTCGACACTCTTACTTATCGAAAGGATTACGATTGATGCCCTATACTTGTGGGTCATCAGAGTCCAAATAGCAGCCACGTAGGACTTCGACACCCCCACCCCACCCAAAACCCCACTCGATACCCCTCCCGGCCCCCGCGTGTCCATGCTCCCATTTTCTCTCCTTCCGTCTTTCTTTCTTGTCTTCGCTGCTGCTCCACCACCCCAGCCGCCACGCCACACCCCTGTCAGAACTCGGGGAGTCTATCACCTCCAACGGTACACCCTACCCCACGCCGCTTCTCCTCCGCCGTCGTTCCACACACCCCCTCCGATCATCGCGCAGGTACCATCCGCTCTTATGATGCTCACCATGCCTGAAAACTGTTTTGGTGAATTGCCTGAGTTAATTGTTTTGTCCCTTCTTCTTTAAAGCAATGGATTCGGATATGGAGTACATATGCGAGCGATATGTTGAGTCGTCCGGCTGCTCGTCCGACGAGGAGGACTACACAAATGAGACAACCATGATGAAGGTGGTGATTGTATATGGCACGACCGCCGATTCGTGGGACGGGTACCTACGGATGTCTGAGAGCACATGCAAAGATGCCATGGTCAGGGTTGCAACTGTCATGGTCGAGGTGTTTGGACCTCAGTACCTGAGAGAACCAACTGTGGCAGACACCGAGAGGCTCTTGGCTATCTCGAAAGAAAGAGGGTGGCCAGGTTTGTTTGGATCACTTGACTGCATGCATTGAAAATGGAAGAACTGCCCGGAAACTTTATAAGGGCAATATCACGATAATGTTAAGAAACCCACCAGCATTCTTGAAGCAGTTACATCACATGATCTTTGCATTCGGGATGCTTTATTTGGCATGCCCGGGTCTCACAATGATATCAATGTGTTGCAGTGTCCATCGTTGTTTGCTAGGCTGATTGAAGAAAAAGCTCCTCCTTGCCACTATGCTATCAATGGGAATGAGTACAGCATGGACTACTATTTGATTGACGATAGCTCTCCTTTGTGGGCTACCTTTTTGACACCATCTCTAACCCGGTTGGCTAGAAAAAGTCTCACTTTTCCAAAAAAAGCAAGAAGCAACTAGAAATGATGTTGAGAGGGCTTTTGGAGTCCTGCAGGCACGCTTTGCAGTTGTTCGTGGACCTGCTACAGAATGGGATCCGGAGACCTTGTGGGAGGTGATGACCTGTTGTGTGATCATACACAACATGATAGTGGAGGATGAGGGTGAGGATGTTGCCGCCGACTTGAATTTGAGAACATGGGTGATCCTATTGAACTTTCCCACCAAAATCCGGCCACATTTAAAGAGTTTGTTCAAATGCATCAACAAATTCGGCATCGACCAACTCACGAGCAACTGAAGAAGGATCTGATTGAGCATCTGTGGACGGTAAAAGGGGACAACAATGTTGGAGCGTAATATTTGAACTTTTTTAAAATCTGAACTGCTGCTGCATTTGAACATTATTATTATAGACTATATATGCGGCTATTTGAATGCATGGACTATAAAAAAATTAGGGTCGGATGTATACGGGCAGCGTTGGATGGCCGGCTCTTGCATTCGTGTCCGCGGACTAGTCCCCCTGCCCGTGGACAGATGCCGGAGCATATTTGGGGGTCATCGTTGGAGATGTCCTTATACGTTGCGCCTGTGTTGTATTGTGTTTCTTTACGAAAATATATGGACTTTGCTACACGTACGCACATATTCTAGGTATACGTGATAGCTGACTTGGTGTGATAAGATTGAAAGAAAGAAAAATGGCAAACAGTACAGCAAAAACAGCTCAACATGCAGCATGCAGCAGCATTTCATCCGAATGTGGTGCCATTGCTACCCGTGCGGGGAATCTGGTCCCACCGCAAACCAGCCTCTCCCACCCTCCCTCCCATCCTGCGAGCGCACGGAGACAAAACCGGCATGGTTTCGTGCGTCCCATGTGACCGTATGAGGATAGTGCGCCGATAACGCCTGTCGCGGCATCTGCCTGCTCGTGGCAAGGTAACCTAGCCAGGGCAAAACTTGCCATTAAATCCTTCTTTTATCAGAGTTGAGGCCCCATCGCAAGTGGCACCAGAGAAGCAGGAGCATCAATCGGCAGTGGCAGTGGCAGTGGCGGCTAACGAGGCTGTTTAGTACGCCAATTTGGCATGCGCACATGGGAAGCCAGCCGCATTGTTAATCTAGGACTCCGGGCGTTGCTAGATCTGCACAGCAGCGCAGAGTAATGAGTAGTACTACTCCTACTAGACAAGTACAGCCCCCAGGCCCCAGCGCGCGCAATCCAACGAGGTTGCGCGCTGTCCTCTCCCCCCCTCCCTCGCGCCCCCGCACCTGCATGCATGGCGCGGTGCCGCCAGTATCGGCAAGTTGATGCGTGCCGACGGCCGCGCGCGCATGTGCTGCTTCGCGGTCCCGCTGCGTTGCGTTGCGTTGCCTGCAGCTCGCGCCCTTTGGTTTCTCGTTCGCAGCGGGGAAGTCGCCGCGCTCGGCGCTTCTGTTTGCTGCCCGGCCATTGCAGCGATGGGACGTCGTTGGTTGCGTCGCCAAGGGAGGTCAACGCCAGCAACTCAGGTCGTCCTTTGTTTGGTTACCAACTTCAGAAAGTACCTAGCTGTTGTTGGCCTGCTGCTTTCTCCCTCGGCACTACAACTTTGATACGGGCGGGTTAGAGCAACCCCAACACGGCAACACCCGACCCGAACCTTTATCATTTGGGTCAGCAGTGCGTCCAACGCGCTTGTCGACATGGCCGGCCAGCTGACCACCGTTTCTCAACAAAATATACACACATTTTGTATAGTTTCACAAGTAAATAAAAATAGCATAAGCATAGTTTCACAATCAAATAAATTTAGCATAGTTTTATAAGCCGAATAAAAATTAAGTTATCTCAAATACATGTGAAAAAAGATACATCTATTGGTTGCCAACATGAGCCCAGATATGCTCAACCAAATCATTTTGCAGCTGCATGTGAGTTTCTCAATCATGCATTTTGCGATGAAACTGGGTGAACTATTCAAATGTTGCCGCTCTTTCATGCTCAGGCACAACATTTTTACCCTAAAACCGAAACTCTTGATCGTAGGTACGTTCCGGGCGCTCATCCTCCCTGAGTGAGTAGTCCGAAGTAGAAGTTTGGGTGGTGTGGGATAAATTCCACATGTAAATAAACATCGTAAATATGACCTCGGGGAGCTTCTTCCCCTTCCTTCTATAATGAATGATACACATACTCGTGCGTATTCGAAAAAATATTGTGCATGATCACACAAGTAGTCATCACCTCCCACAACTTCTTGGTGCTTCAAGTCCTAATAGGATACCGAGCGATGCCCCATCGAGATTGTAGAACACCAAAGGCACGCTCGACGTCCTTCCTAGCACTCTCTTGCTCTTGGGAAAATCTTTTCCTCTTCTCTCCGACAAAGTTGGGGATTGTCTTCACAACAGTAGTCCACTGAGGATAGATACCGTCACCTAGGCAGTATCATTTGTCGTAGTTGTAGCCGTTGATGGTAACATTCACCAGCGGGCTGTTGCCTTCGGTAAGCCTTGCAAACACTGGCGAGCGTTGAAGCACGTTGATATCATCGTGCGATCTGGCCATGCCAAAGAAAGAGTGCCAGATCCAAAGATCTTGTGAGGCCACGGCCTCAAGTATGCTAGTGCAAGCCCTGACATGGCCCTTATACTGCCCTTACCAAGTAGAAAGGCAGTTTTTCCACTCTCGGTGCATGCAGTCTATACTGCCAAGCATCCCTGGGAAGCCCCTGCTGGCATTCATCGCCAACAAACGGGCTGTATCTTCAGGAGTCGGCTCTCTCAAGTACTCAAGGCCAAACACAGCAATAACAACCTTGCAGAACTTATACAGAGAGTCTAGGCATGTAGACTCGCTCATACGGACGTACTCGTCAATGAGATCACCGGTTACTCCGTATGCAAGCAATCGGATGGCGGCAGTGCATTTCTGATAATAGGAGAAACCAATCTTTTCAACAACATCTTCTTTGCACTCGAAATAGTTATCATAGTCGACCACCCCCTCTCTAATACGGTAGAAAAGATGCCTACCCATACAGAAACATTGCTGGAATTTCTGATGTTTGAACAGCGAGTTGGTTGTGTCAAAGTAGTCCTTCCAAAGAAGGAAATGACCGCTCTCTCGGTTGCGATTCAACGCCGGAAGGTGCCCCAGGATCGAGCCAGGGAACAACGGACGCTGCCTATTAAGGTGGTCATGGACCAACACGGCAACCAAGATCTCCTCCTCCTCACCGGACAAGGAATCGTCGGAGTCGCAAAGGAAATTGTGGAAAAAGAACTCGTCGGCGGAGTCCATTTTTTACCTTGGCAAACCGTCGAACAACTTGCGGGCGTCGACGAAGAAGCTAGCCGGCGAAGAGATGCGCGCCTCCCTTGGACCACGTGGCTTGTCTGGCGGCGTCCGACGAGCGTGCCGGCATCAGGACAACGGGCGTTGTCGGACGAAGGAGCTGACCGGGGCGGGGAGGCGGCTTCCTGCACGCGACGACGTCGGGGGGTGGGGGGGAGCGGTGCCTCGGCGGCGGTAGCGACGACGTGGGAGGTGGCAGCGTTGGGAGGAGGGTGTGTTGGCACCAGCTCATGCGGAGGCAATGGAAATGGGCGGCGGCAACGACGTGGCGGGGGTGGGCAAGGGTTTGCTGTCGATATTGGTTGGGAGAGGATGACCAATGCGCCACCAACTAACGGGCCACGGTGAGTAGGCATGCGCCACTGCGTCCGCTTCGAGTCCGCGCCGACGCAAATGAGGCTCAAAATTGAGCTAGAAATGGGTCGGCAGGCGGACGAAAAACGGACGCGCGTCCGTTTGGGTCGGCTCGTTGGGCCGACTTTTTTATCCGCGCCGACCCGAACAAACGCGCGCGGATGAAATAGGTCGGCGCATTGGAGTTGCTCTTACGTGTTGTGCGAAGTTTTTTTTCTTTCAAAAAGGCTAAGGCATCTCCAACGCCATCCCTAGCAACGGATATATATTATTTATACACGACGGGTCCGGGCCAGTCTGCGGACACATATATGAGAGGCCGATCATCCAACTACATGCCCTAAAGGTCCAACCGTCATTTCAAATGATGTCCATAGCGCCCGATCACAGTAAAAAAAAGAGGCGAATGTTTATAGTTTTCACATGCGTCCAATAAAAAAAACCAGTTCGGCAATACTTGCAATAAAGAACTTTTTGCCCTCCCAGACCGGTTGTCTAAGCCTCCTCCCTCACTCTACCGCCGTCTTCACCTCACCATCGCCTCCTTCTCAGCCACCTCTAGCACGACCGTCAAGCACTTCAACATTCTAACATGGACGGAGCGACGATGATCACCGCATCGGCATCCAACTCGTCCATCCTCATGGCTAACATTTTGGTATCCTCCAAAGTGTCTGCGAGCTCAACACTTCTCTCTTTAAGCTTGGTCTTCTTCTCTTTGAGATTAAGTCTTCTTCTCTTTGAGATTAATTTTCTTCTCGATCGCCGCCATCAAGATGTCAAACCTCTCCGCCTTTTTTTCTCCTTCACGTTGGAGCGCTTGACTCATGCCTCCTCCTTCTTCGCCAAGATGCCCTCGAACCACTTCGCCATCTTGGCCGCCACCTCTTCCCGCTTCTCCTCTTCCTCCCTCCCTTCTTTCCCGAAACGTGCTTCTAACCTTCTTGGGTGGCTCTATCATTGGTCAGTTGGATCACCCACTTTTTCCTCATTGCCGATGTCGACGGTCTTGATGGAATTGATAATTGATAGTTGCACTTGGGTTGCCCATTGAATTTCAACCAACAACGCATGAGGATGAAGCTCTTCTTCTCCACCTTCAAGAACAAGTTGCACGCACGGAGGAACATGTGGTATATTCAGTCAAATGACCAACACATAGAGCATAATCCGACCAAATGACCAACACGGCCGGTATGGAATAAGGTCTTCCCAACCGGTCCTCGTTCCGACGATACTTCATCATATCACCGGCAGGTGTGTCTTCAGATCTGATTCTTCATGTCTTACATTTTTTTACAGGATTGTCCCGGTCGCGTTGTCCTGCGAAGCCGACAATGTGGTTGTTCGTTTTGGTCCTCTGACTCCAATTCTAATCGACAAAGGTTAGTCAGTCTCGATCCACGTCAAAGAGCATGTGAGGTTTGTATTCCCCGACTCCGTCTTGCCAAAATTGGGGCGTTCTACTAGCCCTCTTCATCATTTTCTTCTACAAGATGTCTCTCTGCTACGCAGATCATAGGCGCCAACGTCTAGTCTACAACAACAACTTTTCGGCTGTTGCTTCTGCAATCTTCTGGGTTTAAACAAGTTTGCTCCGCTAGGACGAAGTCCCAGAGCCAACAATGGGCTTGCTCACGGTGTGCCGCAGGTAGATGTAGGAGGAAGAAGGTTGCATCACCCCAAGTATTTGGGTGTATTTTCCTTTTTTCGTAAAGGTGTTTTTCTAAGGGTTTGTGCTAATTAATACATGAGCTTTGGCCTTTTTGCAAAAAAGAGACACCTGCTCCTCACATATTACAACTGAACCCTGCAGGACAATGATGCTACAACCATGGGGGTCATCTTCTCAGACAAAACCAACCGTCTCAATGTAGTATTTTGTCATCGAGTCATCACTGTTTTTTCTAAAAGACACCCACAAGGCATGTTTTATCTAATAATTATGAAAGAAAATAGGAAACAATATAAACTAAGCTAAAAACACACAAAAAAAATTTAAATACACAGAACAATGAAGACTCACAAACAAACACGCATACCATATAGTTTTTTTGGACTGAATTATCCCTCTCCACTCAAACTTTAGTGTTTATAGGGATACATAAGTCCGAATCTTGTGTCGACAGCCACAAGTGGCATCAAATCTCCCCTCGAGTGAGCTTATGGAGAACCTATTAGCCTCCATGCTGGATCCTCTTTTTTCATAGCATCTCTAAGGGCGCTCCTCAAAACTTTCATGTATATTTAGACGGACAATTCGGACATGTCTAGACACAAAGACGTCCGTGCAATGGGTCTTCCGAACCTGCCCCATATGTTTAGACTCCCCCAAACATGCCCCAATATGTGGAGAAGAAATGAGACCGTCCGGACATGTTTTTCACATCAATTTTGATCCTCTCCCCATCTCTCTGTATCATTGTAAGGATGGACACATGGGGATCGTTCCCTAGTGTCGGTGGACATATCATGGGTCCACATGATGGTCTCAATAGCTCCACTCGGAGCTATTATTCCATATAGTTTTTTGAGAGGTTGTTAATCCATATAGGTCTTTTAAGCTAGTCGTGTGCAACATTGGAAAATGCGCATATGTGGTGGCCTGGCGACATCAAAGGAGCAATAGTCACTGTGATTGCATACCAGGTGAGATGTTCATGTGCAGAAGCCTTGGAGATTTTTCCATACCCATGTGCAAGCAAATAATGAGCATCGGGATAAATTGGAGGCACTTGATGCTCAAATGTTGAATATCAATGTTGATGGGACAAAACAAGGGTGGATAGAGTGTCGTGGCGAAGGATCACTCTCGTGTCGTGATTGAGACGAGAGAAAACTGCCGGGAGTTTGTCCATGGCCCATTCATAGTCGAGTTATGCGTGATGGAGGAAGCAATCAACATGGTGACATCCATCAGTGCAGTTCGCAACGTGGTGGGATGGATGCTCTTAATAGCAAGATATTTGACTCATACACGGTGGCTACTCAAATTAAATACCTTAAGGTCTAGTTGAAACTTTGGTTTGCCTCATGTTTTGTTATTTCTTGTCGGAGAGGTCCCAATGTTGTGGCCTCTGAGATGGACCAACTTTGTGCCATACGAATCATGTTGACTATTGTACCTAGGCGGACGATGTACTAGCTAGCGTTGATGTCCTTTGTGATTACGTAGTAAAGCTTTGCTTTAACATTAAGAACATTCAATGACTAGTACCGTCCTCTAATGAGATTCTTATTATTTTCACGTTAACAATGGCAAACCAAACACCTTCTAAATGTACATAATTGTGGGGTCGTTATTTTGTCGCACTCGGCAGTGAGAAAAATGGCTTGAACGTCATCAAGAGTCCAATTATTGCCACCATATTCAAGAATATGAAAAGGATCTGGTCACCT
The DNA here is from genome assembly GCF_056163025.1 of Triticum urartu. Classification (NCBI taxonomy): domain Eukaryota; kingdom Viridiplantae; phylum Streptophyta; class Magnoliopsida; order Poales; family Poaceae; genus Triticum; species Triticum urartu. The sequence continues at coordinate 622,268,137 of NC_141875.1, forward strand.
GCATGTCACATGATAAATAAAATAAGTGTATTTCTTGATAATATGTACCCGATTCCATTCAGGTTAAAGCAAAGGCAAATGCAATTAGTATGGATTGGAAAAGAGTGTGTTTACCTGGTAAGAACAACCCCGTTGTGTTCTTCTGAGCCCATGAAAACCTACAGGAGGAAAGAAATACAGTTAATTGGCTAGGAAACACACTTAGCAAAGAAGGAACTAGAGGGATCTCATAAAAGAAAAGAAACATTGTACTTACAGAACTCCTGCTGCTGCTGGACCTACTGCTTTGAAGATTGACATCAAAGTAACACTGATACCATTTGCAACACCCCTTTGTTCTTGCCTCTATACATTTTTCCATCAAAGAATTTAGAACATAGTGAAAGTGGCTCAAAGAAAATGCCATAAGGCTAATACAATTGCAGGTATATATGATAGTTATACTACATACCACCACAGTGTTTTGCAGAATATTGCACGCAGTCGTAATCGTTGCCTGTTTCATTTAAGATAAACATGAAAATATGTTCATGACTGATTATCTATTAAGCCACTTTCCACCGGCCTTGTTTCTATAAGGGTAATTTTATTTCATTTGTACTAGGGTGCTTGAATATGGATTCTCCAAGCCTCCCAAAAATTGTAATCAACAAATTATTAGTTTTCTTTTTGAAAAGGGAAATATGGTTGATCTTCTTGCGTCTGCAACAAGATGACCAACATGTTTGCATAAGATTTTGGTTTAAAAAAGATCAAAGCTTTCACCCCCACCTCTCGTCTTACTTTTCTATAGTATACATACACGTATAGAACCAAAAATATTTGTATAGTAGGGTAACTAAAATATTTTTATAGGATGGGTTTGTATGTATTTTTTAACCCAACAATGAACACCCCTAATTTGTACTTTCACTTCCAGTGAAGAATCAAAAATAATAATATATTAATAGTTTTGCTTTGATCATATAAGTGAACTTACCGCAAACATATTTTTTAGAAGCGAAGCTATATTGATGAGTACTTTGAGCTCCACACCATATAGGTTGGCTATGAATGGATATGTTGCAACAAGTAGTATAGATAATACCTGGAAAAACACACATGCATTTAGTATTGTACAATAGTTTTGTGATATTAAAGAAGTATCTCAACATAAAATGTTCTTCTCACGTACCGCTGCAGAACGGAATGGCTTGATTAACCCAGCATACTTGGCAAGGAATGGATAAACCACGAGTTGATATACAAAAATACCAATACCTACAATATCAAGCGAAGATGATCATAAGGTAAAGAATTCAAAACAACTGCTACATGTAATGTGTAAAGTAGTCAGTTTACTTATGTACGTATTTGTTTCATTCATTTTGTCGTTGACCATGTCTCTCTTTCACAATCAACATACTATTCAATGCAAAGAAACTTCACATACCCGAGATAGCTAGCACAGTACCAACGTCCTCAGATGTAAAATTTAGTCCCCGGTATTTTCTGCTGCTCACAGCCCAGAGTGAAAATATCTGAACATGGAATTTACATAGAAAATGAACACGTGAAGTTTCTTGAGTTCCCCAATTGAATGGTTAGCTATAGTATATAGATAATATTAACACGTGCATCTTTTCATATTGAAATGTTGTTGAATATGTTGAAGATACATAAATATAGATTTACCTCAATATAAGCGGTATCATAGAGAGAAAACACACAGTAGAGGGTAATTGCTGACATCAATTGCCAGTTCTTTAACAGGCTCATTGTAGATGCGAATCTCCCCGATCTAGATTGTATACCTTTCACATTTACTATGTTTGGATCAACAACTTGTGCCTCCATTGTATCAATGGCTTCTACATTGTCATCATGGTGCATGTGCAAAGTTTCCTAAGAAAATAATTTTGAAGTAGGAATTCAAGGGAGAGAATGTATCATAGAGAGATTTACAGGGCAAGGGGCATACCGGAAGCCAAATGCACGCAACACATGCTCCTGCCGCTAAAACTGATATGGCGAAGGAAGGGAGGAAATATGGAAACCTAAAGGTACATGTAACTGAAAGGTTATCTTATGGTCTAAATGATGCAAATATTTATATCATTGTAATAGTATGAGTAATAATTTACCTTCCAAATATGGATTTCTCTGAAAAAATATTGGGATACTTCTTTGCAGGCTGATACAAGATAGAGAATTCTCAATGCTAGTCAGTGTACATGAGTAAAGTCTCGAAAGGGAGAGATTATGTCCATCCTTCCAAACGGTTATTACTTTAAATCATTAAATATGAATTCAGCTAAAACCCACTTAGAATAAAGCGTTTCTGAACCTTGCAATTTTTTTTATACAAGCATGATATGAAAGTTCGAGATCAACCAAGGAGACATATAGCCACAATTAGAAACCTCACAAACTAAAAAAACAAAGAAGAAAAAACACATCATGGCATATTGCCGAACACAAATACATGCCAAAGCAAGTTCCTTGTTACCCATACGTCAGGGCTACCAAGAGATTCTTTGCACACAAGAAATTCTAAACATCAATGAGTAGAGGAGCATAGTTTTCACAGAGATAACTCTATCAGGGGATACGACTGACGTAGTCTAGATTTTCATCCAAGAATCATGTATCGGTACCCCATAGTCACACTCTCAGGTAGAAAATGTTGAAGAGTGTCATCTAGTTGGTCTAAATAGCCAAGCCTAGATTTTCACCAAGATAGCAAGTACTCCCTCCTATCCATATTATTTGTGGCTCAAACAGATGTGCCTAGATGTATTTTAGTGCTAGATACATCCGTTTGAATGGCAAGTAATATGGATCGGAGGGAGTACTTCAATTGCCGACTAAGACCTCAATGCCACCATTGCTGGATTGGATCCAATCAAAGACTATACCACCACACCATGTCTTAACTAGCACTCCCTCATTTGATAATTGCCATCATCACTCCGCGATCCGCCTAGTGGATGACGCAAGTTACCCAAACACTAGCTGATGCCGACGAAAGGGTACACATGTGAGATTGCCAAATGTCTTGTTGAAGGGCCTTGATATGAGAAGTGCAAAAATTCAATCAAACTAGAAGGAGCCAACCAACACAAGACACACCCTACGCTGCAACCTACAAAAATAACATGTTGTTCACCATCTGCCGAAATCACGGAACATCGCATTCTCCACTACCCATTAATGGATGCTCATGTCATGGTCGCCTTTATGATCCATAAGCGTTGCGCTGATCGATATCCTCACATCCTTATCTCCACGCATCTCCCGCACACGACCAATGAGGGCGAAGGACAAGGAAGGAGGGTCCATATGCCTACCGGGCTCATGAGTGAAGGTGAGAGGATACAATGGTGGCTAGTGGTGGCTTGCTAGGGGAAGCCATAGTTTCTCATGGGCCCCCCATGGGCGACTGGGAAAGCGGTGTTTCTTATTTGTGGGTGTTGACATTTTTGCGCCAACTAGTATAGTATTTATTATTTTAAGTTATAGATTATGGATGCATACATTTGTAGCTGATTATTAATGAGTTATGTAGTAATGACCTTCTAGGACTGCCATATTCAACATCTCCTCTATGCTCCTGGATCTAACTTGCCCTTAGTTTTTAAAATGAAACATTAACTACACAAGGATTTTTTTTCCATATTTATACTGAAAGTGGATTGATCCTCACCTGGGAAAGAAATCCTCCGATGGCTGGTCCAATAACAAAAGCTATTGCTCGCGAAGATGTAACCTACATATAGTGTCGCACATAAGTGTATAGTTGTTACAATGATATAAGCATTATAATCTAAGCCTTCAAGTAAATAAAAATAGACAACCAGAAACACAAAACGAAAAGGCAAACTGTTCGGAATCACAACATTTTTCCAACCCCCAAACCTGCTAAACTCGCTTGGGGCGAACATGGGCGACCCCCCCTCCAACGCCACCGGCCTCCCCATGACAGACCCTCACTACCATTGTCGCAGCCTTGAATGGCAACGGTGACAATCTTATAGTCTTCCCAAGGGGTGGGGCTCTACCCAACACTTATCGCATGGCAGAGCAGTGAGCTAGGATGGTGGCTCTGAATTACCAGATGGTGTCTTCTCGTAGTCAGGGGGAGTGGGAGGTGAGGGCATCAGTGTGTAGCTAAGAATTGACGGTTATATAGGAGCAATAGTTGCATGGTGAGTGGTGTGGATGTCGGTGGTGTGACATTTATGGGCCCTTGGTAGCGTGGTTTCCTCTATGGACTTGGATACCTCCCCTCCTAGTGTTCCACTATGTACGCTTTTGGATGGGAATGCTCCAACACTTTTGGATCTGGAGCGAGCGAGCTTGCCCCCACCCATCTAGATTTGTAAAGGGTGGGATACATGAAGGTGTTGTTGGATGAGACCTCGCTGGTAGGAGCAGAAGATTCCAAGGCAACACAGTTGCACTAGGAAAAGGCCCACTCAACATGATAGTAGATCCAGGAAGTAGTGTCATGGCTCGTCACTGTAGGGTGGTGGCTCTCGGCCTTATGGGCATTAGGGTCATCCACTCGGCTCATGGGATAGGTCAACACACATGGATAAGGAGTCGAACCTAGGTCTTAATTGACAATCAAGGTCCGCGGGTAGTCTTCATACGCAGTTTGGGTTGTAGGACTTGTAGAGTGTGCAATGTTTCATTTTGACTATGAGCAAATGAACTCAAGGTGGAAACACCCTCGGCCGTTTGCGAGGCCACTTCGGAGCATATATCTGGCGTGATGGTATGGGGGTGGGAGGCAACTCTTCACCGGGGACGCCTTTTGCTGGGAAGAGCGAGGCGGTGCCTCTAGTGAGTTGTGTGGTAGACTACCCTTGCAACAACCCAATGCCGGTTGTGGCACCTGATGTGATTGTCATGGACCTAATGCTCATCCACCCATTGGGGTCTCTTTTCTCGTGAAGTCCCAAACCTGACTTCGCCGATTTGGGTAGTAGCGTCATGATCAATGTGACGTACTTCTTGGAGACATTGTTTTGGAGTGGCAAACCTTTGTGGCAGGCAAGGCAATATTGGCAGAAGATCATCGCCTTTGGGTGTAGTAGGTTGTGTGAGCTACATTAGCAGGGGTGTCAGGGCTTGCCATCTTCTGTGATGGTGGAAGGGTTCATTTCTGCTTCCTTTTTGTTTTGGATTCTCTACCCATTGGTGAAGAAGCCGTGGTTGTGGTTGGTTGGCGTTGCTACATACCTAGTTTTGGGTAGGGTTTGTGTGGTTTCATCAAGTTTTAATTACCGAGGATTGTGTGGTTTTGGGGTCCGGACTCTCCTGTATTTCTTCTTAATGAATAGCTAGGGCTCTTGGTGGTTTCTTAAAAAAGATGAACTATTCTTACCAGAGAAATTCCAAGAGCTTGGTGCTCTGTCCTGCAGACTTCCGAAGCATAGGCCTAGGGAATGCATACGCAACCATGAGAGTTCAACATCTAAGTATCATTTTCTTAATTAATCATAGTAGCTGCACAATCAATAAATTACCTTGATTGGTCCTAGTATACCACAAAGTAACCCAAGTAGCCCCCTAGTTACAATTGCCATCCAGTAAGTCGTGCTAAGGCCGAACAAGGTGTTAAATATGATCCTGAAATAGAAGTAGAATAAGATTTACTTCGATTTAATTGATAGGAGAGAAATATATTTCCATACTATGCATGAATCTGCCATACACTGAGAGGATACTGATCACAATGCAAGGCTTCCTCCCATATTTGTCAGCAAACATGCCCCATGGCACAGCAGTAATAGTTCTTGCAAGGAAGTAAGTAGCCCCTAAACACAGAGAGTATAATGTCAGTCATTATTAATAAAAAATAACCGTTGTCACATAAGGCTATCAAAGTCTACTACTCTACTTAGTGTACTTGTATTTAATTTCCCTCTCGTTTCTTCCTTTGTTGTCAAACCATGAGTAGGGGCGATGCTCACCGACAAAACCAGCAAAGAACCCGATATCTTGTTCTTGCTTTGCGACTTTCAAGTCTCTAATCTATTGCACCATAGCAAAATTCAGCATACAATTAGTCAGCGTTAGGTGTACAAATTTAAACAATAACTTCAATGAATATCATTGAGATAAATGTTGCAAACTATAACATCTCTGCGTACCATAAAGTATAGATAGGGGAACAATGAATGAATTGGTAGTGCTGGAAAGACAGAAAGAAAACAAGGTATTAGTTTGTAGAACAATGAATGAATTGGTAGTGCTGGAAGGACAAAAGAAAACAAGGTATTAGTTTGGGAGCGTTGACCTAGTTTGATGTAGTTTGAACAAAAACAAACAAGAGGGATATGTTTAAATTTGTTTAAGAAGGTGACATATATATGATTTATATAAATAAATTGTAAGAGTATAGGCAAAAATCATTAATTAAATGATAAGGACACATGTTTGGGACTACCTCCTAAAGTCCTGTCCAGGCCGATCATGAGACAGTAACAACATGTACCTACTGCCTACATAATAGTACAAGGACAAATCCTTGCGTGCAGGCCGACACACGGTATACAAAACTAAGACCATGAAAATGCAAGGTGTTTAGAAAAGTGTTTGTAAAAATAAATTATTATTTTTCTCCGATGCTTATTTCGACGGCAGAGGTTCCTAAGTAAGCGTATGTGCTTACAAATAAGCACCGGTGCTTGAAGAAAAAATCAATTTATTTTCATAAACACCTTGCATTGTATATGGCCCAAGACACTATTGTACTCGCCGACCGGACATGACCCATCGTCTGGACTAGTAGTTTTGGGCATATAGACTAAACACAAACACACACTCACACACGCACGCACGCAACACGCACACGCACACGCACACACTTAACTTAATTGTTGTGTGTCTATCTTTACGTTGGTATTTATTTTCTCATCGATACACACAAACTGACTATGACACGACTAACATGAGAACATACACTTAGTTCAGACTCTATTGGGCACAGTTCAGCGTCGTCCATCCAAAAAAAAAAAAAAACAAAGACATGACTCTTAACCGTTTCATCATGAGAGCAACCTCAGTTCCACACAACTTGACTCTATCGGGCAATGTGGTGATACACCTGCAATACTCCTGATGGCTATAGTAACGAACTTTGCATATGTCAATACTTCTTAGCATCGCCTTCAGTACGCGAGAACATCAGTTGATTTTCTTCCTTTCCCCATCCACATCGATCTGTTCAGTGTGAACATGTCCCTCTCACCTCTATCGCTGACATTGTCATCGTATCTGCCAACGACCAGGAGAAGCATTTTTGGGATGGCCAGTATAGGCAGTAGCATACCACCACAATGATGCCCTCCATCTTTGATCTGAGGTCTCATTTCTTTTTTGAGGGAGAGAGTTGATTTTCCAAGTACCCCGCTGTTGGCGTGGCTGAATCCCGTCCCGGGTAGGGGTGATGGAGTGACGTGCTTTTTCAGCAAAAGCCTTTCCCAGTCGCTACACGATCCACAGGGGCTTATATTTTGGAACGGACGAATTTTTTATAGCTAATAAAATATGACCACAACCATGCAATGGAAATATAGAGTGCTACTAGTTCAGTAGCTTTTTGTGAATGAAAGAGCAACTACGTAAGAAACGTTCGTCCCATGCAGAGCCAAGAAACACAAACGAAATGGAGTGGTTTACACTTACTAGAGCAGAGGCAGACGATCCAGATGTAGCAGAAGTTGAGGTAGGGGATGCCTGTCTTGGTCTTGTTGATCTCATCCAGCCTGCACCCGGGGCACCCCTTCTTGCAAAGCTTCATTCCCTTCAACAATGGCGGCGCCGCAACCGCCATCGCAGCAGCCGCCTCGCTCTTCTCGTCTGATGGACAAGAAAGGAACTTTGGATTAGCTCGGCCTGCTATTTTCAGTTGAGTCTACTGAGAGTGTTCTGCATTTGTACGATCTCCATGACATATTTAGCCGTGCTCTACTGTCAAAAAATTACACGTTGCCTCGCCTGATGGTTCTTAATCTTTTGCACGTGGACCTAGTAGAAAATGCTGCATGCATGCATGCATGTGACCAGACGGAGAAACCAGCCAAGACTCAACACACGGGAGATATCTTGTCGAAACAAAAAATGCATGTTCTAAAAAACACAGAGGCAAAGAGGCAACGAACAGGATGAACAGCTTATGCACATACATTGCTTCTTCGTCTCCAAACTTGATACGGCCTCCTCCGACCGACTCGGCTCTTTCATCCTGTTTGGCTGCCTCTTCCACCCTGGGCTACCACACAAGAGGACGTGACCGCTCTTCATTTTTCTCTATCTTCTCTCTTTCTCTCTCTCGCCTTCCCAAATCCTTGTGGAGGGTTACAACTTATAACCTTCTCGCCTCTCTGCCATGGCAATGGCCATCTCCAGCATTTCCCCTTGTTTTTCTCTACGTGTGCGTTGTCTTCCTCGGGAAATCAATCAAAGTTTTTGGACTCAACGGCCAGCCTGCCTCGGTGTGCTAGCCTGGGAGACAGATTGGATCGGCCAGCAAATGGAGCGAAGCTAGAGCTAGACGATGACGCCATTGGCGCCAGCTACCTTATTTGTGAGAAGCGACAAAGACAAAAATACAAAATTAGTGAATGGAATCCACTGGATTCACTTGGATCCAATAATCGTGTACAAGATTCGCCGCCAAGGTTTTCATCACGACGCTACGGATCGTTGTGTTGATAGGTACGTCATCCCTAACTCACATCTCAAAGCACCTCCTAAATCCTAATCCCCCAAAACACAGCCGCGCATGAAACACAAGGTGTACGTACGGGAAACACAGGTCATTAGGCTGTTCAACAGCGAGAGGACGTCGAGTGTCATTAGGCTGTTCAACAGCGAGAGGACGTAGATTGTCACCTGCGAGGGGCGGCAGCTGCCACCGCGACCTCCTCCCGTCGCTCGCCGAAGCGGCCACCGTTGGGCACACCGCTGGATTCCCCACCACCACGACCTGCTCACCGTCCCCCGCGGAAGCGGCAGCAAAGGGCACGCCACCGCAACAGTCCCCCGGCGGAGAGCCAGCCAAGCCTACTACTCCTACAATTATATGCAGGCTGTTCGAGGTCTTCAATTCCGACAAACACGGTGTACAGAGTCTCTGTGTAGTATAGGTTGTTAACATTCAGAGATGTTACCACCGCCTGAGTTGTGTCAGATTCAATAGATATGTAGTATACCAGTATAGCAAATTATTATGTAAATAAATGGAATCCCAGTGTCAACACTCGGAGTGATGAATGAAGGTGCAATTGTGTGGATTGGTGCCCTTCAAGTGTCAACATTCAAATTGAGGACACAGCTTCAGTGCCGTAAAGGCACCTGCCTTTGCGTCTCTGACATGTGGGCCAGCCACCTGTTGGGTCCACATGACATAGGCACAAAGGCAGATGCCTTAAGGCACCGAAGCACAATCCTCAAACGGATGAATGAAAGTGGATTTTGAAGAATGACTATGCGTGTGTGTGCATAATCATGGAGCATGCTGCGTAAAGTGGAGGCGTTGTGTCTGAAAAACTAGGGACTAGCTAGGGGTATGTTGACTGAAAAATTAATTTGGATCAGTCGATTCGTTTCAGCCCGCCTCAAATGCAAAATGAGCAGCCAGATTGTTCTCGTCAACCTCCAACCACATCTCTGGTTCATTTTCTTCCGTGAAACCGTCATGGGTACTACCGGCCTAGCCGCCGTCCTCCGCCACCCGCGACCAGCGACGCTCCCGTGCCAGCCTGGCTGCCCTGCCCTCTCCTTAACCGCCTCCTATCACCATGCTTCAGTTGCCCCGGACATCCCTCTAGCCCCAGCGATGACCGATTTTTCTCCGGCGAACTTGCACCACCTAACACCACCCCACTCCCACCCTAAGATAGATGATGCGGTAGCCTGCCACCGAGCTTCTTCCTCCACTTCGGCGGCTTCTTCCCTTCCTCCGGCGCCTGCTTCCTTCTGGCGAAAATCGACTAACCTAAATTGGATTTTTAGGCGACCGACGTTTAGGTATTGTGGAAAAATCAAAACCGATCACGTAACACCTGGAATGAATGAAAAGAAGAAATAGATGACTGGTTAATTTGTTATAGTGCTCAACTACGCATCAACTTGAATTGAGTGAATCGCAGAAACCATCGACATTGAAAGCTAGGGTTGCAGAAACCACACTTCTACAGTTTTATGCCAGAAACCTCTAATTCTGAGGCTATTTTTTTTGCAAAAAACACTAGTCGTCCGCTTAGGCCATTTTGAGCATGATTATGACAGGTGGGTCCCACCGGACAGGGTGACATGACACGGAATAATGGATAGCAAATAGACAAAATCGCAGGGACTAAACTGTAAAAGAACCTAGGAGGATAAGGTCATTTTTTTAAAGAAAGAAAAGAGAACAGCCAACCCCCTGCATGCTCACTGCCCTGCCTGACACGACTCTTCACTTGTCGCGCAGCCCCGGCAGGCCCCGCCGCCGGAAGCCATTGCCCCCGCCATTGACAAGCCTATATGCGCTCATGTGACCGTCCTCCTTCCCCTGTCCCCCCCCCCCCCCCCCCCCCCCGATCATGCCGCATCGGGCCGCCGCTGTCGCCAGCCGGACATTGGGCCATCGTCGTGGCCTCCACCCCTCGCCCCTCCGGATCCGGCGGGCGCGGTCGCTCGTCTACCGCGTGGCGGCGCAAGCAGCTGCAGCTGGCCCTCAAGCACCAGAAGAACCCCTGCCGGCACTACATTGCCCACCCGTCCTAACCGACAACACTGCCGGATCCTCGTCGTTTTTGTCTGTCCTCGACCATGTCGGGCCTCCCCTGTGTGCCCCGCCGCCGGAGCAAGCAACAGTTGTGCCGGCCACGCACAGGGAGGGAGTGGCCGCCGGTGTCCGCCACCGGACCGGTGGGAGACGAGGTACTTTTGCAAAATAAAATTGTATCGGGATGTAATTGATTTTTTTTTTGCCATGGCATCCCTGTCTAGCGGGACCCACCTATCATAATCTCGCTCAAAAGAGCCTAAACGGGGACTAGTGTTTTTGCAAAAAAATAGCTTCAGAATTAGTGCTTTTTGGCACAAAATTGTAGAAGTGTCGTTGTTTCTGCGATCCTAACTTTTAATGTCGATGGTTTCTACAATTCACTCACTTGAATCAGCTGAGCTGGAAACTTTATTGCACATGGAAGAAGCTGGTACCGGAGATCGGTTCAGTTGCAAACTCCAGTATACATGGAGACTTGCATGAGTTGAATTTGTTAAAGAAATATTCTTCAAAACCATACAACTCTATCTACTATAAAAAATCACAAGAGAAATAGCCTCAGATAGTAACATAAAACAACTGACAATTTGTGGGTAAATGACATGATGAACATGGGAGAGTAATGAAATTGCGCAAAAAAAAGTCTCACTCTCATGGGTGCAACATTACATACACGAGTATTCCAGTTTTGGTCAAAAAGTCCGCGCCAGGATCTGGCCACCCACGCCTCCTGGGTCGCACGCGTGTGCGGCTCCGGGGGCCTCCCAAACCCTAGGTCGAGGAGACCCTCAGATCCCCTCCACTCCGGCTGTTGCCGCCGCCGGTGGCCACACTCGGTTGACGAAGGCGGCGGTGGTGGCTGAGCCCCCTCGATGGCCTCCCTTCACATGGAGCGGGCGTCTCCAAGGTAGCCATGGTGGTGGAGTGGCCAGCGGCGCGTTTTGAGGTGATGGCCGTCGGAGCACGGCGGGGAGCTCGACGGGACGGTGGTTCCTGGCGATTCAACAATCACCTACCGGTTACCTTTGTAACTATAGCAAAGTAGCTGTACAACAGAATGCCCTCTATCTTTAATACTTTTCTTATATATATTATGTTATATACTAAATGTGTCAAAGCAATAGAACTTATTGAACAAAAAACAAGCCCATCTTTCTCAAAAAGAAAGAGCGCGTGTGCCCCCAGAGAGAACCCCATTCTTTCAAGAAAGTGCTAATTAATTATGTTGAAAAAGAAATAAGAAAAACAGGAGTAAGCGAGTAGGGTCAACAAGATTCTAAACGAATACCACAAGTAACGGAACCGACGATGATGAAGAGATAAGGGGCGAAGGGGGGAGCGCGGCGGGGCGATGGAGGAGGGTGGTGCGCTGGCACTGCTCGTGGCGGCGGCACGAGCTTAGCCGTGGAGGTGGCAGCGCCGAGGAGGCCCGACCAGGAAAAATCCTAGCGGGCAGCGGGCCGTCGGCTGCCTCCATGTGAGGGGCGTCTCGATGTTGCCTCGAGAGAGTTCGCGTCGGGGTTTGGTCGGTGTTGCTGGTCAGATCCGAACTGGTGGCAGTCCTTGGTGTGGGTGTGAAGGCCGACACGGTGGATCTGGCCCTGGCACAACATGGCTGGTTGTGGTTGCTCCTCGTATGATTTGTCGGTGGTGGTCTAGGTCGCGGTATCTCGGCAGTGTGGGTGGGGGAGGTCCATTGCTGCACGGCTTCGATGACAATTTGCTGTGGAGGATAAGGCATCTTGGGCAGTGCTGCCTGAAACCTTGGAGGAGTGGAGATGCACGACACTACGGATGAAAATCTTGTTCTATTTTGGCTGGGCCGGCGATGATGGCACCCGTGGGTGTCGTTTCCCTCCCTGGAGGCGTCGCTGAGTGTGTTGCCATTTCCCTCGCTTGCTTGGTGTTGGCAGTTGTCTCTGGGCAAAAAACTCGATTCGATGCTGGATCGGTACGATGGCGGCGTCTTCGACATCGTCCTTCTGTTGGGAACATCGTGCCAGGAGATATGGAGTTCCTATGTTGCGCTCCTCCGGTGTTCGCCGTTGTCCTGATCGTGTTCTTCTCCGGATGGTGAATCCAAGACGGTACCTTCCTCGGGTCGGATCGAGTCCTGCCAATCTCTTGCCACCTCCTTAGGCATCAAGGGGGATGGTGCGTCGACAAGAGAAGCTTGACAGGAGCTGATGTTCTTCGGAGGAGAACGATGTCGATCGAGACGCAATGAGGTTCTCGGTTTTGGGTAGACTCTTTTGTGTTGTAGTTTGTGTTGTCGTGGGGGGCCGCCGTTTGACTAGCCGGATGTGAGCTTGTGCTATGCTTATTATTCGCAGCGAGTGGTAGTTGCCTTGTACTTATAATTCTTTATATATATATATATATATAAACTATTACATACAATTTGCGTACTCTCAAAAAAGTATTTCAATTCTAAAAGAACCTCTCTGTATACTGGTCAATGACCAGACAAAGAAATAAGAAGGCACTGCCATGCATGCCTATTTCTTCCGTGCAAGGTTTTTATTTGCATCCAATAACAGCATGCCAGATTCGCCGCCAAGGTTTTGATCATGGCGCTACGGATGATTGTGGTACGACTCTACCACCAGGATAATTAGAACGATCGCTAAATTTGCAAAACTACAGCTTAAATTTGATCGACTGGTAAGAGCCTAGGATGAACTAATCGATCAATAACTAAGAATCATACTGTATTCTCAATTACCAGGAGAGATCGGAAGTACTACTAAAATGGAGAAAAAGATTAAGAAAAGTTCGGAACACGCACTGTGCATCTGCTGCCGCGAGTGCCGGTCAATCAGCCGCCGCCGTCGCGGTGGAGCGTGCCCGGCGCCGCCGAGCCCGTGCCTGCCTGACGACCAGGGTGAAGCGAGCGTCAATGTGAAGAGGAGAAGAAAGAATCGAGCGCTTGATTTTTGTGCGAGGAACCTCGGCTGCCGGCGGCGGCTCTACGGACGGGCAGCGAAACTGTCTGCCCGCGCTGTGCGGAATTGTTTCGGCCAGGCCCAATGGGCTGTAGCGCTCCCTCAGGGCCGGGCCTGGGGGGAATCTCACGCTGCTGGGCCAGCCCACGTACGGAGAAGTAACGAAATGACGGCCCAGTCCGTGCCGCGGCCGGGCGCGACGCCGCGCTCCGTTTGATCTGCCAAAGAAAAGAAGTGGAGCATTTTTTTTTTTGCAGTTTTGCCCCTCAAACTCCTCTGGGTGGTTCACAATGCCGACCCCCTTCTCCGCCTGCCGCTTCGCCGCCCACTGGGTGGCCGACGCCCTCGCCGGCGACGAGGCCCTCGACTTCTCCCTCATCAAAGGTATTATCAGCACCGTGAGAGGACGCTCTGCCTATTCCGACCACCTCGACGCTTTCAATGATCTCACCTAGGGTTATCGGTGCTCCGCAGCGCTGGTGGGCGTCTTGCCGGAGTCCCTCGCGGGCGCACCGGAGGAGACGCGGGAGCGGGTTGCGCTCCGATGCCTGCAGGAGGTCGTCTCCCTCGCCGGCCCGGGCGAGGGCGATGGCGAGGGCGAGGCCGCGGCGGCGGCGGCGGGGGTGGCGGGGGGCGGGACGCTTAGGGTTGATGCCACACGCTCTTGCGAGGAATTGCTGATTGAGTTGCTCGGACAGGTATGCGGTGCTTTTGTTACCACGTGCATTCTGGTGGTTCATAGCTTCAGACTTTTGGTTTACCTTTTGTCATAACTGGAATAATACTTGTGTAGTAAAGTGATTGAAATTTGGTTCAGACACAAAAGTATAGCAAGATGGAAGACACCGTCTCTGCATTTGCTCCTAAGTATTGTGCTAGTTAGATTAAATCTTGTCCAGATCATGATGCAAAGTCAGACCACAACTCATAATCTTAATTCCTTCCTTAAAGAATGCAAAACATGCTCATTCAAGGTTGATTCATCCGGTGGCCGAAATGTAGTCCTTGCAGTTAAAAGTTGGAGACGACGGGCTCCACTATACAGCGAATCAGCAATTGATTCCACGGATGGGGCTTGTTATTTAGTTTTGCATTTCTTCCATAGGTGGTAGAGTTATGTTTTCACTGATTCATGAAGTGATTGTGTTCAGCGACAATAGCCACGAACATAACAAGAGCATACTTTGCGTATTGTTTGCAGTATGTAATAATGTGTGCTTATCAATGGCTCAAAATATGGCAGCGTTCTAAATTCTGACAGGCATCTCATTTTTGGTATTTAGTCAACAGTAGTGGGCTTTTGTGAGGCTGAAAGCAAGCATACACCTTTAATATGTCATGTTCTCTGTGGAGAACTTGTCTGCTTGTACCTAATGAGTTGTTCATTGATCCAGTGCTGTAGTTCACCAATTTTGCTACTTGCTAGGCTAGACGATGTTATTATTTGAGCTCATGTTTCTTGTGATATGAAACATGATATATCCCTTGGCAATTGTGTCTCAAGTCCTTCCAAGTGCCAACGCCCAATAGACATTACCTCAGCAAAGGGTATTCTAGCAAGTTATACGTTTACGATGTCCCTACAGATCATAACAGCATCACTTTACAGTTGAATATTTAAATTCTTTAACTTGTGTAAGGAGCAGGGATGCCGTTAGATATTGCACATCACATAATTATGCATGTTTCTAATGGTTATGTCCGGTGCTCTTTTATGATTACCACTCCTTGTACCTTGGCGAAACAATCATCATATGCTCTGGTGTCTTTAATTTGTGGTAGCTAATACATGCTGCTATTTAGCTAGTGTCCAGATGTTTTTGAGTTTTTTGCTTTACATGAATGTAATATCTGCAGGTTGGTAGTTCAGGAAGCTTGGAGAAAGATATGCTTCTGCCTTTTGGCAAGGATATCCAAAAGTTTATATGCATCAAGACACCTGCTTTACCAGAAACTTCTTTTGAGCTGGTATGTCAAAAAAATTATTCTCAAAACTGAAAATAAAAAGGCTCGCTTCACGTATGATTGATCTTCTCGTTTTATGTTCAGCTTAGAGAAGTGAACACAGACATCACGTGTATGGTCCCACCGCCCCCAGTGGAGAAGGGTGGCAAGAACAATGGCATTGACCAGTCGCTGTGCAGTATCAACCCGGATCATGATGTAAATGCTGAGAGGCATGGGTGCCCTACAGATAGTTCTGATCTTCAGCGAGAGAGTGTAACCGATTTTGTGAGCGAAACTTTCACAAGAAATGTGCAGAAGGATCCTATGGTGCCAACTCCCGATTTCCATGAACCATCTACGCGGTGTTACGACCGCCCTCAAGAAGATACTATTGGTGTTGGTGTCAGTGTCAGATCCGCACAAACGAGTCCAAGTAGTGATAATAGAAACATGCCCATTACAGCCGAGCCTGCTTCAGCTACCTGCAGTGCTACTTTGCTTCGAGGTAATACTGGACTTATGTCAAAGCAGGTTGCGGCGGAGACTACCATGTCCCAAGAAAAGAGTCCAACTACCATTCTTCAACAAGAATCCTGTGGAGACAAGTACAAAAATTCATTCCATGATAATGATGGAGAGAGATCACATGGTAATGGCACCAACATTCATTTATCAAAGAATCTCAGCCATGAAGGATTGACCATGCAGGCTACGGTGGCTCCAGATTCTGACAGAAGCACTGATGCTTTACTGGCAACTACATCTGAAACAAGATCCTTGCCTGAGTTTGTTACTGTGGATGGTACAGGCGTAATTGCAGAACTACATGGCAGAAAAACTCGAAGGAGTTCACTGCAACATGACAGCAGTGAGAAAGCAAGTCATGTTTTGGATGAGGGTAGTGCTAGGATTGAGACAGTGGAAAAGGATTCTGGTCATAATGAACGGAATCTGCGAACTGCTGGTGTTGTACCTTCTGTTAGCTGCAATGGGGCTGTTCAAGGAGATAAATCTGAAACCAACCTTCTACAAGAGAATGCCACAGGGCCTTCTACATTGTTTAAGGAGAAGAAAGATAAGGTTCTTCTGGAAGTCAGTTTTGCTGACAAAGCCAATCCAGCACTACATGATGACGGCAACATCTTGGAAAATAATACATCCTATGGTAGGAAGACTGCTCTAGTTTCTCCTTGCTGCAATGCGACATCAAATGTGCACCGCTCCAATGACAGTCCCAGTGGGTTTGCAGCCGCTTGTCTTCTATCATTGATGGGCAATATGCCGTCCTGTAGTCAGGATAAAGATGCCAATGGTTCCACTCAGGGCTTTACGGAACAAGATTTATGCATAAAATGTGGTAAAGATGGCCAGTTGCTGAAATGTAGCAGCTGCTCATTAGTTTCTCATGAAAGCTGTTTTGGGTCATCAGTGACATTTGATGTTTCTGGCCAGTTTTATTGCCCTGTATGCTTCTATACTAAAGCTAGTGAAGCATATCAAAAGGCTAAAAAAACATATTTGGAAGCTAGGAAGAACCTATCTGCTTTCCTTGGCACACAGCAATTCCCAAAGGAACACCATGAACAATCTACTGGAAAACAGCAAACAGCTACCAATAGCAAGGATCACTCGAATGAGCATAATACATCCAAAAGGCAAGGTCAGTCTGAAGCAGATGACCTTTCTCATAAGGGTGAAGAACCTGGTGAGCAGAGGGAAAAGCAGAGAACAAATGATACAAGTGATGTACATCCTGAAGAGGGTCAGCTGAATGGGTGTGATGCTTCCAAAAGGCAAGGTAACCATCAGTCCGATACATATAATCTTTCTCATAAGGATCTAGAACCTGGTCAGCAGAGGAAGAAGCAGAAAACAAATGCTAAAAGTGGCGCTTGTCCTGAGGGCGTAATCACTGAAAAGGCATCTTTTGGTCTGAATTGTGATATTGCACCCAATAAAGATTGTGTACTCCAAAATAAAAGAAAACAAGTTGAGCAGTCTGCGGAAGGTGCAGAAGCCCATGAAGATGGTAATGGCAATTCATTTTATGCTGTGCAACATTCATCTCAGAATAGACGCAGTCCTGTTGCCAACCAGACTGTTGAGGCTGAAAAACATGACAGTCTTACAAATTCTCACGACCCCAAAAGTTCCGATGAAATAGAAGCTACATCTTCAAATAATTCTGGCAAGCGGTCGTCGCCTCCTTGGCGAAACATGAGACACCACAAAGCAAGATTCCAAGAAAAGGAGACAGTGGTATCTTGTAATGCTAAAAAACCATTGCGATGCCAGGATCAGCAGATGCCTTCACCATCAAGCAAACAATATCAACACAAGCGTTAGTAAGTGTTAAGAAGGAGCTTCATAAGCACTTCTTTCCCCGATCATATTCTTTGGAGTACTTAAAAATATCTAACTGGTTAACCTATAATTAAACGACATCGAACATCTTCATTTAGACTTGTGATAAGTAAATCTGTATAGTTGATCTGAGATAAAGAAAAAGCTGTAGGGTGGATGTTTGTGAGGCCGAACTTACTGAGTTCCAGTGCTCTTGCACAAGCACTTTCTATTATTTGTTCAGCACCGTAGATAGTATGATGCTAATTAGCTTCAAGATGATCAAAACTTTAGGAGATTATATCTCTAATCAGACTTGCCACTCTATGTCATGATATTTGATATAGAGGAAAGTCAGCCTCTTTATTCAGGGTCAATTTCAAATCCGCAAGAGCTTTTGAGAATTCATGGTTAGAATGAAGTTACATATGCGATAGTGAAGTTAGAGTGTAGTTAACTGAATATGTTTTCCAATTATTGTGAAACTTTATATATTTGGAAGTGTACATTGTAATGGCGTCTGTTTTTGTAATTTCAGAAACTGAGCCATATCTGTCTTTGCAGCATTCCTCCTCTTGCACCACCTGGAAGGCGCCCAAAGCTCTGTTGGACAGAAGAAGAAGAGCAAGCTTTGAGGGTATGCATACCCCAGAAAGTTAACTGACATTACTGATGCTGAAATCTTCTGCCATCTTTTGCTAAATTTCCTAGTTACTAACGTGTATGTAGTTGTGTTCTTGCTAGCATGCTAACATAACACCATTGGCTATTCTGACTCAGGATGCAATGTTAAAGTTCACCCCAAAGGATGATGCACCAATTCCGTGGACTCAGATATTAGAATATGGCAAGGATACATTTCACAGGTCACGCCTTGCGAGTGATCTGAGAGTCAAATGGAGGAATATGAAGAAAAAATCAGGATCCTAGTACTGATCAACTTTTGCCTCAAAAAGGTACTGGCCATCTGGCACCTAGTGCAGCTATTGTGGCATGCTTGCCTAACCTTTCATTCACCTCTTCGAGCCAGCTCTTGTCCATTATCTTGTAAGACTGTACATAGTTTGTAATGCTGGCTTCTGCCCCATGCTTCTGGATGAAACATGTAGATTGCAAGCATTACATCTTACCAGGGGGCTTCATAAGCCTCTGCTATCTGTTAGTCTGTTGTTGTGGGTATAGGGTTATGTAAAAAAGCTGTATTTTTTTCCAGCAAATAAGCATATAGTCACCGTCACAATTTCCAATAGGAAAGGCCACTACACCATCTGGCACCTAATGACAAAACGAAGTTCCAAAGACAACACCAACAGGTCTTCACACAATTGTGCCTATTGGCCACAACACAACAAATGTTGAGAGGTTTCAACCTGGTCATGAAATGAGCACATAGGATTACCAGACCATTTCCCGTTCTCATCACCTCCCTAGTTAGGGGAGTATCACCAAAGAACTAGCTATGGACATGGGTGCGTGGGAGCTAGCTATCCATGTGCCAGAACCATGAGTTGGTTGCGAGATCTTATGGGTTTCATTTCTGGCCTACCCTAACTTGTTTGGGACCGAGGGTTGTATCACCTCCCTAGTTAGAACAATACCTTGGAAGAACCACCACAAGAACATTTGAATTTTCAATGGAATTTCTGCATCCCTAATCCACTTATAATGACCACCAGCCATGTTACTCTCCAAACATTCGTACATGGATTTAGTAGTAAGAATATATTTCTTGGCAAAAGCCCACCATATCTCATCAGGAGTAGGGTCAAGAGGAACGGTACTAGTAGAAACAGACAAAGTGTTCCGTTGCTGAGCCAAATTAGGAGACAATCTCCTTCTGAAGGAGGCAGTGTCAACCTGCTGAATATTTTTTACAGCACACTCAGGTTTTATTGCAAATACTGAAAAGTTGAGGGAATTGTTCACACATGGGAGGTTGCCTATTCAATGATTTTTTTGGAAGTATAACAATATTACTAGGGAGAGGACTAGTTAAGGGAGACAGGCAACCGTGCCCAAGAGGCTGAGATGTTCATGTATGCCGGAGAACAATTCCCCTGCTGGAAATGACTAATACAGGCAAATATGATGTGCTGGTTATTTCATTGTACTGTTATTCTTATAAAGGATTACCGGTCCAGCTACTACTGTGGAGGTCCTGGATGGTTGATTTCAATCATAAAATAATAATGTTTATGTGGCTGATAGATGTAAGGTTTTGATTAGTTTAATTCCAATGGCGAATGTTGTGATTTGTTACATCAGTTCCGGTCATTATTGATTTTCCATTCAGTCTAAACATGTAGCCCATAATTTTGTGGACTGCCGCTAAACGACGTAATTAACCCATTTGTTTGATTTCCTTGGAAAGTGCTTCTTTTAAGGAATGCCACAAAGTTAAACCTTGAACTTCAGTACGTGACAAAAAAAACATATT
Source organism: Triticum urartu (assembly GCF_056163025.1). Classification (NCBI taxonomy): domain Eukaryota; kingdom Viridiplantae; phylum Streptophyta; class Magnoliopsida; order Poales; family Poaceae; genus Triticum; species Triticum urartu. Next base: position 622,288,577 of record NC_141875.1, read on the forward strand.
TTGGTTACTACTCCCTCTGTATCAAAATATAAGATGAGGGAGTATTTGCTTCTTAGTATCTCTAAACAAAATCCACAACAATAAGCTACGCGCGATGGCGCCCTCTCGCGACGTCCACGTCATCACAGGTATACTGTGCCTGGCAGCCAATCACGAGAGAGGTTCGCGCTGGCCAGTGGGGCACTTTGTGTCCTCTGCTCGCCTCCTCATTCTCTCTCTCTCTCTCTCTCTCTCTCTCGTTTACTCCTCCTGGGGGCTAGGGTTAGCGCGGCTGCCGCCCCATCCCTGCTTGCCGCCGCCTCTGCTCCATCGGCCCATTCCATCACCTCCGACGCTGGCCACTGGAGAAGGCGCCCCCCTGAGACCCTTTTCTTCCCCAAGCCTTCTGTCCTCGAGTTCCAGCCGACGTCCATGGTGGTTGCAGAGGATGGGAGCAAGGGGATGGCATCGAGGAGCTCCGCCCACTTCTTCGCGCCAGCCGCCGATGCAGCTCTGCCTCCATCCCCACGCTTGCAGCGACGGTGGTCCACGGCACCGTCACCATCTTCCTCGGCAGGAGCAACACGCCCGACGCTGCTCCGCTGTTGCCGTCAAGCGCTGCTTCGCCTCTGTCGTCCCAACTCAGCCATCGCTGGAGGCCTGCACTTCTGTATCCATCTTGTTCCTGGAAGGTTCTTACGACAGGTTAGTTCCTGTACTTGAGGGTTCCTTTAATCTTTATTCCAAATTAGTTGCAAGTAGGCCGTGAATGCATAGCATGGTTCGTTGGATGTATTGCTTGGAGATAGACAAATAAATAAATGCCAATGAGATGTTCTTTGTGTTGGATTCGTTGGATATTTTTTCCAAGGAGGTTGTTGCCGGAGGAAACTGCTAGCAAATGTGCAGGCTTCATAATTGGAACTAGCGCGCGCGAGGAGCTTGACTGATTGATTGTGTCTTGCAAGAGTCATGGACCACAAAGGTGGGCAGGTGACGGGTTTGTCGCTCTGCCCGGGTGCGCTCAGGACAGTGCTCCTGTTGTTCTTGTTTTTGCTCCGGTTGATCTTTCCCATGCAGGCAGTTCGTATGACTGGAGCTGTTGCTTCTTGTTGTGCTTTTTAGGGTAAGCTTCTCTTTGTGTTTTGATTCATGGTGCTGCCGCCTGTGTATTTGCTGATGTGCTTTTGTGTTGCCCAGGTTCCTGTGAGGTGAGCTGGTTGCTTGTTCTCATTCCTGGGTCGGGCAACGGGTGTTCCTTTTAGTTTCATCTAAGTTGAGCTTCGTCTGCCATTGAGGTGCGGTTCATTCTCTCCATGTATGCATGTGCTGCTCCAGTGCTGTTTTATTAGTTATTTTTGTGGTGGGTTCGTGCTCGTCACAACTGTTATTCATCACACATTTGGTGGTCGTCTGCAATCTCATGTGCCCTTTGTTTTTGCCTTTGATTTAATATTTCAATTTATAATCAATGAGTCTGCCTTTCATCAAATGCCTAACTTTTGAATGGCATGAGCAGGTTCAGTGTACTACATGTGGAATGGTCTCAAATCGCTATGAGAATATGATGGATGGGCTTGACTGTTGAAATTCAGTTCATTGCTGTAGAGTGGCTTGATGGGGACAATAAGTCCAAATGTGATGGGTAAGTCCTATTTACCGCATCTATACACTTCTGTTGCTTAGTAACAAATTTTATAGGCTCATATTTTGATATAAGATTTAGAGATTATCTTTCTTTGCCATACATGTTGTGCTTAAGTTCTTAGAAACAAAATAAAAAAATCTTTTCAGAAAGCCATACAGGAACAAAAAAAAAACTGAAACGCTTATAAATAGCAAAAGAATGACATCTAAATCTGTACATACAATTTTGGTAATCTCTTCTATAAAGAATCTGGATGATTGTTTCAGTAGGTTAAAACTCTCTCTGTTCTTATTGCTGCTGTACACAAGCTGTTGACCTTGCTCTGTTTTCTTGGTTGAATTTGCAGACCGGGACACACATCCTGCTACATCCCAAAGTTTTTTTTCCTGATATAATGATGCTGAAAGAATCAGAAAATTCAGAGTCAATCCTGATATAGGACACTTTTTTGAATTTTTGCTGTTGGTGGTCGTCGTCGCAGCTCCTTCCCTCCACGTCGAAGACCTTATGGCTGAGCTTGTCTCATGGTGGTCGTCGAGCTCATCTGGATTGCGGCTGTATGTGTGCAATTTGGTATGAATATCGCCCTTCCCTCCCTTTCACTCTCCTACCCACCATGGGAACTTTTGGCACATATTCGATCCAGATGCATGATTATTGGTGAGATCTTTCGATGATTCTGTTAGCACTTTAATATGAACCTCTGGAGTATTGTTATGATTTTGTTAGCACTACCATACGCTGATTAGGTCACTTGTTGAGTTATTCCAGAATCTATTATGCTCTTTTGCACAGAGTTTCTTTGGTTGAAACTATCAGCTGTGCCTATGTTTAATAATTCTAAAATTAAGAAACAGTATGACAGAACGACCTAGGAGCCTCCACAGCGCTTTGCCGTCGCTCGCCGTCCGATTGCATCGATCGCAAGTCGTCTGGTTGTCTTCACTCGTTTCTTGGGCCGCTAATCTGCAGAACTCTCTAGCTCTGTTGTGGTTGATTGGGCTGGTATTGTAACCGGGCCGGTGCACTGAATTCATTGGCCTGTTTAGATGGTCCACGCCTTTCTTTCATCCCCGCACCCTGATCCCTCCCTCTCCTGTCCGAGTTGCCGCCGTTCTTCTCCTCTCCGCCAGCACCGCTCAGGCAGCCACCTCGCCTAAAAGATAAGGTCACGAAATAAAATCTCCATCGGTGGCGTCTCCTCTAATATTCCCGTGATCAGCGGGCAGTGAATACAGAGCGAGGCAGGCAACGACGGATTGGCCTGGGTGGGGAGATGCGGCCGACCAGGTCACGCCATTGTGCTCGCCTTGAACAATCAGGCGGAGGATGTGGCACGGTTTTTCTGGCGGGTGCCCGGTGGACCTATTCCGCTGCACTGCGTCGCCACCGGTGTGGGAGGGCAGTTACGCCGGCGTTGGTATAAAATGGCAGAGCTTCTGAGAGCAGTAGGATGGCGGTTCCAATAGCTGGGACGTGCGAGAGAGCAGAGGTCGAGCGTCAAGGTGCACTTCTACTCCGGCCGCCTCCAGCCGTGCAGAGGTCCCACACCACTGCATCCTTCGGGCGCTTCTCTGTGCTGGGTGATGGGAAGATGAAGATGAAGATGCGGATCATGGGTAGGCAGGTAAAACTGGGACTGGGTTGAGCACTTGAGGCTTGCCGCAACTGTAAGAGGCCAACATCTCCTACTAACATGCTTCTGTGGCTTGCGGTGGCTCGACACCTTCTACGGCAGACACATGTTCAAATCCCCATCAACTCATATATGGATGACGAAGCACAATGTTGTCGTTAGCATGAGGTAATTTTATTCTGCACCTATTCAACACTTCAGTTCCAGCAAGCATTTTTTGTAACCATGGACATATTATTTCAGTTTTATGGCTCTTGCCGGGGATCCATGTGGCCAGTCACATGGCTTGATCGAGCGACCTCCCATAGAACTTGCACTGCCTCCGCCTAGATTCCTTGGTGATATATCATATATCTACTTCCGATCCCCTTTTCTTCACAAATCCATGACTCCGATGTATTTCCATGGGTTGCTACAAAATGCATGTATCTTGGTATGATGTAGATGAAACATGTCAAATATTCTTACACTATCTGCTTAATTTCCTCTCAAGCCAATCGACTTTGATTGGATGATCACTTCATTTTCTGCTTTGCTTGTCTCTGTCAAATGCAAATTTTGAGGTATACGTAAGAGCGGAAGATTGAGCTATTTGATTTTTTATCTTATATTTGCTACTCATAAGAACATGCATCAACTTATTTTTGGCCTCTTGTTCTTGTTGAGAAAATATGAGATGTCGCTTCTTTTGCCCTTCGAATGTCCAATGATGAATAGAAATTTGAAAAATGTAAAAATGTGGCAAGAGTGTACATTTTTTTTACAAAAGCTTTGATTATTACATTCTAAAATTGGGTGGGCGCGGCAACGCGCGCTATCATGTTCTAGTATATCAATATATCTGCTCCGTCTAGAGAGGATAGGGGGCTGCTTGGGCATGGCACAGCAGGGCATGTCAATATAGTTTGGAGTCTGGGAAAGGGAGTGCTCTGCACCTAGGTAAATTAGCAACACGTACTCCTACTTCTCAAAATATGCATGTTTTGAATTAGTTTTTATTTTCTTAAGATCTCTATAGAATTTTTGTCTGAATAACTAAAAGTTTTTGTTCAGAGTACTTTGATTTCTTAAAATTTTGGTCAATCAAAGATATATTCCATTTTGTTTCAGAATAGGATGTACTTTCCTTACAGGATAGACAACATGGATAAGAATGTGTACATAGCATCTTTTTATGGGTACATTCAAGCTTAAGGCTTTGGACATGTTTGAGGATACATTTGGTCCCTTTGACTGCGGCTCTATATTTTTTTCATAGCAAGTCAATTGGGTGTGCACAGGTTTTTGCAGAAGCATAGTATAGATGGAAATGTGACAAGAGTGGAGCTGCCCGTTAGGTTTTTAACCTGCTTTTGATCTTGTGTAATTACAAACTGTCCAGTCCCACAAAGAAGTTAAATCTTTTTTTTTTCCAGAAATTTGACTATAAGTTGGCTTCCATGGACATGCAGTACTCAACATATGATATCCTCCCGACTCTGACTGAACTATGTTTTGATGCAAATTCAGACATGCTCTGCATTTTTTGGTAGGCATTTAAGCTCTAAAGACATAATTAATCAGAAGAAAAAGAGATCCTTCTGGTTTGCTAGCAAAAATATTTCTACACTAACTGATGCAACTGCTGGCAGATAGCAATGCGGGCTGCAGAGATCGTCTGCGTAGCTCTGCGGGTGTTGATGTAATCCCGTCGAAGTAGCCGTCACAAATTCCAAGAATTGTTTCGACTTTGCGCTCATGAAATGCTTTTTGACTATATTTTTGTTTATTGATCCGAAGATAGGGATCAACTGAACTAATTTTCAGTTTGCGTGTCACACGTGGCCACTTGTCCAGTGTGACGTGTCCAGGATCGGACCCCAGCTGTAAGAGTGCATGAGTGAGAGCGAGGGAGTGATAAAAGGGGCAGCCAGCCGCCTGTGGCAGGGTATGCGATGTAACAGACTGTCAACTCATCCTAATCCTTCCTCTTGAAGCAATCCCCCTTCTTCCTCTCCAAGTCTCTCTCTCTCGCTCTCACTCACCTACTCCCGATCCCCACCTCTCCGGTTCGTTACAATTGGTAATCAGAGCCAAATCGCCCCGAAATTTTTCTCCCCCGCGCTGGTTGCAGCTCGGTAACATCCACCGCGCCGGTGTGTGCTGCTTCGGCAAGCTCACACGAAATCCGTCACGGGGTTTGATCTCTTCCAAGCACGGCCACGGCGCCCTCCAAAGCTTCGGCGGCGACGCGTCAGGTACTGGCCGCCATGGACGAGGGCAACAGCAACATCACCAAGATGCTCGAGTCCCTCCTCGCCAAGATGGACGAGCAGAAGGCGGTCCACGACAAGCAGATCGAGATTCAGGCCGCCTTCAACGCGCAGATCTCGCAGGACGTGCGTGGCCTCTCCAGGCAGATCGATCTGACACAGGCCGACGTCGACGCGACTCGCAAGACGGTGGAAGGCTCAGCATCGCCGTCGGGGTCGATCACCACCGTGCTGCACCAACCCGCCGCTCCGCAACAACCCCCACCACCGCCCCCGCCGCCTCCACACACGCCGCGCGTGGCCATCGAACAGGGCCGCCTGGCGACCGCCCACGCGCGTCTCGGGGGCCATCGACCCCCGCTGATTCCCGTGCCTCCACAGGGCAGATTCGCGACCCCGGTCGTCGCTCCCTCCCCAACAGCGGGCCACTACGGCAATGACTACCACAAGCCACCGAAGCACGACTTCCCCCGATTCGACGGCTCCGCTCCATACCTGTGGCTAGATCACTGCCTGGCGTACTTCGAGCTCTACAAGGTCGCACCACAGAACTGGGTGGCCACCGTGGCGCTGTATATCGAAGGCCAAGCAGCGCACTGGCTGCAAGCATTTCGTCAAACACATCGCGGCATCACCTGGGAGGTCTTCACGTTCGTCGTGCTTGAGGAGTTCGGTGCCGACGAGTTCGAGGTGGTCATGCACAAGCTGCTCCAACTCCGGCAAACCGCCACGGTTGTCGAGTACCGCGCGGCGTTCGACGAGCAAATGTACCACCTGCTCGCGCTCGATCCGTCCATCAACACCAAGTTCTTCGTCACCCAGTTCGTCTTGGGCCTGAAGGACGAGCTACGCGCCCCGGTTCGTCTGCAGGCGCCCTCAAGCATCACCAGGGCATCGGTGTTGGCGTGTATTCAAGAGGAGGAACTGGGCACGACGCGCGTGCGCCCACGCATCACACCAGCGGGGCGACCCCCACCGGCGGCGGCTCCACCACAACCCCGGGCGGCCGCACCCAACTGCGCCCCCACGGACGACTACGCGCGCGAGCGGCAACTCCGTGACTATCGCCATGCCAATAATTTGTGTTTCAAGTGCGGCGACCGATACTCGCGGGAGCACCGGTGTGCGCAGCCCGCCCAGCTGCTCACCATCAGCGTCGGCGATCACGGCAGGTGCTCTCTGACGACACCATCCACGCGCTGCAACTCCTCGACGACCCCAGACCGGTCGCGCAGCCGCCAGCTCCTGCTGGGGATGCTCCCGAGTGCTGCCTCCTCTCGTCGCACGCTCTGGACGGCACGGACTCGGCGACGACGATCCGCCTGCGCGCATTGGTGGGCAATCAGGTCATGCTACTTCTCCTTGATTCGGGCAGCTCGCACAGCTTCGTCAACAGATCCTTCGTCGATCGTCTCGGGCTGGCGACAGAAGAAATGCCGCGGGTGGACGTGCGCGTCGCCAACGGTGACCGTCTCTCCTGCAACCGCATCGTCCCCGAGCTCAAGTGGTGGATGCAGGGGCATATGTTCGCCACACCGATGCGCGAGCTGGACATTGGCGCGTACGATGGCATTCTGGGCATGGACTGGCTTGCCCAACACAGCCCCATGACATGCCACTGGCAAGACAAGTGGGTCAAGTTCACCCACGACGGCGAAGAGGTGACGCTCTGGGGCGCGCCCACCAAGGCGTCCACCACCCTTAAGGCGATCAAACCCGACGAGCTGCGCAAGATGATCACGGGAACGACGTCTGGGCCATGGCCATGGTGGACACGTGCGGGCGCGCACCGCCACCATGGCGCAAATGCGCCAGCCAGACGCCCCTCGCCGATCTCCTGGAAGAATTAGCCGACGTCTTCGCCGCTCCCCAGGGCCTGCCGCCCCATCGCCAGTATGACCACGCCGTCACGCTGGTGGAAGGCGCAGTCCCCGCCAACACTCGCCCGTACCGCTACTCGCCGCTGCAGAAGGACGAAATCGAGCGCCAGGTCAAGGAGATGCTCGACGCCGGCATTATCACGCACAGCGTCAGCCCGTACGCGGCGCCGGTCCTGTTGGTCAAGAAGGACGGAACGTGGAGGTTTTGCGTTGACTACTGTCGTTTGAATGATGCCACGATCAAAAACAAGTTCCCGCTCCCGATCGTCGACGAGCTCCTTGACGAACTGGCGGGCGCAGCAGTCTTCTCCAAGCTGGATCTCCGCGCGGGGTACCACCAAATTTGTATGCGCGAGGAGGACGAGGCCAAGACCGCGTTCAAGACGCATCATGGGCATTTTCAGTTCAGGGTCATGCCGTTCGGCCTGACGAACGCCCCAGCGACTTTCCAATGCCTCATGAACGCCATATTCAGTAAGTATGTGCGCAGATTTGTCATTTTCCTTGACGACATCTTTGTCTTCAGTGAAACAATGGAAGAACACATCGAGCACCTCCGGATCGTCTTCGAGCTGCTGCGGGCGCACCAACTGTTCGTCAAGGAGAGCAAGTGCAGTTTTGCCTGCGACCACATCAACTACCTGGGGCACGTCATCTCCAAGGAGGGCGTGGCCACTGACAAGGACAAGACGCTGGCCATGGAACAGTGGCCAACGCCGACGAACGCCACCGAGCTGCGTGGATTCCTGGGGCTCACTGGTTATTACAGGAAGTTCGTGCCGCACTATGGCATCATTGCAAAGCCCCTCACGCAGCTCCTCACGAAGAAGGGCTTCGCCTGGAGCGAGCAGGCACAAGCGGCGTTCGAACGGCTCCAGATTGCGATGACGACGACGCCAGTGCTCGCCCTGCCCAACTTCGACAAGCTGTTCTCCATCGAGACCGATGCGTGCGACACGGGCATCGGGGTTGTGCTGGTGCAGGAAGGTCACCCGGTCGCGTTCTTCAGCAAGGCACTCGGCGTGCGCAACCAGAAGCTCTCAACGTATGAGGAGTTCTTGGCGGTGATGATGGCGATCGACAGGTGGCGCCCCTACTTGCAGCGCGGCCCCTTCGACATCCTCACTGACCACAAGTCGCTCTGCAACTTGGGGGAGCAACACCTCGAGACCGAGCTGCAGCGCAAGGCTATGGCGAAGCTTGTCGGGCTGCAGTTCCGCTTTCAGTACAAGCGCGGACTCGACAATGGCGCGGCCGACGCCTTGTCTCGTGTGGGCAAACAACTCGACCTGGCCGCGCTCTCGGCATGCCAGCCGGCTTGGATCCAGAAGGTGCTCAACTCCTACTCCACCGACCCGGACGCCCAGGATCGACTGCAAAAACTCGCCATCACCAGCCCCGACAACGACGGCTACGAACTGCACCACGGCGTCATCCGTCGCGGTGGCCGCCTGTGGATTGGCACCAACACTGCGCTTCGCACCAAGCTCATCGCCGCGCTCCACAACAGCGCGGTCGGCGGCCACTCCGGCGTCACAGCAACCTACCAGCGCGTGCGCAAGCACTTTGAATGGCGGGGGCTCAAGCGCGACACCGAGGAGTTCGTGCAGCAGTGCGTGACTTGCCAGCAGGCCAAGCACGAACACACCAAGCCTGCCGAACTCTTGGCGCCGCTGCCCATCCCATCAGCGCCCTAGGAAGACCTCACCATGGATTTTGTGGAGGGGCTGCCGCCATCGGAAGGCTTCGACACGATCATGGTCGTGGTGGACCGCTTCACCAAGTTCGCCCATTTCATTCCACTTCGTCACCCCTTCCACGCCGCGCAGGTGGCGCGCGCGTTCTGGGACAACGTGGTCAAGCTGCACGGGGTGCCCACCTCGATCGTCTCTGACCGCGATAAGGTCTTCACCAGCAATCTCTGGTGGGAGCTGCTCGCCGGCGCCGGCACGAAGCTGCTGTACTCCACCGCCTACCACCCGCGGACCGATGGCCAAAGCGAACGCGTGAACCAGTGCATGGAGATGTATCTCCGGTGCGCGGTGCACGACACCCCGGGCAAGTGGCGTCGCTGGCTGCCCATGGCGGAGTTCTGGTACAACTCGACCTTCCATTCGTCGCTCAACTGTACACCGTTCAAGGCGCTGTACGGGAAGGAGGCCGACTTGGGAGCCATGGCGGCCTGGCCAAGCGACGCGTCCACCAGTGACGACCTGGACTGGGCGGCGCACACAGCGCACATACGCGCCCAGCTGGAGCGTGCCCAGAAGCGCTGCAAGAAACAAGCTGATCGCAATCGCACCGAGCGCCAGTTCCAGGTGGGTGAGCAGGTACTCCTGAAACTGCAACCTTACGTCCAGCAATCAGTCGTCAGCCGGCCCTGCGCCAAACTCGCCTACAAGTTCTTCGGGCCCTACACCGTCATCGAACGAATCGGGCTCATGGCGTACAAGCTTGACCTGCCGGAATCCAGCCGCGTGCATCCGGTCTTCCACGTCTCGCAGTTGAAGCCATTCACGCCGGTGTACGCGGAACTTCCACGGGTGCCTGATCTGTCCGTGGCGACCATGGCACCCACGCGCATCCTGGAGCGACGCATGATGAAGAAGGGCAATGCCCCGGTCGTCCAGATCAGGGTACAATGGGGGACCAGCGCTACTGCAGCTACGACATGGGAGGACTATGACACCCTACGGCAACGCTTCCCAACGGCTCTTCTCTGTGAAGACGAAGGCGACAGCACTGAAGATGGAGACGACAGCACTGAAGACGGAGCTCGCTTTCAAGGGGGGGAGAATGTCACACCTGGCCACTTGTCCAGTGTGACGTGTCCAGGATCGGCCCCAGCTGTAAGAGTGCATGAGTGAGAGCGAGGGAGTGATAAAAGGGGCAGCCAGCCGCCTGTGGCAGGGTATGCGATGTAACAGACTGTCAACTCATCCTAATCCTTCCTCTTGAAGCAATCCCCCTTCTTCCTCTCCAAGTCTCTCTCTCTCTCTCACTCTCCCTCACCTACTCCCGATCCCCACCTCTCCGGTTCGTTACATTGCGTCCTCTGCTTTTTCACAGTTCTTTCAGGATTTGCTTATTCACAAATTTCTGTGCTGTTTCTGCAGGCATTATTATGTCACCTTCAGCATTGGGGATCCGGCCAAGCCTTACTTCCTGGGTAGCCCAAGTTTGGTTGACTGTTGGTTGTGCAGTCCTTTATTCTGTAACTGTACCTTGACTCCCAAGGCATGCAGTGTCATTTGTTTCTTGTAAACTTGTCTTACCTTTCATGCATTTGTCTGTTTAGATATTGTAATTTGATTTTTTGCGTCTCCATAGAACAAAGCAGGAGGTATGGCATGTAATCTATTGGAAATGTGTTGATGTACTTCTTAAGAGGAAGGTTGTTGACAATAACCACACGTAATTTTCTGGCATCTCTGCCTATTCTCTGTACTAACACATGCTGGTGTTGCTGTCAGTCTTCCATGGCAGGTCTGAAAGTTGGGAAGAGAAGCATAAATATGAGAAAATCAGGGAAAGAAAAATTGCTACCATTGAGGCATCTTCTTAATTGTATTCTCTTACCTGTAGGTCCTCTGTCATGATTATCCTGCTGAATTTGCATCTTATTTCCATTACTGCCGCTCACTGCGCTATGAAAATGCGTGAGACTATCAGATCTCAAGAAATTGTTCAGAGACTTTTTTATTGGAGAAGTTGACTTTTTCTTTTGCATGGTTTGAACTTATAATCATTCATTTAATTTATCGGTTAATGATTAACTGGGGTTTAGACACCTAAATGCTGCAAATTTGCTCTCTGTCTTGAACTCTTGACACACCATATTTTCTGCTTGCAGGGTTTTAGTTTGATTATGTTTTTAATTGGACGATTCTAAAGTATATAGTCACATATGACCAGTGCTCGACCGTGCGCCACGGTCACTACATTGCAGTTGTTCCTTCTTTCCTTAATTCTGCACACATGAAGACTTATGTCTTATTGTTTGCTCCTTTCCGTTTATGTTAGGCCCCGGCGGCAGGGCAAAGCTCTGGGATGGCTTCCATGGCAAACAGACAGTCAGGTGCCGTATATTATCCATCTCATGGGTGCATTCTAGAGTATCTTATGAGTTGTTTATATGTAAGATAGTAAATTATTATCTGCATGAACATCTCCGAGATGGCACTTCAACTCAAGTGTCTGCTCCTTTCTCTCACACAGCTCGATGCTACCAAGATTAGTTTGTGGCGAATCAGTCATATCCATTATCTGATGATCATGCACACAATAGCTTGTCTTGGGTGCATGACGCAAGGCCCAACTGATGGAGTTAGGTTGTCAGTAAAGCAGTCATATGGAAGTAGTAGCTTGTCATGTTCTCAATATTTAACTCAGGTTCCAACTAGTGATGACAGAGGCTATTTGACCTCAACTCCGTATATCCCATCATATCATTATTCATCTCTGGCAAGTCCACCACGCAATGCTCACCGGAAGGATGGTTACAACATCAACTGCGACCAATGCAAAGAGATTTATGCATCTGAGCATCAGAATTTAAACAACGGAAAATCCGTTACACCTCCAGAATCGACTCAGCAAGGTATTCCGGATTACCTTGAAGTATCAGCAAGCTTTCATTAGAAAGAAAGCTTTACTGACCACATCCCAATCACTGATTGCCCTGAGCACTTTGTAAAAGAACAACAGAGATGTGATTTTAATCGTGATGGTTCAGTCTCACCAGGTCTTGGACGTGAAAAATTAGTTAATACAAGTAGCAAACAAGTCAGCCCAATGTGTAGGGCCAACATAGCACCAACACAAGTCAGCCTAATGTGCACAACAAACATGGCTCTAACAAGGCCCAACTGCTTTAACAGATTTTTGTTGTTGTATCATCTGGGCTGCCTGTCTTCTCTCTAAATTAAGCCTACTTTCATACATACACATTAGCAAATACGACAGCTAGATTAGTGCGCACAATTTCACCTCACTGTATGTATTGCGTGCATGCATCGAGGATTGATGTAAAAGGCAGGGAAGTCCTCCCTTTTCGGAAAGGAAATTAGATGACTTGTGTGAAGAAATGGGGGGGCCTTGGTCTTGGTCCCACTAATGGACCCCAAAAGGCTTCTTCTGCACAAGAGCCCAGTGAGGAGGGGGTTCAAGAGGCCTTAATAAGGACTGGACAAAAGGAGTTAAGAGGGAAGAAGTACCAAAACCAGCGATGAATCAATCAAATCAATCAATCCAACAAGTCAAATGTAGGAAGGAGCAGCGCCCACATACATGTTTGACTAAACTGAGCAACAGAAGGAAGAATGCCTACATTGCGGCCTACGTGCACGAATAAAGGCCGGAGCCGGGGCGCGCATGCATGGCCCATGCCGGTTAACTCCGAGGTTTATGGTGCTACGTGGCCTCCTCCCTGGCTCGCAATCGCTCGTACGTATGTATGTATGCTCGCTTTTGAGTGAGGTTGGATGATCGGGCCGGCGTTGGTTGGTGGTGGCGCCGCTGCGAATGAAGAAGAAACTGCTGCTGCCGCTGCCGCCGCTCGAAAAGCCAGCCGAAAGCGACCCCGGCGACGCGCCATCGCCAATCACATCTTCTCCTCGGAGTAAAGACGACCGGCCCGCACCGCACGGCCGGAGCCAACTGCGACGGTGCACGGGTAAATCGCAAGGCGTGTTTGAGAGCCTTTTTTGGCGCTTAAAAACCTGACGATCAGTTTTGGCATACGAAATCAGATAGAATTGTCATGCTTCTTCTCTGTGTATACAATTTGCCGAGTTCTGTACAGTAAAAATTGCCATGTATAACATAAAAAAAATCAATAGAAAATTCTCATGCTGCAGCGATTAATTGGCACGCGTTCGATGATCAGGATCCGACGTCTGACGGTACGATCGTCGCACCCAGTTCACTAGAGTGCTGTAGCTCTGTTTCTTTTTGATGAGTTTATTATTCATGTATTTATGCTATGAAACTGATGCATGGTGGCCGCGGCGGCGTTGATTGAATGCTTGGCCACCCCAAAAAAGGAAAAAGGAAAAAAAGATTGGATGCTCGGCGAAAAGATGCAGGTCGGTGGGCCGATCGAGCCGCGGGGATCGGCGAGATCAGGCGACGTGGACGGACGGTACGTACGGGACGACGGTGCCGCTGCGGCGTGCACATCCTAGGTAGCTAGGGCGGCCCCGTCGTTGACAACGTAACTAAAACCTCCCGGCTCCTGGCTACTACGTTGGCGTGGACCCTTGCTCGCCTAGCCTGGCTAGGCATGGGCCGGCGCCACTGACAGCCGGCTCGAGCGATAGTAATCGCGTTGGCCCAACGAAAACCTCCTCTTTTTTTCTTTTTTTTTTGCCTGCTCAAGTGCGTGACCGGAGGCTCGTCGTCCCTGTCGACTTCGACCCGAGAAGAAAGCCAGGGATCGAGCTGTACATAAAAAAAGTGGGGCTTGGTAATGCTTGTATTGCAGCCAGCGAGCAGAGCGGCTCGACCGCGACCGGGTGAGGTCGAGCTGCCGCTGCGAGATGGGTCGACGCGGAGGGCCAGCTAGCTTCACGTCGACGTGGCCGATTCCCGGCCATCCAACTCGACTCTGTTACTAGTCACTGGCAACCGCAACAGAAACGGTTTTATGCACGTCCGTTTCCCCACATTACTCCCCGCTCATTGGGGGTCGACGTCGACGCGCGCGGCGTAATCATACGCGGCAGTGCAGCCCCGCGACACCGACCGCCCGGGCCGGAAGGCGCCTCTAGTTAACTTGTGGTGCCAGATGGCCACTGGCCACATGTCGTGCAGCTAGCTCCTGCGTTTCTCTTTTTTCATTCATTGAAACAATGCCCGTGGGTTGTAATGAGATATACATTTTCTAGTACGTTAGCTTGTGATTTACATGTCAATAATAATGTGATTGTGTAAATAAATGTTCATCAAAATACCTTATACTTTGATTCAAAGTTTGGTAAGTAAATTAAGGTGATTGATTATCATATACATGAAAGGTTGAACGAAGGGATGGTGCGAAAAAAGGGTGAAATGAGAACCTTACGTTCTTTTTAAGTGGTATATAGAGATTGACAACGCTCCTGGGTTTGCTTCGAACCGGGAGCATACATTACTTTCGTGACGGAAACAATGCCGGCAATTTTCTACATGTCGTTTTCTTCTTTTTAAAACGTAAATGTTAATGCCTCCACGTGTGGTATGAAGCAACATGGCCAAAATGCCTTCAGTATCATTCATTTTGCCACATCATAACAGATTACATTAGCGGGAATCTTTTTGCATTTTCGGCTTAAAATTGTTTTATCTTCTAATTAAAAAAAACCTGTTTTCATCATTAAATCCGTCTTGACAAGATCTTCAAAACTAGATCCCATGTTGATATGTTTCGACGAAAATTTTTTTTGGCCAAAAGTTGCCATGATATTTACACTATAGCTGCCATGTGGCAATTTTAGTATTTTGACAATGGCAATTCCAGTACTTTGATCATGAAAATTATTTTTTGTATGAACCATGACAATTTTAAGTGCATGTATCATGAAAATTTTAGTTTATGATTCATGGCAAGTCTAGTTTCTTAATTCCATGTTTTATAATATGTCAAAATTTACTTTTAAATGTAGAAGAAAATAGCTGGAACATATCATGGCAACTTCAGTGTAAACACCATGACAATTCATGTGCAATAGACATGGCAAATTTTAAAAGTTGTCAAAACATATTGATATGAGATCTAATTTCGAAGATCTCGTCGCCATGGATTTAATGGTGAAAATGGATCTTTAATCGAATTTATTATTAAAGAGATAAAACAGTTTAAAAACTGGAAATATAAAAAGATCCTCACATGCATGCATGCGGTGATGTGACGTAGTCTGTGTGTTATAGGGTGTGTGCGTGAGTGTCGCTCCCACCACACATGTCGGCGTTATCAGCGTCCTTTTAAAAAACACACATGAGGTTATTTTTTGTACCGAGGCGATGTCTGGCTCAAATTTGGGATCGAATGAGGGGATTACTTGAGGATGAAGAATATAACCAAGGAAGAACAGAGAAAAAGAGGAAATGTAAGCTATTACTCCTATAAAGGATATTGGAGTACCCGTCTCTAGGCACCTCTGCAAGCGAAGGTGCCCTCCGCGCCATCCGTTCGCGAGGGCCTCCCGCAGCTGGCTCACCGGCAAGCTCCGCGTCATCCGATAGGTGCGGACTGAAGGAAATATGCCCTAGAGGCAATAATAAAGTTATTATTTATTTCCTTATATCATGATAAATGTTTATTATTCATGCTAGAATTGTATTAACCGGAAACATAATACATGTGTGAATACATAGACAAACAGAGTGTCACTAGTATGCCTCTACTTGACTAGCTCGTTAATCAAAGATGGTTATGTTTCCTAACCATGGACAAAAGTTGTTATTTAATTAACGGGATCACATCATTAGGTGAATAATCTGATTGACATGACCCATTCCATTAGCTTAGCACCCGATCGTTTAGTATGTTGCTATTGCTTTCTTCATGACTTATACATGTTCCTATGACTATGAGATTATGCAACTCCCGTTTGCCGGAGGAACACTTTGTGTGCTACCAAACGTCACAACGTAACTAGGTGATTATAAAGGAGCTCTACAGGTGTCTCCAAAGGTACATGTTGGGTTGGCGTATTTCGAAATTAGGATTTGTCACTCCGATTGTCGGAGAGGTATCTCTGGGCCCTCTCGGTAATGCACATCACATAAGTCTTGCAAGCATTGCAACTAATGAGTTAGTTGTGAGATAATGTATTACGGAACGAGTAAAGAGACTTGCCGATAACGAGATTGAACTAGGTATTAAGATACCGACGATCGAATCTCGGGCAAGTAACATACCGATGACAAAGGGAATAACGTATGTTGTTATGCGGTCTGACCGATAAAGATCTTCGTAGAATATGTAGGAGCCAATATGAGCATCCAGGTTCCGCTATTGGTTATTGACCGGAGACGTGTCTCGGTCATGTCTACATTATTCTCAAACCCGTAGGGTCTGCACGCTTAAGGTTTCGATGACAGTTATATTATGAGTTTATGAGTTTTGATGTACCGAAGGAGTTCGGAGTCCCGGATGAGATCGGGGACATGACGAGGAGTCTCGAAATGGTCGAGACGTAAAGATCGATATATTGGACGACTATATTCGGACATCGGAAAGGTTCCGAGTGGTTCGGGTATTTTTTCGGAGTACCGGGGAGTTACGGGAATACGGGAGAAGAAGTATATGGGCCTTATTGGGCTTTAGGGGAGAGGGAGAGGCAGGCCGCACCCCCCCATGGCTTAGTCCAAATTGGACTAGGGGGAGGGGCTGCGCCCCCTCCTTCCTTCTCTTCCCTCTTCCCCTTCCTTGTCTCCTACTCCTACTACATGGAAGGACTCCTGGTTGGACTAGGAAAGGGGGAATCCTACTCCCGGTGGGAGTAGGACTCCCCTAGGGCGCGCCATAGAGAGGGCCGGCCCTCCGCTCCTCCACTCCTTTATATACGGGGGCAGGGGGCACCCCATAGAGACACAAGTTGATCCACGTGATCGTTTTCTTAGCCGTGTGCGGTGCCCCCTTCCACCATAATTCTCGATAATATTGTAGCGGTGCTTAGGCGAAGCCTTGCGACGGTAGAACATCAAGATCGTCACCACTCCGTCGTGCTGACGGAACTCTTCCCCGACACTTTGCTAGATCGGAGTCCGGGGATCGTCATCGAGCTGAACGTGTGCTAAAACTCGGAGGTGCCGTAGTTTCGATGCTTGATCGGTTGGGCCATGAAGACGTATGACTACATCAACCGTGTTGTGCTAACGCTTCCGCTGTCAGTCTACGAGGGTATGTAGACAACACTCTCCCCTCTCGTTGCTATGCATCACCATGATCTTGTGTGTGCGTAGGAATTATTTTGAAATTACTACGTCCCCAACAGTGGTATCAGAGCCTAGGTTTTATGGTTTAATGTTATATGCACGAGTAGAACACAAGTGAGTTGTGGGCGATATAAGTCATACTACTTACCAGCATGTCATACTTTGGTTCGGCGGTATTGTTGGATGAAGCGGCCCGGACCGACATTACGTGTACGCTTACGCGAGACTGGTTCTACCGCCGTGCTTTGCACACAGGTGGCTGGCGGGTGTCAGTTTCTCCAACTTTAGTTGAACCGAGTGTGGCTACGCCCGGTCCTTGCGAAGGTTAAAACAGCACCAACTTGACAAACTATCGTTGTGGTTTTGATGCGTAGGTAAGATTGGTTCTTGCTTAAGCCCGTAGCAGCCACGTAAAACTTGCAACAAACAAAATAGAGGACGTCTAACTTGTTTTTGCAGGGCATGTTGTGATGTGATATGGTCAAGGCATGATGCTAAATTTTATTGTATGAGATGATCATGTTTTGTAACCAAGTTATCGGCAACTGGCAGGAGCCATATGGTTTTCGTTTTATTGTATGCAATGCAATCGCCCTGTAATGCTTTACTTTATCACTAAGCGGTAGCGATAGTCGTAGAAGCATAATATTGGCGAGACGACAATGATGCTACGATGGAGATCAAGGTGTCGCGCCGGTGACGATGGTGATCATGACGGTGCTTTGGAGATGGAGATCACAAGCACAAGATGATGATGG
The DNA here is from genome assembly GCF_056163025.1 of Triticum urartu. Classification (NCBI taxonomy): domain Eukaryota; kingdom Viridiplantae; phylum Streptophyta; class Magnoliopsida; order Poales; family Poaceae; genus Triticum; species Triticum urartu. The sequence goes on from NC_141875.1 coordinate 622,306,651, forward strand.
CCATATCATATCACTTATATTGATTGCATGTGATGTTTATCTTTTATGCATCTTATCTTGCTTTGATTGACGGTAGCATTATAAGATGATCTCTCACTAAAATTCAAGATAAAAAGTGTTCTCCCTGAGTATGCACCGTTGCCAAAGTTCGTCGTGCCTAGACACCACGTGATGATTGGGTGTGATAAGCTCTACGTCCATCTACAACGGGTGCAAGCCAGTTTTGCACACGCAGAATACTCAGGTTAAACTTGACGAGCCTAGCATATGCAGATATGGCCTCGGAACACTGAGACCGAAAGGTCGAGCGTGAATCATATAGTAGATATGATCAACATATTGATGTTCACCATTGAAAGCTACTCCATTTCACGTGATGATCGGACATGGTTTAGTTGATTTGGATCACGTGATCACTTAGAGGATTAGAGGGATGTCTATCTAAGTGGGAGTTCTTAAGTAATATGATTAACTGAACTTAAATTTATCATGAACTTAGTCCTGGTAGTATTTTGCAAATCATGTTGTAGATCAATAGCTCGCGTTGTTGCTTCCCTGTGTTTATTTTGATATGTTCCTAGAGAAAATTGTGTTGAAAGATGTTAGTAGCAATGATGCGGATTGGATCCGTGATCTGAGGTTTATCCTCATTGCTGCACAGAAGAATTATGTCCTTGATGCACCGCTAGGTGACAGACCTGTTGCAGGAGCAGATGCAGACGTTATGAACGTTTGGCTAGCTCAATATGATGACTACTTAATAGTTTAGTGCACCATGCTTAACGGCTTAGAATCGGGACTTCAAAAGACGTTTTGAACGTCATGGACCATATGAGATGTTCCAGGAGTTGAAGTTAATATTTCAAGCAAATACCCGAGTTGAGAGATATGAAGTCTCCAACAAGTTCTATAGCTAAAAGATGGAGGATAATAGCTCAACTAGTGAGCATGTGCTCGGATTATCTGGGTACTACAATCGCTTGAATCAAGTGGGAGTTAATCTTCCAGATAAGATAGTGATTGATAGAATTCTCTAGTCACCATCACCAAGTTAGTAGAACTTCGTGATGAACTATAGTATGCAAGGGATGACGAAAACGAATCCCGAGCTTTTTATGATGATGAAATCAATGAAGGTAGAAATCGAGAAAAACATCAAGTGTTGATGGTTGACAAGATCACTAGTTTCAAGAAAAGGGTAAAGGGAAAAAGGGGAACTTCAAGAAAAACAACAAGCAAGTTTCTGCTCAAATGAAGAAGCCCAAGTCTGGTCCTAAGCCTGAGACTAAGTGCTTCTACTGCAAAGGGAGTGGTCACTGGAAGCGGAACTACCCCAAGTGATTGGCGGATAAGAAGGATGGCAAAGTGAACATAAGTATATTTGATATACATATTATTGATGTGTACTTTACTAGTGTTTATAGCAAACCCTCAGTATTTGATACTAGTTCAGTTACTAAGATTAGTAACTTGAATCGGGAGTTGCAGAATGAACAAAGACTAGTTAAGGGTGAGGTGACGATGTGTGTTGGAAGTAGTTCCAAGATTGATATGATCATCATCGCACACTCCCTATACTTTCGGGATTAGTGTTGAACCTAAATAAGTGTTATTTGGTGTTTGTGTTGAGCATGAATATGATATGATCATGTTTATTGCAATACGGTTATTCATTTAAGTTGGAGAACAATTGTTGTTCTGTTTACATGAATAAAACCTTATATGGTTACACACCCAATGAAAATGGTTCATTGGATCTCGATCGTAGTGATACACATATTCATAATATTGAAACCAAAAGATGCAAAGTTAATAATGATAGTGCAACTTATTTGTGGCACTGCCGTTTAGGTCATATTGGTGTAAAGCGCATGAAGAAAATCCATACTGATGGGCTTTTGGAATCACTTGATTATGAATCAGTTGATGCTTGCGAACCATGCCTCATGGGCAAGATGACTAAGACTCCGTTCTCCGGAACAATAGAGTGAGCAACAGATTTGTTGGAAATCATACATATTGATGTATGTGGTCCGATGAATATTGAGACTCGCGGCAGGTATCATTATTTTCTGATCTTCACAGATGATTTGAGAAGATATGAGTATATCTACTTGATGAAACACAAGTCTGAAACATTTGAAAAGTTCAAATAATTTCAGAGTGAAGTGGAGAGTCAGCGTAACAAAAAATAAAAGTTTCTACGATATGATCGCAGAAGTAAAATATTTGAATTACGAGTTTGGTCTTCAGTTAAAAACAATGTGAAATAGTTTCACTACTCACGCCACCTGGAACACCACAATGTAATGGTGTGTCCGAACGTCATAACCGTACTTTATTAGATATGGTGCGATCTATGATGTCTCTTACCGATCTACCACTATCGTTTTGGGGTTATGCATTAGAGACAGCTGCATTCACGTTAAATAGGGCACCATCTAAATCTGTTGAGACGACACTATATGAACTGTGGTTTAACAAGAAACCAAAGTTGTCGTTTCTTAAAGTTTGGGGTTGTGATGCTTATGTGAAAAAGTTTCATCCTGATAAGCTCAAACCCAAATCGGAGAAAGATGTCTTCATAGGATACCCAAAGGAGACTGTTGGGTACACCTTCTATCACAGATCCGAAGGCAAGACATTCGATGCTAAAAACGGATCCTTTCTAGAGAAGGAGTTTCTCTCGAAAGAAGTGAGTGGGAGGAAAGTAGAACTTGATGAGGTAACTGTACCTGCTCCCTTATTGGAAAGTAGTTCATCACAGAAATCTATTCCTGTGACCACTAGACCGATTAGTGAGGAAGCTAATGATGATGATCATGTAACTTCAGATCAAGTTACTACCGAACCTCGTAGGTAAACTAGAGTGAGATCCGCACCAGAGTGGTATGGTAATCCAGTTCTGGAGGTCATGTTACTTGACCATGACGAGCCTACGAACTATGAGGAAGCGATGATGAGCCCAGATTCCGCAAAATGGCTTGAAGCCATGAAATCTGATATGGAATCCATGTATGAAAACAAAGTATGGACTTTGGTTGACTTGCCCGATGATCGGCAAGCAATTGAAAATAAATGGATCTTCAAGAGGAAGACGGACGCTGATAGTAGTGTTACTATCTACAAAGCTAGAATTGCCGCAAAAGGTTTTCGACAAGTTCAAGGGATTGACTACGATGAGACCTTCTCACCTGTAGTGATGCTTAAGTCTGTCCGAATCATGTTAGCAATTGCCGCATTTTATGATTATGAAATTTGGCAAATGGATGTCAAAACTGCATTCCTGAATGGATTTCTAGAAGAAGAGTTGTATATGATGCAACCAGAAGGTTTTGTCGATCCAAAGGGAGCTAACAAAGTGTGCAAGCTCCAGCGATCCATTTATGGACTGGTGCAAGCCTCTCGGAGTTGGAATAAACGCTTTGATAGTGTGATCAAAGCATTTGGTTTTATACAGACTTTTGGAGAAGCCTGTATTTACAAGAAAGTGAGTGGGAGCTCTGTAGCATTTCTGATATTATATGTGGATGACATATTACTAATTGGAAATGATATATAATTTCTGGATAGCATAAAGGGATACTTGAATAAGAGTTTTTCAATGAAAGACCTCGGTGAAGCTGCTTACATATTAAGCATCAAGATCTATAGAGATAGATCAAGACGCTTGATAAGTTTTTTCAATGAGTACATACCTTGACAATATTTTGAAGTAGTTCAAAATGGAACAGTCAAAGAAAAGAGTTCTTGGCTGTGCTACAAGGTGTGAAATTGAGTAAGACTCAAAGCCCGACCACGGCAGAAGATAGAAAGAGAATGAAAGTCATTCCCTATGCCTCAGCCATAGGTTCTATAAAGTATGCCTTGCCTTGTACCAGATCTATTGTATACCCTACACTGTGTTAAGCAAGGGAGTACAATAGTGATCTAGGAGTAGATCACTAGACAGCGGTCAAAATTATCCTTAGTGGAATAAGGATATGTTTCTCGATTATGGAGGTGACAAAAGGTTCGTCGTAAAAGGGTTACGTCGATACAAGTTTTGGCACTGATCCGGATGACTCTTAGTCTCAATCTGGATGCATATTGAAAGTGGGAGCAATTAGCTAGAGTAGCTCCGTGCAGAGCATTGTTGACATAGAAATTTGCAAAATACATACGGATCTGAATATGGCAGACCCGTTGACTAAACTTCTCTCACAGGCAAAACATGATCACACCTTAGTACTCTTTGGGTGTTAATCACATAGCGATGTGAACTAGATTATTGACTCTAGTAAACCCTTTGAGTGTTGGTCACATAATGATGTGAACTATTGGTGATAAATCACATGGCAATGTGAACTAGATTATTGACTCTAGTGCAAGTGGGAGACTGAAGGAAATATGCCCTAGAGGCAATAATAATGTTATTATTCATTTCCTTATATCATGATAAATGTTTATTATTCATGCTAGAATTGTATAACCAGAAACATAATACATGTGTGAATACATAGACAAACAGAGTGTCACTAGTATGCCTCTACTTGACTAGCTCGTTAATCAAAGATGGTTATGTTTCCTAACCATGGACAAAAAGTTGTTATTTGATTAACGGGATCACATCATTAGGTGAATGATCTGATTGACATGACCCATTCCATTAGCTTAGCACCCGATCGTTTAGTATGTTGCTATTGCTTTCTTCATGACTTATACATGTTCCTATGACTATGAGATTATGCAACTCCCGTTTACCGGAGGAACACTTTGTGTGCTACCAAACGTCACAACGTAACTGGGTGATTATAAAGGAGCTCTACAGGTGTCTCCAAAGGTACATGTTGGGTTGGCGTATTTCGAGATTAGGATTTGTCACTCCGATTGTCGGAGAGGTATCTCTGGACCCTCTCGGTAATGCACATCACATAAGCCTTGCAAGCATTGCAACTAATGAGTTAGTTGTGAGATAATGTATTACAGAACGAGTAAAGAGGCTCGCCGGTAATGAGATTGAACTAGGTATTAAGATATCGACGATCGAATCTCGGGCAAGTAACATACCGATGACAAAGGGAACAACATATGTTGTTATGCGGTCTGACCGATAAAGATCTTCGTAGAATATGTAGGAGCCAATATGAGCATCCAGGTTCCGCTATTGGTTATTGACCGGAGACGTGTCTCGGTCATGTCTACATTGTTCTCGAACCCGTAGGGTCCGCACGCTTAAGGTTTCGATGACAGTTATATTATGAGTTTATGAGTTTTGATGTACCGAAGGAGTTCGGAGTCCCGAATGAGATCGGGGACATGACGAGGAGTCTCAAAATGGTCGAGACGTAAAGATCGATATATTGGATGACTATATTCGGACATCGGAAAGGTTCCGAGTGATTCGGGTATTTTTTCGGAGTACCGGGGAGTTACGGGAATACGGGAGAAGAAGTATATGGGCCTTATTGGGCTTTAGGGGAGAGGGAGAGGCAGGCCGCGCCCCCCCAAGGCCTAGTCCGAATTGGACTAGGGGGAGGGGCTGCGCCCCCTCCTTCCTTCTCTTCCCTCTTCCCCTTCCTTGTCTCCTACTCCTACTACATGGAAGGACTCCTAGTTGGACTAGGAAAGGGGGAATCCTACTCCCGGTGGGAGTAGGACTCCCCTAGGGCGCGCCATAGAGAGGGCCAGCCCTCCCCTCCTCCACTCCTTTATATACGGGGGCAGGGGGCACCCCATAGAGACACAAGTTGATCCACGTGATCGTTTTCTTAGCCGTGTGCGGTGCCCCCTTCCATCATAATTCTCGATAATATTGTAGCGGTGCTTAGGCGAAGCCCTGCGACGGTAGAACATCAAGATCGTCACCACGCCGTCGTGCTGACGGAACTCTTCCCCGACACTTTGCTGGATCGGAGTCCGGGGATCGTCATCGAGCTGAACGTGTGCTAAAACTCGGAGGTGCCGTAGTTTCGGTGCTTGATCGGTCGGGCCATGAAGACGTACGACTACATCAACCGCTATGTGCTAACGCTTCCACTGTCGGTCTACGAGGGTACGTAGACAACACTCTCCCCTCTCGTTGCTATGCATCACCATGATCTTGCGTGTGCGTAGGAATTTTTTTGAAATTACTACGTTCCCCAACACGGACGCCCCATACCCGGTTGGGTTTGCTCGGGGTCCATGACGCGTGGGTCGTGGGCATGGCCCGGGCCACCATCATGTGGTGTTTTCGTCCGCGTCTGTGTGCGCCCTCTCGCGCACTGCCTCTCCATGTCGGGTCCTCCTGTCAGCGACGTTCGTCCCCAGCCAAGTTGGGTCCCTCGCTCCAGGCAGGGCGCGCGTCGCGCCTGCATGCGCCAACTCGCACGGGGCACCCTCTGTTGGACTGGCTCATTCGCGTCAGCCAGGTATTGTGTCGCGCTCGTGGTGTTGGCTCGAGCATGTAGCATGGCTATCAATATTGTTCACCCCGTGCCTGGTTGTTTCACTCGCGGCGGTGTCGACCTATTTCGTTTGCCTGGCCTGGGCACGCATGGGTGCATGGTCGTAGACTCCGTGTCATGATGTTTTGTTGGCCCGTCCTGATTACGCACGGGAGCAAGGGCGTTCGTGCGAGCCGACTTGGGGTGTGAGCAATGGACCTGGGATGTCGTGTCCGCCGCCGAGGCTACCCCATGATCTAGTAATAGGAAAAAAATTCAAACCTATTACTAGTAAGTTTGAATTTTTTTCCATTTCCCCCCTCTAGATCTTAAAAGCCCCGTATCTTTTATTCTGTTAGTTTTTTGGGGATTCTGAAAATCTTGAACATAGTTTCCCCCGTTCAATTCGGATGTAACTTTTTGAGTAGATGATTTTTCATATAAAGAACTTTTTAATCCGAGTTTGTATGCAAAAGTTATGCCCATTTTACTAAATTCCAGAGAGATTTTGCAAATAAAGTCGAAATTCATATTTGTAATTTTTCCCAACAAGTAGACCACATATCACGTGTGAAACTTATTTTCTTTTATTTTTTGACATTTCCATTATTTTCTTTTATTTTTTTAAAACTAAAAAGGCCGTCCAGGGGGTGCATTTAGTTAGCAGTGGCGCACCAGGGCATGCGCCCTTACTAGTTGACATAGTGCGCCATTACTATGTGTATAACTTGGTCAAACCTTGGTCAAAGTTAGTAATGGCGCACTTTGTGTAGGTGCGCCATTACTAAGTTTCATATAGTAATGGCGCACCTACACAAAAGTGCACCATTACTAAGTTTGACCAAGGTTTGACCCAGTCATACATATAGTAATGTCGCACCTTATACATGTGCGCTATTATTATGTCAACTAGTAATGGCGCACTATACCCTGGTGCGCCATTACTAACGTTTTTTTATTTTTTCAATACTAGTAATGGCGCACCACACACCAGGTGCGCCATTAGTAATATGTCATTAATGGCACACCTGTATCTGTTGCGCCACTGCTATACCACATACATGATGCGCCATTGATGTCCATATTAGCTATAGCCCTTTTCCTAGTAGTGTTTCCTCGTCGTTATAAGTAACACATTCTGAGGACACCATGCTGGAGATAGGACTACACACAAGGTACTACAATCTGGTTTTTGTTGGCCTACTCTCTTTAAGGATGCTCGTAAGTATGTATTGTCTTGTGATGAATGTCAAAGAATTGGTAATATTACTAGACGTCAGGAAATGCCTATGAATTATTCACTTGTTATTGAACCATTTGATGTTTGGTGATTTGATTATATGGGACCTTTTCCATCCTCTAATGGGTACACTCATATTTTAGTTGTTGTTTACGTTACTAAGTGGGTAGAAGCTATTCCAACTAGTAGTGCTGATCATAACACCTCCATTAAAATGCTTAAAGAAGTTATCTTTCCGAGGTTTGGAGTCCCTAGATATTTAATGACTGATGGTGGTTCACACTTTATTCATGGTGCTTTCCGTAATTTGCTTTCTAAGTATGATGTTAACCATAGAATTGCATCTCCCTATCATCCCCGGTCTAGTGGTCAAGTAGAATTAAGTAACAGAGAAATAAAATTGATCTTGCAAAAGACTGTTAATAGATCTAGAAAGAATTGGTCTAAGAAACTTGATGATGCATTATGAGCTTATAGAACTGCTTATAAGAACCCTATAGGTATGTCTCCGTATAAAAAGGTTTACGAAAAACATGTCACTTACCTCTTGAATTAGAACATAAAGCTTATTGGGCAATTAAAGAGCTCAACTATGATTTCAAACTTATCGGTGAGAAGAGGCTATTTGACATTAACTCACTTGATGAATGGAGAACCCAAGCCTATGAAATTGCCAAGTTTTAAAGAAAAATTTAAAAGATGGCAATGACAAAAGGATACAAAAGCGGGAATTCAATGTAGGTAACCATGTCTTGCTATACAATTCTCATTTAAGATTTTTTGCAGGAAAACTTCTCTCTAAGTGGGAAGGGCCTTACATCATCAAGGAAGTTTATCGTTCCGGTGCCATCAAGATCAACAATGCCGAAGGCACCAATCCGAAGGTGGTAAACGGATAAGGAATCGAACATTATATCTTAGGTACTCCCATAAATGTTGAAACCAATATTATTAATACCATAACACCGGAGGAGTACATAAGGGAAACTTACCAGAATGTCCCAGACTCCCAAAAAGGAATAGGTATGTGATACAGTAATTAAACCGACTTCAAAATATTTCCAATAGCAATTTTACTCCGTTTTGGAATATTAAAAAATTAGGAAAATAAAAAGTAGTCTGAAAAGTGCACGAGGAGGTGACAAGCCTTGGGGGCGCCCCTACCCCCCTAGCGCACCTCCCAGGCTTGTGGTCACCTCGTGTGCCCTCCGGACTCTGTTTTCTTGTATAATACTTCTTTTGGTCGGTAAAAAATCATTATATAATCTTCCGAAGGTTTTGGCCACCGTACCACGACAATATCCTCTGTAATTGTTTCGAGCTGTTTTTCTGACAGATCTAGATCACCATGACGTCCCCAAGCGCTCCAAAGGACAAGGTCTTCGAGAAGGTCATCAACCCCTACCTTGTGGATGTGCTGTAACACCCTCAAACCACTGAGATGTGTGAGGGGGTGCTGCACATCCACGATGTTCAAGGGCCAAGGAGGACCTGAAGCATGGAGACTAGGGTCGAAGCAATGGAGCAGCAAGTCTTCAAGTGCCAAGGGATGGTGGAATGCGGACTCAACGCTGAAATATCATCGATGTCGCCTAGAGGGGGGGGGGTGAATAGGCGTTTTAAAATAATTACGGTTTAGGCTTTAACAAATGCGGAATAAACCTAGTGGTTAATTTGTCAAGCACAAAACCTAAAACAACTAGGCTCACCTATGTGCACCAACAACTTATGCTAAGCAAGATAAGCAACTATGTGATAGCAAGATATATGACAAGAAACAATATGGCTATCACAAAGTAAAGTGCATAAGTAAAGGGGCTCGGGTAAGAGATAACCGAGGCACGCGGAGACGACGATGTATCCCGAAGTTCACACCCTTGCGGATGCTAATCTCTATTTGGAGAGGTGTGGAGGCACAATGCTCCCCAAGAAGCCACTAGGGCCACCGTAATCTCCTCACGCCCTCGCACAATGCAAGATGCCGTGATTCCACTAAGGGACCCTTGAGGGCGGTCACCGAACCCGTACAAATGGCAACCCTTGGGGGCGGTCACCGAACCCGTACACTTTGGTAACCCTTGGGGGCGGTCACCGGTACCCGTCAAATTGCTCGGGGCGATCTCCACAACCTAATTGGAGACCCCGACGCTTGCCCAAAGCTTTACACCACAATGATTGAGCTCCGAACAACACCAACTGTCTAGGGCGCCAAGGCACCCAAGAGGAACAAGCTCTAGGGTGCCCAAACACCCAAGAGTAATAAGCTTCTCAAACTTCACTTCCACGTAGCACCGTGGAGAACTCAAACCGATGCACCAAATGCAATGGCAAGGTCACACGGAGTGTCCAAGTCCTTCTCTCTCAAATCCCATCGAAGCAACTAATGCTAGGGAGGAAAATGAGAGGAAGAACAAGAAGGAGAACACCAGGAACTCCAAGATCTAGATCCAAGGGGTTCCCCTCACATAGAGAAGAAAGTGATTGGTGGAAATGTGGATCTAGATCTCCTCTCTCTTTTCCCTCAAAAACTAGCAAGAATCCCTAGAGGGATCGAGAGTTAGCAAGCTCGAAGAAGGTCAACAATGGGGGAAGAACACGAGCTCAAAGGATAAGATTCATTGGGGAAGAAGACCCCCTTTTATAGGAAGGGGAAAATCCAACCGTTATGTGCTCAGCCCGCACACGAGCGGTACTACCGCTCCACGAGCGGTACTACCGCTCAGGCAGAAGAAACAGGGAAAAGGAGTAACAAAACATGAACCTTGGGGCGGTAGTACCGCATGAGACAGTGGTACTACCGCTCTCCTGCGGTACTACCGCTCCCTTCGGCGGTACTGCCGCGCAGAACGAAGGGGAAAGGGAAAGAGGGGACCGGGCGGTACTACCGCAGAGGAAGGGCGGTACTGCCGCTAAGGAGCGGTACTGCCGCACTACTACCGCAGCGAGGTACCGCACAATCCGACACAGAAAAAGACCCCTCGAATCGACGCGGTAGGGACCTGGTAAGCTAGCGGTAGTACTGCTACGGAGTCACCGCCGGTACTACCGCTTCGGAGCAGTACTGCCGCTTGAGACCCCTCAGCGGTACTACCGCTGGGTACCACGGTACTACCGCTGGGACCCTGACAAAAACCACACTCAAGAAAACAAGAACTGCCATAACTTCTGCATATGAGCTCCGAATTGAGCAAACTCAAGCTTATTGGAAACAAGACGACGAGTAGCATCAAAACAGCATGCCTAACAAAAAGAGGAGTGAAACATCCAACCGAGAAGAACCGGCAAAACCTCCAACATCGAAAATATCATAGAAGATGCAAGCGAACTCCGTTTTCAATGAACTCAAGCTTGTCAACAAGATGACCGTAAGCTCTAAGATTCACAAAGAGAACCAAACAAGAACCAAGAAAGATGATGCAAGGATGCAATGGTTTGAGCTCTCAACGAACGATATGATCAAGCTACTCATTGAGAGCCCCCCTTGATAGTATGGCAATCGATCCTATAACCCGGTCTCCCAACTACCATCATGAGACCAGTAAAATAGAAAACCTATCAAGGGTAAACCTTTGCCTTGCACATGGTCCACTTGAGCTAGATGATGACGATCTTGACTCCCTCAAGTTGGACCACCTTTCTTGATTGTGTTGACTCGATGAAGACTAGTGGATTGCTCCCCCATACTCCACTATGGGTGAGCCACTCTTCCGCACGTCTTCACAAGTCCATTGTCACCACAAAGGACAGCAAGCTTCAAGCATTTGATCTCTTCGTGATGCTCCACTTGAACTTGCACACGCAACCTAACCCCACAAAGAACCCTCACGAAGACCATGGGTTAGTACACAAAGCATAATTGACAATGCTTACCATACCATGGGATCACTTGATCCCTCTCGGTACATCTTCTACACTTTGTGGGTTGATCAATTTGATTCACTCTTTGACTTAGTCTTGATCAACCTCTCACAAGACCAATCTTTAGGTAATTCCTTGAATAGCACCTTGGTCGACACAAACTCTCCTTGAAACCAACACATGTACTCCAAGAAAAGCCTATGGACAAAACCTTCAAATATAACTCAAGGCAACCATTAGTCCATAGAGATTGTCATCAATTACCAAAACCAAACATGGGGGCACCGCATGTTCTTTCAAACGCCAATCACTCCATGGTCACGGAATTTACCCGTGACCACAAGCTGGACGCCAAGAACATTGGCGAGGCCATCTTCAAGCTTCATGAGAAAATCGAGCATCTCCAAGCCCAGATCTATGACCTACAAAACCAAAACTGAGAGTATGAATACAGATTTAAGAGGATGAGTTTGGCTGCAGATTTGAGGATCCCGGAGACTCGTTCATCCTTTTACGATGGTGAACCTATGCCTTGGAAGACAGACGATAAGCTTCCCACATCATCAACCTCATTACCACCACAACCTCCGAAGGAGACATGAGTATATGGGTATGGGCACTCCCCTTGTGTCGGTGTACAAAAAGAGGGGTACACTTTTTGTACCCCTATAACTGTGCACGGGCAGTCTGAGCCACGGGCACCACCACACCAAGCAAGGCAAGGGAGGTGAGCCAGGGTAAGACCGAAGCTCAAGAGAACTAGAATGACGCCAAGGCCAAGACCACGAAGAGCAAAGGGGACGAAGCGGACTCCCCCGGCAAGATCCTTGCCGGGAGACAGTTCTAGCAGCCCTGACAAGACCCTTTCCGCGACGACTCGTCCCGCGCCTACGGAGCAAATCACCCTTGAGTCCACTGCCCCCAAAGGGCAAGGATTCGGGAGACATCCCCGTGGCGACATGCAGATCTTTGTGAAGACATTCAAGATCAGATACGCACTAAGGAGACGACAACCCTTGGCGGGATCCCAGCCGAGGAAGACCACAAGGCCCCCGGCAAGCGCTTTGCCGGGGATGATAGCAGACGCCTCGGCAAAACCCTTGCCGGGGCCCCAGCAAGGCCTTTGCCGAGGACACCCGCAGGGCCACCATCAGGCCCATGCCGACTAAACCTCCACCACCGCATGCATGCAGCTGCCGACCCAACCAGCTGGGCAGGCCCCTGCGTGGCAGCATGCAGATCTTCATGAAGACCCACCACTGCGCCACCTCAGCTGCCTGCCTACCTACGTGGCATCTCAGGCATCGCTAGCCAGGGCGCCTGTCGACACAAGAAGGAGCGGCGACGGACAAGACAGATCTCTCCCCCGTCCCCAATAAAGCAAGGACACCTAAGCAAGACGCATTAAATGCGCCTTGTCATGTAATGCGAGGGATAACCTCGCATCACTGTACCCTTTCCACCTCCTGTGTGCCACTGTGGCAACCCCTTTTTCTATAAAAGGAGGCCCGAGGTGACCAGGAGAGGGATTCGGCTTTTTGGAGCTCCTCACGCCCCATAGCTAGCTCAAGAACACAGATATACAATCCACCAAAGCAGGAGTAGGGTTTTACGCATCCTTGCGGGCCGAACCTGGATAAACGAACCGTGTGCTACCTATTAGATCCGCTCTTCTCATGACCCCACGCCCCGCTAACCATAGTAGGGATTCTCGTGATCCCATAGGTGTCGTTCCCACCGACATCTTTGGCGCGCCAGGTAGGGGAGCGCAGTTGTGAGAATCGGCTTTAGCAGTTAGTTCGGCGCTTCTTCATCATCATGGCGCCCAAGAACAAGACGACAGTGGCGGTTGGCCAGTCGGAAGCCGGACAGCCTGTCCCGACGCGGGCGAGCAGCGGACCGGTCGCAGAGAGGACCCGTGGCGCTGCTCGCGAACACCAACACCATCCCAGCAGCCGGAGTTTGGGAGGCGGCGATGTTTGTGCGCCTGGTAACGGGCCACACGTCACCAAATCCAAAGGCGGAGCCAAGTCCTTCGCGGGTGGAGCAGGGCCTTCCAAGGTCATCTCCGCCTCGCCCGAAGGCGACGCGAGGGCCTCCAAGACTCCCACGCCGGCGTCAATAGCGCGCTCCTCCCAGGCAGCGCGCGACGAACGGCGTAATCATGCCGAAGATCCCGGGCATCGCCGCGGGAAGAGCCCCGAGCGCCACTCCCAGGACGTAGAAGACTTGCCCACTCGCCGAGGCGCTGGTGAAAACGGCATGCGACCGCGGGGTTGTGATAGGGCTCCTTCTGACATGGTCAGAAGTCGAAGCGCGTCGCGATCCGTGTAGGTTTCGCTACCACCGACGCCAGCAGAGGCCCTGGCGCGCGCGCAGTTGCTCCTCGACTTTCCTCCCACTACGGGGAAACTCGACGAATGGAGAGCCACTATCTGAAGCCTTGTCGCGGTGGCCAACAAAGACGAACCAAGTCCGGTGGGCCCGGTCGACGCTCCGATGGAGTCCCGCGGACCAGTGGCGGAAAAGCCGGCGGCGCCGCGACCATGGTGCATTCACCTCTTCCCCATCCGGTACCGCGGACGCCGGCTCGTCGCGACGTCACGGGCGACGCCATCTCCATAGCATCGTCTGACCCGCGGACCCACTGTGACCAGCGCCAAGTTCTTCGAGAACGAGCCCATGAAGACGCTCGAACCACTATCGAGCGCCGGCGCGGAGCGCGCCACCAGTCAGACAGGCGAGCAGGGCCTGCTGTGAACCACCCGGCCCCGGAGAGCCCTGGAGGCCTACCTTACGAGGTAGGCTGTCCGGCTTTTACCCGTGAGCTGCGGCAGTTCCAGTGGCCCACTCATCGCACCTTCAAACCTGACGTTGGCGAAAAGTACAACGGCAAGACTGTTGGGGATCGTAGCATAAATTTAAAATTTTCTATGCATCACCAAGATCAATCTATGGAGTAATCTAGCAACGAGGGGAAGGAGAGTGCATCTACATACCCTTGTAGATCGCCAAGCGGAAGCGTTCAAGTGAACGGGGTTGATGGAGTCGTACTCGTCGTGATCCAAATCATCGATGATCCTAGCGCCGAACGGACGGCACTTCCGCGTTCAACACACATACGGTTGGGAGACGTCTCCTCCTTCTCGATCCAGCAAGGTGAGAGGAGAAGTTGAGGGAAAACTCCGACAGCACGACGGCGTGGTGGTGATGGAGCTCGTGGTTCTCCGGCAGGGCTTCGCCAAGCACTACAGAGGAGGATGAGGTGTTGGAGGAGGAAGAGGGCTGCGCCAGGGGAAGGGTGCAGCTGCCCTCTCTCTCCCTCACTATATATAGGGGGAAGGGAGGAGGGGGAGGCGCCCTAGGGTTCCCTAGGGGAGGGGCGGCGGCCACAGGGGAAACCCTAGATGGGTTTGGGCGCCCCCACCCCCTAGGAAACTTGCCCCCCAAGCCGGGAGGGGCGGCTGCCCTAGGGGTGGCGCCCCCACCTCTCCTGGTTACGTGAGATGGGGTGGGAGGGGCGCTCAGCCCCTTAGTGGGCTGATGTGCCCTCTCCCCTTGGCCCATAAGGCCCCCCAACGCTTGTCGGGGCCTCCGAAACCCCTTTCGGACACGCTGGTCATCACCTGGTACCCCCAGAACAATTCCGGACTCCAATACCCTTCGTCCAATATATCGATCTTCACCTCCGGACCATTCCGGAGCTCCTCGTCATGCCCGAGATCTCATCTGGGACTCCGAACAACCTTCGGTAACCACATACTATTTCCCATAACAACTCTAGCGTCACCGAACCTTAAGTGTGTAGACCCTACGGGTTCGGGAACCATGCAGACATGACCGAGACAACTCTTCGGCCAATAACCAACAGCGGGATCTGGATACCCATGTTGGATCCCACATGTTCCACGATGATCTCATCGGATGAACCACGATGTCAAGGATTCAATCAATCCCGTATACAATTCCCTTTGTCCAGCGGTATTGTACTTGCCCGAGATTCGATCGTCGGTATCCGATACCTTGTTCAATCTCGTTACCGGCAAGTCTCTTTACTCATTCCGTAACACATCATCCCGTGATCAAATCCTTGGTCACATTGTGCACATTATGATGATGTCCTACCGAGTGGGCCCAGAGATACCTCTCCGTTTACACGGAGTGACAAATCCCAGTCTCGATTCGTGCCAACCCAATAGACACTTTCGGAGATACCTGTAGTGTACCTTTATAGCCACCCAGTTACGTTGTGACGTTTGGCACACCCAAAGCACTCCTACGGTATCCAGGAGTTGCACAATCTCATGGTCTAAGGAAATGATACTTGATTAGAAAAGCTTTAGCAAACGAACTACACGATCTTGTGCTAGGCTTAGGATTGGGTCTTGTCCATCACATCATTCTCCTAATGATGTGATCCCGTTATCAACAACATCCAATGTCCATGGTCAGGAAACCATAACCATCTTATTGATCAACGAGCTAGTCAACTAGAGGCTTACTAGGGACATGGTGTTGTCTATGTATCCACACATGTATCTGAGTTTCCTATCAATACAATTCTAGCATGTATAATAAACAATTATCATGAACAAGGAAATATAATAATAACCAATTTATTATTGCCTCTAGGGCATATTTCCAGCAGTCTCCCACTTGCACTAGAGTCAATAATCTAGTTCACATCGCCATGTGATTAACACTCACAGGTCACATCGCCATGTGACCAACATCCAAGAGTCTACTAGACTCAATGATCTAGTTCACATCACTATGTGATAAACACTCAAAGAGTTCTGGGTTTGATCATGTTATGCTTTGAGAGAGGTTGTAGTCAACGGGTCTTGCCATATTCAGATCCCTATGTATTTGGCAAAACTTTATGTCATATCGTAGATGCTGCTACCACGTTCCACTTGGAGCTATTCCAAATTGTTGCTCCATTGTACGTATCCGGTATCTCTACTCAGAGCTATCCGGATAGGTGTTAAGCTTGCATCGACGTAACTCTTTATGTCGAACTCTTTATCACCTCCATAACCAAGAAACATTTCCTTATTCTTCTAAGGATAATTTTGACCGCTATCTGGTGATCCAGTCCTAGATCACCTTTGTACCCTCTTGCCAGACATGTGGCAAGGCACACATCAGGTGCGGTACTCAGCATGGCATACCGTATAGAGCCTATTACAAGAGCATAGGGGACGACCTTCGTGCTTCCTCTTTCTTTTGCCGTGGTCAAGCTTTGAGTCTTACTCAACTTCACACCTTACAACTCAGGTAAGAACCCCTTCTTTGACTGATCTATTTTGAACTCCTTCAAAAACATGTCAAGGTGTGCGTTCTTTGAAAGTATCATCAGGCGTCTTGATCTATCTCTATAGATCTTGATGCCCAATTTGTAAGCAGCTTTATCCAGGTCTTCCTTTGAAAAACACTCTTCAAACAACCGTTTATGCTTTCCAGAAATTCTACATTATTTCGAATCAGCAATATGTCATCCACATATACTTATCAGAAATGTTGTAGTGCTCCTACTCACTTTCTTGTAAATACAAGTTTCTAGCAAACATTGTATAAACCTAAAAGCTTTGATCACTCCATCAAAACATATATTCCGATTCCAAGATGCTTGCTCTAGTCCATAGAAGGATTGCTGGAGCCAACATACCTTTTAGCATCCTTAGGATCGTCAAAACCTTTTATTGTATCACATACAACTTTTCTTACGAAAACTGGTAAGAAAACTTGTTTTGACATCCATCTGTAAGATTTCATAATCGAAAAATACAGCTAATGCTAACATGATTCCGACGGACTTAAGCATCGCTACGGGCGAGAAATTCTCATCGTAGTCCACTCCTTGAACTTGTGAAAAGACTCTTTACCACAAGTCGAGCTTCATAGACGGTAACATTACCACCCACGTCCGTCTTCTTCTTAAAGACCCATTTATCTCAATGGCTTGCCGATCATCAGGCAAGTCCACCAAAGTCCATACTTTGTTCTGATATATGGATCCTATCTCAAATTTCATGGCTTCTAACCATTTGTCGGAATACGGGCCCACCATCGCTTCTCCATAGCTCGTAGGTTCATTGTTGTCTAACAACATGATATCTAAGACAGGATTACCGTACCACTTAGGAGTAGTACATATCCTTGTCGACCTACGTGGTTCGATAGCAACTTGATCCGAAGCTTCATGATCACTATCATTAACTTCCTATTCAACAGAAGTAGGCGCCACAGAAAACATCTTTCTGTGTTGCGTCACTCTCTGGTTGAAGTAAAGGTTCGACAACCTCATCAAGTTCTATCTTCCTCCCACTCAATTCTTTTGAGAGAAACTCCTTCTCGAGAAAGGACCCGTTCTTAGCGACAAACAATTTTCCCTCGGATCTGAGATAGAAGGTATACCCAACTGTCACCCTTGGGTATCCTATGAAGATGTGTTTGTCCGCTTTGGGTTCGAGCTTCTCCGGCTGAAGCCTTAAGCATCGCAGCCCCAAACATTAAGAAACGACAACTTTGGTTTCTTGCCAAACCATATTCTTACGACATCGTTTCAACGGACTTAGATGGTGTCCTATCTAAAGTGAATGCAGCTGTCTCTAACGCATAACCTCAAAATGAAAACGGTAGATCGGTAAGAGACATCATAGATCGCACCATATCTCATAAGGTTCGATTACGACATCCGGACACACCATTACCCTGTGGTGTTCCAGGTGGCTTCAACTGTGAAACAATTCCACAACGTCTTAAGTGATTGCCAAACTCATAACTCAGAAATTCTCATCGATCAGATCGTAGGAATTTGATCTTCTTGTTATGATGGTTCTTAACTTCACTCTGAAATCGCTTGAACTTTTCAAACATTTCAGACTTGTGCTTCATTAAGTAAATATACCTATATCTACTCAAATCGTCAGTGAAGATGAGAAAATAGCGATATCCACCGCACGCTTCAATTCTCATTGGATCACACGTATCAGCATGTATGATTTCCAACAAGTCACTTGCCCGTTTCATTGTACCTGAAAACGGGGTCTTAGTCATCCTGCCCATGAGGCATGGCTCGCATGTGTCAAGCGATTCAAAATCAAGTGACTCCAAACATCCATCGACATGGAGTTTCTTCATGCATCTTACGCCAATATGACCTAAGCGGTAGTGCCACAAGAAAGTGGTACTATCGTTATTAACTCTACATCTTTTGGCATGAACATGTGTATTACCACGACCGAGATTCAATGAACCATTCACATAGGGTGCATGACCATGAAAGGTATCATTCACGTAAACAGAATAACCATTATTCTCTAACTTAAATGAATGACCGTATTGCAATGAACATGATCTAATCATATTCATGCTCAATGTAGACACATGATAACATTTATCTAGGTTCAATACTAATCCCAAAGGCAGATGGAGCGTGCGATGGTGATGTCATCAACTTTGGAAACACTTCCAACACACATCGTCACCTCACCCTTAGCGAGTCTCCGTTTAGTCCGTAGCTTTTGCTTCAAGTCACCAATAATAGTAACTGAACCGGTATCCAATACCCAGGTGCTACCAGGAGTACTAGTGAGGTACATATTAATAACACATATATACTTTGAAGTTGCCAGCCTTCTTATCTACCATGCATTTGGGGTAATTCCGCTACCAGTGACCGTTCCCCTTACAATAGAAGCATTTAGTCTCGGGTTTGGGTTCAACCTTGGGTTCCTTCACTGGAGCGGCAACTGGTTTTCCATCCATGAAGTTTCCCTTGTATCCCTAGCCCTTCTTGAAACCAGTGGTCTTGTTAAACCATCAACACTTGATGCTCCCACTTGATTTCTACCCTTTTGCGGTCTTAAGCACCACGAACAGCTCCGGGATCAATTCCATCCCTTGCATGTCATAGTTCATCACGAAGATCTAGTAGCTTAGTGATAGTGGCTAGAGAACTCTATCAATCACTATCTTATCTGGAAGTTTAACTCCCACTTGATTTAAGTGATTGTAGCACCCACACATTCTGAGCACATGCTCACTAGCTGAGCTATTCTCCTCCATCTTGTTGGCAAAAGAACTTGTCAGAGGTCTCATACCTCTCAACATGGGCATGATCCTGAAATCCCAATTTCAGCTCGTGGAACATCTCATATGTTCTATGGCATTCAAAACGTCATTGGAATCCCGATTCTAAGCCGTAAAGTATGGTGCACTAAACTATCAAGTAGTCATCAGGATGTGTCTGTCAGGTGTTCACAACATCGACGTTGTAGGGGTTTGCACATCGACTGGTGCATCAAATACGTAAGCCTTCTGTGTAGCAGTGAGGACACTCCTCGGACTACGGACCTAGTCCGCATCATTGCTTACAATATCTTTCAACTTAATCTTTCTCTAGGAACGTATTGAAACAGGGAGCTACAACGTGAGCTATTTATCTACAACATATTTGCGAAGACAATTTAGACTATGTTCATGATAATTGAGTTCATCTAATTAAATTATTTAATGAACTCCCACTCAGATAGACATCCCTCTAGTCATCTAAGTGAAACATGATCCGAATCGACTAGGCCGTGTCCGATCATCACGTGAGACGGACTATTCATCAACGGTGAACATCTCATGTTGATCGTATCTTCTATACGACTCATGTTCGACCTTTCGGTCTTCCGTGTTCCGAGGCCATGTCTGTACATGCTAGGCTCGTCAAGTCAACCTAAGTGTTTCGCATGTGTCCCGAGGCCATGTCTGTACATGCTAGGCTCATCAACACCTGTTGTATTCAAACATTAGAATCTATCACACCCGATCATCACGTGGTGCTTCGAAACGACGAACCTTCGCAACGGTGCACAGCTAGGGGGAACACTTTTCTTGAAATTTTAGTGAGGGATCATCTTATTTAAGCTACCGTCGTTCTAAGCAAATAAGATGTAAAACATGATAAACATCACATGCAATCAAATAGTGACATGATATGGCCAATATCATTTTGCTCCTTTTGATCTCCATCTTCGGGGCTCCATGATCATCGTTGTCACCGGCATGACACCATGATCTCCATCATCATGATCTCCATCATCGTGTCTTCTTGAAGTTGTCTCGTCATCTATTACTTCTACTATGATGGCTAACACTTTAGCAATAAAGTAAAGTAATTACATGACGTTTAAGTTGACACGCAGGTCATAAATAAATTAAGACAACTCCTATGGCTCCTACCGGTTGACTCATCAACATGCAAGTCGTGATTCCTATTACAAGAACATGATCAATCTCATACATCACATATATCATTCATCACATCCTTTTGGCCATATCACATCACAAGGCATATGCTGCAAAAACAAGTTAGACGTCCTCTAATTGTTGTTGCAAGTTCTTACGTGGCTGCTATAGGTTGCTAGCAAGAACGTTTCTTACCTACGCCAAAACCACAACGTGATATGCCAATTTCTATTTCCCTTCATAAGGACCCTTTTCATCAAATCCGATCCGACTAAAGTGGGAGAGATAGACACCCGCTAGCCACCTTATGCAACTAGTGCATGTCAGTCGGTGGAACCAGTTTCACGTAAGAGTACGTGTAAGGTCGGTCCGGGCCGCTTCATCCCACGATGCCGCCAAATCAAGATAAGAGTATTAACGGCAAGTAAATTGACAATATCGATGCCCACAACTGCTTTGTGTTCTACTTGTGCATAGAAACTACGCATATACCTAGCTCATGATGCCACTGCTGGGGATCGTAGCAGAAATTTAAAATTTTCTACACATCACGAAGATCAATCTATGGAGTAATCTAGCAACGAGGGGAAGGAGAGTGCATCTACATACCCTTGTAGATCGCTAAGCGGAAGCGTTCAAGTGAACGGGGTTGATGGAGTCGTACTCGTCGTGATCCAAATCATCGATGATCCTAGCGCCGAACGGACGGCACCTCCGCGTTCAACACACGTACGGTTGGGAGACATCTCCTCCTTCTTGATCCAGCAAGGTGAGAGGAGAAGTTGAGGGAAAACTCCGACAGCACGACGGCGTGGTGGTGATGGAGCTCGTGGTTCTTCGGCAGGGCTTCGCCAAGCACTACGGAGGAGGATGAGGTGTTGGAGGAGGAAGAGGGCTGCGCCAGGGGAAGGGTGCGGCTGCCCTCTCTCTCCCTCACTATATATAGGGGGAGGGAGGAGGGGGAGGCGCCCTAGGGTTCCCTAGGGGAGGGGCGGCGGCCATAGGGGAAACCCTAGATGGGTTTGGGCGCCCCCACCCCCTAGGAAACTTGCCCCCCAAGCCGGGAGGGGCGGCTGCCCTAGGGGTGGCGCCCCCACCTCTCCTGGTTACGTGAGATGGGGTGGGAGGGGCGCTCAGCCCCTTAGTGGGCTGATGTGCCCTCTCCCCTTGGCCCATAAGGCCCCCCAACGCTTGCCGGGGCCTCCGAAACCCCTTTCGGACGCGCTGGTCATCACCCGGTACCCCCGGAACAATTCCGGACTCCAATACCCTCCGTCCAATATACCGATCTTCACCTCCGGACCATTCCGGAGCTCCTCGTCATGTGCGGGATCTCATTCGGGACTCCGAACAACCTTCGGTAACCACATACTATTTCCCATAACAACTCTAGCGTCACCGAACCTTAAGTGTGTAGACCCTACGGGTTCGGGAACCATGCAGACATGACCGAGACAACTCTCCGGCCAATAACCAACAGCGCGATCTGGATACCCATGTTGGCTCCCACATGTTCCACGATGATCTCATCGGATGAACCACGATGTCGAGGATTCAATCAATCCCGTATACAATTCCTTTTGTCCAGTGGTATTGTACTTGCCCGAGATTCGATCGTCGGTATCCGATACCTTGTTCAATCTTGTTACCGGCAAGTCTCTTTACTCATTCTGTAACACATCATCCCGTGATCAACTCCTTGGTCACATTGTGCACATTATGATGATGTCCTACCGAGTGGGCCCAGAGATACCTCTCCGTTTACACGGAGTGACAAATCCCAGTCTCGATTCGTGCCAACCCAATAGACACTTTCGGAGATACCTGTAGTGTACCTTTATAGCCACCCAGTTACGTTGTGACGTTTGGCACACCCAAAGCACTCCTACGGTATCCGGGAGTTGCACAATCTCATGGTCTAAGGAAATGATACTTGACATTAGAAAAGCTTTAGCAAACGAACTACACGATCTAGTTCTAGGCTTAGAATTGGGTCTTGTCCATCACATCATTCTCCTAATGATGTGATCCCGTTATCAACGACATCCAATGTCCATGGTCAGGAAACCGTAACCATCTTATTGATCAACGATCTAGTCAACTAGAGGCTTACTAGGGACATGGTGTTGTCTATGTATCCACACATGTATCTGAGTTTCCTATCAATACAATTCTAGCATGGATAATAAACGATTATCATGAACAAGGAAATATAATAATAACCAATTTATTATTGCCTCTAGGGCATATTTCCAACAAAGACTCACCCGTCTGAGTTCCTCAGCATCTACACCATCGCGATGCAAGCCGCCGGAGCCCGCGACAATAAGGTGCTTGCGAATTACTTTCCATTGGCTCTTAAACCCAACGCCATGTCTTGGTTGATGCACTTGCCGGTAGACTCTATTTCCTCCTGGTCGGATTTGTGCCATGAGTTTGTGGGCGCCTTTACTGGGGGTCACCAAGCCCATGGCTAAGCAAGCGACCTGCATGTCATTCCCCAGAAGGGAGGCGAGAGTCTGCGCAAGTATATACAGAGGTTCAGCCGGGTACAGTACAATATCCCTGATTTTCACCCTGCCGCCATCATCAGCGCGTTCCATCAGAACGTGCGTAACCGCAAGATGCGCAAAGAATTGGCAATGAACAAGGTGAAAGATGTGGCAGAACTCTATGTTCTTGTTGACAAATGTGCCCGAGCTAAAGAGGGAAGGAAGTACCCCGGCGAAGATGCTGGCGTGGAAACCGACTCCTCAGATGAGGATACTGCCGCCCCGGCGAAGAAAGGCCGGCGTCGCAACAGGAAGCGCAAAGGTAAAGCTGTGCTTGCCGTCAAGGGATCTGATGACGCCGGCTCCGCCAAGAAAACCAAGGCAGATGACCCTGGCAAGGAAATTGCCGGATGTGTCGCCTGCCGGGCCTTGGCGGCTGCCGAGAAGCCAGGAAACTCCGACAAGCAATACTGCAAGATCCATCGCACCAAAGGCCATGATCTCCAGAACTGCCGACAGGTTGAGCTCCTTGCTGAGAAGCAGAGGGCTGAATATGAGAGGCGGGACAAGGAGAAAGGCCGGGACGGTGCTGAGGGGTCCGGCAAGAAGCGTGACGGCCAGGCGGGCCGTCGCGGCAAAGATAAACAGCAGGAGAGGCCCGCCCGGGGCCATGACAAAAAGCCAGAAGACGATGATCACGAAGAGGACGATGAGTCTGGTGACCAAGAATTTCAGAAAGCTATAGAGGCCATGTGCGTCGATGGAGGCGCCTCGCTGCATACCTCTCACCGCCAGCTTAAACAGTGGGCGCGTGAGATTACAGCGGCGGAACCGTCGTTTGATGCCTGAAGGCCGCTGAAGTGGTCCAGCACACCTATCATTTTTGACACTGAGGATCACCCTGATCGCAATACTACAGTCGGGTGCTTGCCATTGTTGGTTTCACCAACAATACGCAACCTCAAGGTGACAAAGATGCTAGTCGATGGCGGGGCCGGTCTGAACTTAATCTCGCCTGCCGTGATCGAGAAATTGCAGATTCCTGATGAAGACCTCGAAGAGACGGGCACGTTTCAGGGGGTCAACCCGGGAAGAAGTCAACCAAAGGGAAAGGTCACGTTGCCCGTGACTTTTGGGAGTGATCTGAACTACAGGACAGAAAGGATTGTCTTCGACGTTGCCAAGATCCCCTTGCCTTTCAACGGGATCCTTGGCCGCCTAGCACTGGCCAAGTTCATGGCGGCGTCACATTACGCCTACAACACCCTGAAGATGCCGGGGCCTGTTACGATCATCAACGTCCCATCAGACAAGAAGGATGCGCTAATTTGCGCTGACCAACTCTATCAACAAGCAGTTGCAGCAGCCGCCACTGCTAAGGCGCTTGCTCCTGTCGCTGGAGCCCTGGGAAGGCAAAAGAAGAAGACCGGTGAGACCTCAGGCACCCACTCCGGCAAGCGCACCTCTTCGGAGTGTAGCGCTCCCGTCGAGGATGTGCCAGAGAGCTCCGTCGACAGAAACAAGAAGTCCAGGGCCACACCGCCGGGAACCAAGAAGGTTTCAGTCAAGGAGGACGGCACGGGAGGAGCTTTTACCATAAGCTCCACCCTTGACGATAAATAGGAAGACGCGCTCGTCACCTTCCTGCGGGCGAATGTCGATGTGTTTGCATGGCAAGCATCCGACATCCCCGGTGTTCCCAGGGAGGTGATTGAGCACCACCTTGCTGTCTGTCCTCATGCGCGGCCCGTCAAGCAGAAGGTCAGAAAGCAAGCTTTGGAACGACAAGAGTTCATCACAGAGGAGATCCGGAAACTAGAAGCAGCGGGTTTGGTAAGAGGAGTGCTCCATCCAACGTGGTTGGCCAATCCGGTGGTAGTGCGCAAGGCAAATGGGAAGTGGAGGCTGTGTATTGATTACACAGATATTAATAAGGCTTGTCCCAAAGACCCCTTCCCGTTGCCGCGCATCGACCAGATTGTTGACTCCACAGCTGGGTGTGATCTGTTGTCATTCCTCGATGCCTACTCCGGCTACCACTAGATCTTCATGACAAGGGAAGATGAAGAGAAAACGGCATTCATCACCCCATGTGGTACGTATTGCTTTATACGGATGCCTTTCGGGTTGAAGAATGCTGGTTCAACGTTTGCGAGGGCGGTCCAGATTGGTTTTGAACCCCAGCTCCATAGAAATATGGAAGCTTATATGGATGATATAGTGGTCAAAACCAAGAACAGGGCAACCCTCATATCAGATTTACAAGAAACATTTGCAAACCTACACAAGATCAATCTCAAGCTGAACCATGAGAAGTGCGTCTTCGGCATCCCGTCTGGCAAGCTTCTCGGATTTTTTGTGTCACAGCGTGGGATAGAGGCCAATCTGGACAAGATCAAAGCTATAGAGCAGATTGAAGCGCCCAAGCGAGTCAAGGATGTGCGTCGACTTGCTGGTTGCGTTGCCGCCATGAGCAGGTTCATTTCCAAGTCCGCCGAGCGCGCCCTTCCCTTTTTCAAGATTTTGAAAAAGGCGGGCCCGATGGAGTGGACGCCAGAAGCCGAAGTAGCATTGCAAGATTTGAAGAGGTACCTCTCCTCCGCGCCAATACTAGTTGCGCCTAGGCCACAGGAACCGTTGCTGCTGTACCTGGCGGCAACGAACCAGGTGGTCAGCGCCGCACTAGTGGCGCAGAGAGAATTGATGATGAGGTAATAGCAGCGACGGAGCCCAATGCCACCGATGCCGAGACAACGCAGCCGGTTGGAGTGCCGCCAAGGAAGAAGATGATGCAGCACCCGGTCTACTTTGTTAGCTCCCTTCTGCAGGGGGCTAGATCAAGGTACTCCGGTGTGCAGAAACTGCTCTTTGGCCTTCTTATGGCCTCGAGGAAGCTGCGTCACTACTTCCAGGAGCATGAAATCACTGTCGTCACTCGCCTCCCTCTGCAACGGATATTGCACAATCCAGACACAACGGGAAGGATCGTAGAGTGGGCACTGGAACTGTCCAGCTTTGGCCTCAAGTTTGAGAGTACCTCGACGATTCAAAGCCGAGTCCTGGCGGAGTTCGTTGCAGAATGGATCGCGACGCCTGACGAAGAAACCCAAGAGACTGCTCTCCCCGGCAAGGAGGCAAGCTGCGACTGGATCATGTACTTTGATGGAGCTTTCTCCTTACAGGGCGCCGGGGCTGGCGTACTGCTTGTCGCGCCCACTGGAGAGCACCTCAAGTACGTGATCCAGATGCACTTCCCCAGGGAGGTGTCAACAAACAATACGGCTGAGTACGAAGGGCTGCTTGCCGGTCTTAGGATCGCGGCGGACCTCGGAATCAAGAAACTCGTCGTCAGAGGCGACTCGCAACTTGTCGTCAAGCAAGTCAACAAGGATTACCAGAGCACATTGATGAAGGCCTACATCGATGAAGTGAGAAAGCTGGAAGAGCGTTTTGACGGTATACAGGCAGAATATGTTCCCCGAGCGGAGAATGATATCGCCGATTACCTGTCAAAACGCGCTGCCCTCAAGCTACCTGTAGAACCAGGTACCTTTGTGCTCCAGCTAACTCAGTCATCCATTGATCCATCAACAGAGCAAAACAAGAGAAGGAAATCAGGGCCCGACAAGTACTTTCCCACCGAGCTCCCCGGAGCCGCCGGCAAGGATGTTGCCGGAGATACTGAGCCCGCCACGGGACGGCTAGCTCCAGCGGAGCATCGAGCTCTTGCCATCGAGACAGCCGCTCCTGTAGCGGAGGAAACGCCTTTAGTCCTCGCCGTCAAGCCCCAGGCTTCAGCATGGGCATAGCATACCGTCCGGTTCCTCCAAACTAGGGAACTTCCTGAAGAGCAGGAAGAAGCGGAAAAAGTAGCCCGTCGATCTACTATGTACCAGTTCGTCGATGACGTCCTGTATAGAAAGAGGTCGAACGGTGTGAAATTGAAGTGTATCCCTCAAGAGGAAGGGCTGGGGCTGTTGGCAGAGATACATGGAGGCATATGTGGATCCCACATAGGGTCAAGAGCCCTTGCCGGCAAGGCATTTCTGCAAGGCTTCTTCTGGCCCACTACCCTCCAGGATGCGACGACACTAGTCACCAGGTGTGAAGCGTGTCAGTTCCATTCAAAGAAGCTTCATCAGCCAGCTCAAGCCCTTCAAACCATTCCTCTCTCCTGGCCTTTCTCGGTCTGGGGGCTCGACATACTGGGCCCTTTCCCCCGCGCTGTCGGGGGCTTTGAGTACTTGTACGTTGCAATCGACAAGTTCACAAAGTGGCCAGAAGTGGAAGCAGTGAGGAGGGTCACAGCACAGTCAGCCGTCAAATTCTTCAAGGGACTAGTGTGCCGTTTTGGTGTACCCAATAGGGTCATCACCGACAACGGTACACAGTTCACAAGCCGCACCTTCATGCAATATACCCAAGACCTCGGCAGCAAAGTCTGTTTCGCTTCCGTTGCTCACCCACGAAGCAATGGTCAAGCTAAGAGGGCAAACGCTGAAGTACTGTGAGGCTTAAGGACAAAGACCTTTGACAGGCTGCGCAAGAGTGGAAGGCGCTGGATTGATGAATTGCCGGCGGTTCTTTGGTCAATCAGAACGACACCAAATCGAGCCACCAGTGAGACACCCTTTGCCCTGGTATGCGGGGCCGAAGCAGTTCTCCCCACAGAACTCATACACGGGTCACCTCGAGTACTCGCTTATGACGAGCTTGAGCAAGAGCAATTGCGGCAAGATGACGCAACGCTCCTTGAGGAAGATCGTCTTCGGGCGGCTGTGAGAGTAGCGTGCTACCAGCAAGCCTTGCGCCACTACCATAGCCGCAAGGTTCATGCCCGAAGCTTTGAGGAAGGCGACCTTGTTCTTCGACGCGTTCAATCGGCCAAGAATTCCAACAAGTTGACGCTGAAGTGGGAAGGCCCTTATCGGGTAATACGAGTCACCAGGCCCGGCGCAGTCCGCCTGGAGACCGAAGATGCCGTTCTGGTGAGTAACTCCTGGAACATTGAGCATCTTCGCAAGTTTTACCCGTGAGGCGCGGCTTGCCGCCCCCCCCGGCAAGCCACCTTTTGTACGAGCCTTGCCGATGACGCATGTAACCCTTTGTACAAAGCCAGGCGCAGACCCTGAGCATAAGTAAATGAAGCGCTGGCGCCCTAAGTTATAGCATGCATGCTAGGTCGAGTCTCGTCCTTGGTTAGGGTTGATAGTGCTTAGCGGCGACTAACCCCTAGCTTAGAGGTCAAGTGTGCGTCTCTTTGTCTTTGTTTTGTCTTCTTTGGTTCACAGGACACACGGATATCCGTGCCAAACCACTTGGGGAGGAAAAAAAGATGAACAGACCAGCATCTAGCCCCCGGCAAACCAGTATTGCCGGGGGCTACAAGAGCAAATATTCACCCACGGCGAACCAGGGTTGCCGGGGACTGCAGCTTCAGATAAGTTCTTCATCCCTTATCATGCATTCCATTATGGACTGAGGTATGTGAAACCTCGTTTTCCCCTAAGCTACCATGCTCCCATAACTCTAGGCCCTAGGGCTCGTTCCTGGGGCCAAGTTTGGTCATAGTCGCGGCAACGAAAGGATGAAACAAGGAGCCTGAACCCGCCTCATCCCTGCCTCCGCCAAAGGCGTGAGGAAGGTCGAGCGAAGTGGGGAGACGGCAAGGCCTGTTGCCGGGCAAGGAAATGTTTATCTTGAAGATATCAAGGATTTACTCCTTGTCGTGGGTTCCACCCGCAAAAAAATGACCCGGCAAGCATCCCTTTTTCATTAAAAACATTCCACTCAGGTACAGTCCATAGGGAATGAAAAACAGGAATGATGGGATTACAAGTTTTAAATTCAACAAAGGCCCGAAGGCTTACAAACTAAAAAGAGATAAGGTGCCCGTAATCCCTTTCTTGTCCCTCTCCTCAGGAGGCAGGTCAAGGAGGCGAAAGGGACAAAAGGAGCGCCTAGGCAAGCTACGGGTGGCAGAAGACACCAAGAGAACATCTTGGTGGCCGTCCAAAGGCTGGATGGTGATGGCGGCGCCGGAAGCAGAGCTCGAAGACGAGGCGGCAGGACGTCAGCACGCGTCGAAGGCGTCGGTGCCCACGTACTCCGACTTGATGGCCTTGCCGCCCGCCCTCTTCCTCTTTCGCAGCCTCCCAACGCCAGCCGCCCAAGGAGACGACTCCGAGAAGTTCAGGGAGCCGGTGACGCGGATGATGGGGTCGCAGGTGCCGCACAGAGCGGCACCCGACGCCTAATCAGACCCGACATCCTGCCGCCTACTACCCTCGTCGTCGCTGCCGCTGTCCTCCTCGTCACTCCCGCCCGAGGAGGAGTCTTCACTATCAGAAGAGCTCTCCACGTAGCACCTTGCACGGGTCCCAAAGCACCCGAAGACCTTGACGGAGAGAAGGCCACCCTCCATCAGCTTAAAATGGAGAGTGAGCCCCTCCATCAAGCGGTGGATATGAGCAAACATCTTCCATCCCCGACAAAGATACATCATGTAAGGGGCGGGGAAGTCGACGCGAACCCGCATGCCACTGATCCCGCGGCCCCTCATATGCAGCTGCAACGATTCCGGTGGATCCAGCTCCATCTCCCGCGCAAATGGAGTCGGGAGACGAAAGCAACGGCGCGGCGGCCGGCGCAGCCTGACGAAGAACTCACATGGGTCATCCCCAACATGGCCCTCCATTGGAGGAGGAGCTACTGGTGGAGGCGAGGCCGGCGCGCCACCCCGTCCTCCTCTTCCCTGAGTGCCCTGGCCTCGCCCACGGCCTCGCCCCCTCCCCCTTCCCCTCGCAAAACCTCCAACATCGAAAACATCATAGAAGATGCAAGCGAACTCCGTTTTTGATGAACTCAAGCTTGTCAACAAAATGACCGTAAGCTCTAAGACTCACAAAGAGAACCAAACAAGAACCAAGAAAGATGATGCAAGGATGCAATGGTTTGAGCTCTCAACGAACGATACGATCAAGCTACTCATCGGGAGCCCCCCTTGATAGTATGGCAATCGATCCTATAACCCGGTCTCCCAACTACCATCATGAGACCGGTAAAATAGAAAACCTATCAAGGGAAAACCTTTGCCTTGCACATGGTCCACTTGAGCTAGATGATGACGATCTTGACTCCCTCAAGTTGGACCACCTTTCTTGATTGTGTTGACTCGATGAAGACTAGTGGATTGCTCCCCCATACTCCACTATGGGTGAGCCACTCTTCCGCACATCTTCACAAGTCCATTATCACCACAAAGGACGGCAAGCTTCAAGCATTTGATCTCTTCGTGATGCTCCACTTGAACTTGCACACCGCAACCTAACCCCACAAAGAACCCTCACGAAGACCATGGGTTAGTACACAAAGCGCAATTGACAATGCTTACCATACCATGGGATCACTTGATCCCTCTCGGTACATCTTCTACACTTTGTGGGTTGATCAATTTGATTCACTATTTGACTTAGTCTTGATCAACCTCTCACAAGACCAATCTTTAGGTAATTCCTTGAATAGCACCTTGGTCGACACAAACTCTCCTTGAAACCAACACATGTACTCCAAGAAAAGCCTATGGACAAAACCTTCAAATATAACTCAAGGCAACCATTAGTCCATAGAGATTGTCATCAATTACCAAAACCAAACATGGGGGCACCATATGTTCTTTCAAACACCAATCACTCCATTGTCACGGAATTTACTCGTGACCACAAGCTGGACGCCAAGAACATCGGCGAGGCCATCTTCAAGCTTCATGAGAAAATCGAGCATCTCCAAGCCCAGATCTATGACCTACAAAACCAAAACTGAGAGTATGAATACAGATTTAAGAGGATGAGTTTGTCTACAGATTTGAGGATCCCGGAGACTCGTTCATCCTTTTACAATGTTGAACCTATGCCTTGGAAGACAGACGACAAGCTTCCCACATCATCAACCTCATTACCACCACCACCTCCGAAGAAGGAGACATGAGTATATGGGTATGGGCACTCCCCTTGTGTCGGTGTACAAAAAGAGGGGTACACTTTTTGTACCCCTATAACTGTGCACGGGCAGTCTGAGCCACGAGAACCACCACACCAAGCAAGGCAAGGGAGGTGAGCCAGGGTAAGACCGAAGCTCAAGAGAACTAGAACTACGCCAAGGCCAAGACCACGAAGAGCAAAGGGGACGAAGCGGACTTCCCCGGCAAGATCCTTGCCGGGAGACAGTTCTAGCAGCCCCGGCAAGACCCTTGCCGCGGCGACTCGTCCCGCACCTACGGAGCAAATCACCCTTGAGTCCATTGCCCCCAAAGGGCAAGGATTCGGGAGACATCCCCGTGGCGACATGCAGATCTTTGTGAAGACATTCAAGATCAGATACGCACTAAGGAGACGACAACCCTTGGCGGGATCCCAGCCGAGGAAGACCACAAGGCCCCCGGCAAGCGCTTTGCCGGGGATGACAGCAGACGCCTCGGCAAAACCCTTGTCGGGGCCCCGGCAAGGCCTTTGCCGAGGACACCCGCAAGGCCACCATCAGGCCCACACCGACTAAACCTCCACCACCGCATGCATGCAGCTCCCGACCCAACCAGCTGGGCAGGCACCTGCATGGCAGCATGTAGATCTTCGTGAAGACCCACCACTGCGCCACCTCAGCTGCCTGCCTACCTACGTGGCATCTCAGGCATCGCTGGCCAGGGCGCGTGTCGACACAAGAAGGAGCGGTGACAGACGAGACAGATCTCTCCCCCGTCCCCGATAAAGCAAGGACAGCTAAGCAACACGCATTAAATGCGCCTTGTCATGTAATGTGAGGGATAACCTCGCATCATTGTACCCTTTCCACCTCCTATGTGCCACTGTGGCAACCCCTTTTTCTATAAAAGGAGGCCCGCGGCGACCAGGAGAGGGATTCAGATTTTTGGAGCTCCTCACGCCCCATATCTAGCTCAAGAACACAGATATACAATCCACCAAAGCAGGAGTAGGGTTTTACGCATCCTTGCAGCCCGAACCTGGATAAACGAATCATGTGCTACCTGTTAGATCCGCTCTTCTCACGAGCCTGCACCCTGCTAACCATAGTAGGGATTCTCATGATCCCATAGGTGTCGTTCCCACCGACACCTTGGCTTGTGCCAAGCTTGGGGGAGGTGCCCAGGTATCGTATCACCATCGCATCTTTACCTTTATTGTTTATTTTAGTTTGATCCTTTTGGTTATATCTTGATCTAGTAGAATAAAAGTTTTAGTATGATTTAGTCTTTGAGTTTTGCTTTGTGATCTATCTATGTAATCGAGTCCGTGAGTTATATAATAAAGATTAGTTTTGATTTGAGGGCTTTGCTTTCTTACTTTGATCTTGAGAAAAGAAAAAGAATAAAAAGGGAAAAGAGATTATATAATGATCTTATGGAAAGTGATGACTTCACATATAAAGAGTATGATGAATAAGATTTGTTAAGAGTTGACAAACATAGTTTTGGTCATTGTTGCAATTAATAGGAAGTAATAAAGAAAGAGAGGTTTCACATATAAATATACTATCTTGGACATCTTTTGTGATTGCGAGCACTCATTAAAATATTACATGCTAAAAAGCTGATGTTGGACAAGGAAGACAACATAATGGGTTATGTTTTCTTATATCCGAATAGAAGTTATATTGTCATGGATCCTCCAACATGTTGAGCTTGCTTCTCATCCCATGCTAGCCAAATCTTTTGCACCAAGTAGAGATACTACTTGTGCATCCCAACATCCTTTAACCCAATTTTGCCATGAGAGTCCACCATACCTACCTATATATGGATTAAGTAAGATCCTTCAAATAAGTTTTCATCGGTGCAAGCAATAAAAAATGCTCTCTAAATATGTATGATCTTTTAGTGTGAATAAAATAAGCTTTATACAAACTTGTGATATGGAAGAAATAAAATTGATGGACTGCATAATAAAGTTCTTTATCACAAGCAACAATATAAAGTGACATTCTTTTGCATTTAGATTTTGTGCATCCAACCATAAAAGCACATGACAACCTCTGCTTATCTCTGCGGAGGGCCTCTCTTTTACTTTTACCTTCTATCTTTATACAAGAGTCATGGTGATCTTCACATTTCCTTTTTACACTTTTTCTTTTTGGCAAGCATCATATGTTGGGGAAAGATCCAGATATATATACCCACTCGGATTTAGGTTATCATAAAGTATTATTGTTGACGTTACCCTTGAGGTAAAAGGTTGGGAGGCGAAACTATAAGCCCCTATCTTTCTCTGTGTCCAATTGAGGCTTTGATCTCATAATTATCGCGTGAGTGTTAGCAATTGTGAAAGACTAAAAGATGTTTGAGTATCCAGACTTGCTATACAAAAGCTCTTACAGTGACTCTTTCTAATATTATGATAAATTGCAATTGCTTCAATGACTGAGATCATAGTTTGTTAGTTTTCAATGAAGTTTATGATTCATACTTTACCTTGTGAACAAATTGTTACTTTAGCATAAGAAATTATATGACAATATATGTTGCCGTTCTAAAGATGATCATGATGCCCCCATGTCCATATTTTATTTTTTCGACACATCTATCTCTAAACATGTGGACATGATTATCGATTTCAGCTTTCGCTTGAGGACAAGCGAGGTCTAAGCTTGGGGGAGTTGATACGTCCATTTTTCATCATGCTTTATATTAATATTTATTGTATTATGGGTTGTTATTACACATTATGGTACAATACTTATGCCTTTTCTCTCTTATTTTACAAGATTTACATGAAGAGGGAGAATACCGGTAGCTGGAATTCTGGACCGCAAAGGAGCAAATCAGAGAGACCTATTCCGAACAACTCCAAAATTCCTGAAAATTTATGGAGACTTATTTTTGAATATGTATAAAATATTGGGCGAAGAAATACCAGAGGGGGACCCACCATGTGGCCACAAGCCTGGGGGTGCACCCTACTCCCCAGGGCGTGCCCCCAGGGCTTGTGGGCCCCTTGGCAGGTCTCCGATGCCCATCTTATGCTATATGAAAGGTTTTGACTTGGAAAAATCACAAGGAAGCTTTAGGGACAAAGCGCCGCCGTCTAGGTGGAACCTGGGCAGAAGCAATCTAGGGCTCCGGCGGAGCTGTTCTGTCGGGGAAACTTCCCTCCGGGAGGGGGAAATTGAAGCCATCGTCATCACCAATGATCCTCTCATCGAGGGAGGGTCAATCTTCATCAACACCTTCACCAACACCATCTCCTCTCAAACCCTAGTCCATCTCTTGTATTCAATCTTTGCCTTAGAACCTTAGATTGATACCTGTGGGTTGTTAGTAGTGTTTATTACTCCTTGTAGTTGATGCTAGTTGGTTTATTTGATGGAAGATCATATGTTCAGATCCTTAATGATTTTCAATACCCCTCTGATCTTGAACATGAACATGCTTTGCGAGTAGTTACATTTGTTCCTGAAGACATGGGAGAAGTCTTGTTATAAGTAATCATGTGAATTTGGTATTCGTTCGATATTTTGATGAAATGCATGTTGTCTTTTCTATAGTGGTGTTATGTGAACGTCGACTACATGACACTTCAGCATGATTTGGGCCTAGGGGAAGGCATTGGGAAGTAATAAGTAGATGATGGGTTGCTAGAGTGACAGAAGCTTAAACCCTATTTATGCATTGCTTTGTAAGGGGCTGATTTGGATCCACATGTTTCATGTTATGGTTAGATTTATTTTAATTCTTCTTTCGTAGTTGCGGATGCTTGCGAGAGGGGTTAATCACAAGTGGGAGGCTTGTCCAAGTAAGGACAACACCAAAGCACCGGTCCACCCACATATCAAATTATCAAAGTAACAAACGTGAATCATATGAGCATGATGAAAACTAACTTGATAGTAATTCCCATGTGCCCTCGGGAGCGCTTTGCTTTATATAAGAGTTCTTCCAGGCTTATCCTTTGTTACAAAAAGGAATGGGCCACCTTGCTGCACCTTTGTTACACTTGTTACTTGTTACTCGTTACAGATTATCTTATCACAAAACTATCTGCTACTAATAATTTCAGTGCTTGCAGAAAATACCTTGCTAAAAACCGCTTGTCATTTCCTTCTGCTCCTCGTTGGGTTTGACACTCTTACTTATCGAAAGGACTATGATAGATCCCCTATACTTGTGGGTCATCACCGCCCCCCACCAAATGCCACATTTCCACTGTTCCTCTGTGCTTTCCAAGATCAAACCTTCATTGCCGTTTACTGGCAGCGCCGCCTCCTCACCGGCGACCGTTCTTCTTGCAGTGTCGCCTCCTTGCCAACGACCCTTCTTCTTGTTGCGCAGCTTCGTCGATATGGTCAGGTAATCCACACCGTACCCACACCATCCTCCTCCT